>NW_026126511.1:11305000-11905000 GCF_943737965.1 Phodopus roborovskii | reverse complement strand
AGGGAATTCACAAGTGGGCAGAAAATCAATAACACATTTCTGTATAATTTACAGATCAAAGATTTAAGGAGGAAGCAAATACTTTGACATAGAAATGAATGCAAGATATCAAATATTTGGAGGTAAGGAAAGGATTTAAGGCATGTGGACAAGAGGTAGAGTCAAATATTCTAATACTTGCATTCAGCACACAATATTCCAACAGCTTGTCTCTGCACAGTTAAAAATGAAGCAATGAGCAGTTTTAGGCATTAAGCTGAACACAAAACTATGAGGCAAAGTGATCACATAAATTATTGCTAAAATTTTTTCCTGGTCAAAAGAATCAACAGTTAACGGTTGATCATAGTCTAACACCACTCTTTCAAATACTCATCCTGAATCCTGGAGCATACAAAGTAGTCTTTAATATTAGACTTAATGTTAAAAAACCAACAGTAACAAATTGTGGCTAACTAATTTGTCCTATGTGGATCATGAATTGTAAAATGCATGATTTATACCCAAAAATTAAATTAAAATCATTCAGTGCAATTGTATGCTCATCCTACTACAAGCTTCAACAGAAAATGACACATGACACCAAGTTCTTTGTTTTCCAACATATACCGACCTAATCCATATCTTCAAGGTATGCCTCACTCTGTCTAAAGAACTGGTTTCTTTTTTCTTTGTTGAAACAGACAGTGTGTCATCATCATAAAGTCCTGGCTGACCTCACACTTACTATGTGGACCAGTCTGTTGTGGAACTCCGGAAATCCTCCCGCCTTTTCCCCCTAAACACTAGGATTATATACTCATACATGTACATCTCTAGTCTTATTTTTTCTTTTTTTACCTTTTTCTTTGATGTTACATCATCTTGCACATCTTAATTAATGTTTCTCTTGATGTGAAGGGACACCAGAGCCATGACAAATCTTACAAAGGATTTAATGTTGGTGGCTTTCTTGCAATTCAGATTTAGTTCATCATTGTAATGGTAGCCTACAGGCAGAGATGGTGATGGAAAAGGAGCTGAGAGTTCTAAAGTAGTTACTATACCTATTGTAACAAGACCACACCTCCTAATATTGTCACTCTTTTTGTGGACCACTATCTCTTAATTCACCACTCACTGGGATGATGCTTTGGGAAAATGTATCCCTAAAACATAGGTTGACTCAACCAAGAAAGAGGGTAAGTTCTTCAAG
Organism: Phodopus roborovskii; assembly: GCF_943737965.1. NCBI lineage: Eukaryota > Metazoa > Chordata > Mammalia > Rodentia > Cricetidae > Phodopus > Phodopus roborovskii. The sequence goes on along the minus strand of NW_026126511.1, from coordinate 11,903,805 downwards.
TTCTCTTGTGACATTAATGTATAGTTTCAGCTCAACTCATATTCTCGTTTCTGTTTTCTTTTCTTTCGGTTTCCTTTCCCTCCTCTGTCAGCTTCTTTTACTCCTCATTTTCTCCTTCCTACTCCTTTAAAACTGCCTACCTCTCCTACTCATTCATCGGATGTAAAATCCAATGATCTTGAGGATAGAAATACAATTGATTTTTTTAACCAAAGTATTGTTATGCTCTTGCATTTTTCAGAAGGTATAATAATGACTGTACAATTAGTAGATTTTCTTTCTCCTCTCCCATCACCCATTTGGAAAAATACCCAGATATTAGTCTCTGGGTATGTTAAAGGAACTAGTTTGAATGAACACTTTTGGAAATTGGAAATTATTTGGGTAATATCACCACTAAAGAACAAACTTTGAAATACCATGTATGGTTAGGAATGAAGTGTGTTTGTATGTTCTTAAGGAATAAGAAAAGAAGAAAAGATGGTAAGAAAAATATAAAATGATTGACAGAAGCTTTCAAGAGTAACAATGCTATCATAAAATATGAGTGAATGATTATTTTCGAATGATTTTGAGAAGTTATGAATGACAGGAAAGTATTATAGGAAATATCGATAGACAAATACCTGCCATGATTAGAAGCATCAGTCTAAGAAAATCAGAATAAAATTATTTTCTGGCTTATTAAAAATAAAACTAAGTATTAGTTTACTAAAATTTATTATGAATTTATATGAAATGAGAGATAGGATTTCAATATTAATATTAAAACTAAACCATACTAAAATATTCCTACTATACACATATGAAATTTGATTACCTTTGCTAAAATGGGATTGTATAATACTTAATTAACAACAAGTGTTTTGAGTAGAAATCATGTAAGAGATTTTGTAATTTCTTACTAAATCATGTTAAACAGTGTCAAGAAGTTTGGTTTATGTTTTTGTGTAGATGATGTAGATTATTTTTTGTACTTCCACCAATAAATATATACCATGTTATAAATACAAGCAAAGAAGGTAAGCTAATGGCTATTTACTTTGATGGAATTTTAACGTTGGAATGTTTCATGTGAATGTTTGTAGAAAGAATGAGGGAGTAAATTATGTAAAAATTGAATTCAGTCATATAACAAAGAGTTTGTATCCCTGTTCCCAACCACAAACTTATTGTCATTTCCTACAATCCTCCATTATCACACATTAAACAATATGGTTATTAGATATATCTTCTTAACCCTTAGAAGAAAGGAATTTCTAATGTTGTTATAAATAATATTTTCTAACATGAACCTCATATAGTAGAACATTTGGATTCTCTTGCTTATTTTCTCTTTATCAAAGTGGCCACTGATCTTTATGTTTTTTTTTTTTCTTTTCTGTTATTTTTAAAGGTTTTAATATCAATTACATTCCAACCACAGTTCTCTATCTCCACACCTCCTCCCGTGCTTCCTGCCTTCTCCACTAGCCCACCCCAAGTCCAGTCTTCATTATGGGTAAGGGTTCCCATGAGGCAACATAGTCTGACACAATAGTTTTAGGCAGGGCAAGGCCCCTGTCCCATACATTAAGGCTGAGTGTGACATCCACAATAGGGAATGAACTCTGACAAGCTAGCTCATGTACCAGGTTTGTATTATTGTCTTATAGCCAGGGGACCCTCTGATAGTCCAAGCTGCAGAATTGCCTCCCACATATGGAGGGCCTAGTTCAGGCCCCTGGAGTCTTCCCAGGTCTAGAGTTCATGAATTTCCACAAGCTTGGTTCATCTGTCTTTGTAGATTTCTCCACCATGATCTTGACGCTCACTTCCCCCTCAGCTCTTATATTTCTTCCTCCCTCTCTTCGACTGGATTCCCCAGAGCTAGGCCTGGTTCTTGATTGTGGATCTCTGTGTCTGTTCCCATCAGTTACTGGATAGGGGCTCTATGATGTTATCTTGTGTATGTACCAGTCTAATTACTGGGGTAAACCAGTTAGGGCATCCTCTCCGTTATTGCTAGGAGTCTTAGTTGTGGTCTTCCTTATGGATTCTAAAGAGTTACCCCAGCACCAGGTCTCTTCCTAATCCCATATTGGCTTTCTCTACAAGGTATCTCTTTCACTGCTTTTCAACTGCATCCCTCCCTGCTTCAGCCATCCCTTTCCCTCCTGTTCCCATCCCCCTCAGTTCCCCTTTATCACCCCCATCCCAAGTTTCTTGTTGATCTCTTCTAAATTCCTTTCTCAGCATGTGACTCCTCTTGATTTTAGCACCTAAAAACACTTTCTCTATTAGTTCTACATTTCATCTTCCTTTCTACAATTGACCTAGTTATTTTTACTTTTGTCATATTGTTGAAGTTAAAAAGGAAATATGTGTAGTGTTTGTTTTCCTCTGTATAAAATGCATATGTGATGTAATCAACACATATTACATTTCAGCATGGAACTGGGGATTGTCAGGGTTGAGTCTCAGTCCAAGCTTCAATCCAGTGAGGAAGCCATAATGTCCTCATCAGAATCAAATTAGCTACAGGAACATTGTGAAATTAAAAGGGAAAGATTGCAATGAGGCACTCCTCATCACAATTGCATACAAAACAAAAAACCTTAGACAGGTTACAAGAACAACATTTTTTTTTATTTCTTTTGTACTAAAGGTTTTCAATCTTACAAATTTTAGAGGGGAACTCTACTGGAAGGATTTTTGAAAACAACACGATAAGCTTCTAATATATGCATATAAATTTCTATTATCAAAAATATTTATCACACACATACTTCTGGTACAAAAAACAATTCATGTATTTATCTCCCACAAAAAGCCAGGATTTCTGCATCTTCTTAGAATCCCTCATGACAGCACCCCTTACCAGCAGGAAGTAATTTGGAAAGAACGACGCCCAAATTCCCAAATATTGTGTATAAATGTTTGTTTTCATTTAAATGGACTTGGTTATATATATAATATATATATATTATATATAGTAAAAAAATATCTACAAAACCAATTAGCTGTTTATCCTTTCTCAGTACTCATCTCTATTACCAGCATTCAGTCCTTCCTCAAGTTATAAAATGTAATGGAAATCTCCACCTTTCCATTCTGAGTGCTGTCTCTGACTAGAGAGAATTCCATCAAGTATCATTGTCTTCTTACTCTTGAGTTATGATGCTATTTACTAGTATGTGTTGTCTTCTTGTACTATAATTTATGTATGTGATATTAGTTAGAATCACCCTATGCAGGAAACAATGCTTTTTCTGGAAGCCATAGAATATTAAATAAAAAAGTCCAGTCTCAGATTTGGAAATCTTGACCTTTAGTTGTTTATCCAGAGTGTCCCTCCCTGAGACCCCCAAAACAGTACAGGACTGCTTTTTGTACTAACCAGAACTTTGTGGTAATAACCTCTTGTTGAAGATACAATGAACTTTGATCATAAGTCATTGAGAAATGATGTTAAAAATTTATTTTCTCTGGGTAGCTTGCCTATTACGGGAAGGTACTATGTGGTTTCTGAGAGGGTAAAAGTCATAAACATATTTAACCCCTCAAAAATGCAGAAATGATGTTTCTGGTGAGGTATGCATATAGATGCAATAATTAAACTACTGATAAGTGGGTAAATAACTACTTTCTTATTGGATATAAGACATGTCCCTCAAATGGTGGGACCTGTCCAGTGCTTCAAATCCAGTCCACTCTCCACAGTAAGAGAGCTAATATTATTTTGATTAATGAACATTGGATAAAACTGACATCCAAATATGTATCTCTTCCCACATACTAATGCAACTCAGTTCTAAACACAGAAATTAGTTAGCACACAAACCACTTATTGCAATGCAGAAAATGAGTAATTGTTCTGTGCTTATCTAATTGGGGTTCTATATTCCACACCTTAATAACAGAACAAAAGATGTTGTAGAAATCTGGGCAGAATAAATTGTAAAATACATAGTTTTAAGATAAAATGAAGAAACTTCTTAAGGAGTTGACAATTAGACACACTCATGAATACACAGCAGCTTTTGTTGCTTTCATAACTTCTATAGAAGATTAAGTCATTCAGTATTCCTACACAGTTAGGGAGGTGCTCATGATCACTATTATAGCTAAGAGGATAATGGCAGTTGATGGCTGTTATAAAGTAAGCCATTGACAGGCCTATGATGCTTAGATACCTGTCATACAACCAAATCTATAGGTGGCACAAATTGGAGTCAGTGGGTTATATTAACCAAAGGGGTATGATCAAATTATCCTTATTTTCATTATTATTATTCATTATTATAATTGCTATAATTATTAAAAGTCTATACATAATTTGAAGGTATATTTATCATGGCATAATTTATCATATTTCTAAACTGAAAGTATTGTCCCTTAGCATAATATAATCTTTATTTTTTATAGATATTTTTAATGTCACAAATGCTATTGTTTTCAAATTTTATGATTTCAAGCAACTATAAGACTCTAGAAAATCCTTCTATAACCTCAGAACTTGGAAATACACACAAAAGTTTATTCTAGATAGTAGCCATATGGCAGAATAAAATATATATTTTGCTAACTTCTACAATAAAATAAACTCAAGATTCCTGTACCAGTACCCGAAATGTCAATCTCAGTATCTCGTGAACTACAAAGGTTCTGCACAAATTAATTCCATGCTTACTATCCATACTATTACTGTAATATTTTATACAATATAAAGATGATAAAGCAAATAAAGACTTGATTGTTTTAAGTATCATTAATTTGTATCAGAGGAGGTAGACATCGGGGAATTGAAAATTTGGTTGTTAATGTATTTGAATATGTGTACATGTCCACCCACCTGTACAAACATTATATTTACTTCCTATTATTGAGATCCGAAATGCTTTGACATCATTGTTGCTAAAATTGGCTGTGAAAAGCTATACTGTTTCTTTCAGTGGACAGTGCTCTGAAGCAGTAAGTGATTACCACCCTGTTCCAAGGACAGCAAAAAAGGGAGACCCTTTCATCTTAACAGAGTCTAAGATGTAAGGGCAAAGAAACAAAAAGACTTTAAGGTGCAGAAAATACTATAATCTTAGATATACAATGTGTCTATTACACATACATAAAAGGACATAATAATTTGATGACTTCTAAAACCACAGAATAATTGTCATGGCAAACATTTTGTTCCACAGTGAGTGGGCTATTCAAACTCAATTTGACATTATGCAATTATGAAAGGTATAGAATACTGTTGAATTAGACACAGTAAGAGAATTATGGATAAAATCCCCAACCTATATTGTCCATCCAAGACTTTTCAATTTTTACCACTTTGATTTTGTTCTCTTTCTTCTACTCTCTCTTTCTGTCTCTCATATACACAGATACACCTACACATATACACACACCAAAATAAAAGACAAGAGATAGCAGAACGGGAATTGCAGTGTAGTGTGACTGTGTACTAATTGCCTTTTCTATATATGTGTATCTTTTCCGAAGATATGAATGTACATTAAGGCATATACTCATCAAATTAACACTAAATTAAATATAAATACATACAACACTGGAGTGTAACTTTTCTATCAGACAATCAGTGTGTATATCTTAATATTTTTTAAAGAATTCTAGAGGTAATTATATTTCAGACTGGCCTAGGACTTACTATGTGCACCAGTCTGGGCTTGACAACTCACAGCAATCACCTTCCTTTCCCAAGTACTGGGATTACAGGTATGAGCTGGCCTGCCAAGCTTTATATTTTCTTCTTTAATGGCCAATTTTTCAAGCTTTAAACACATAAAGAACATTACAAATTGCCTGTCCTCAGTAATTTTGTGTCAAGAAGCATCAACAAAGGTATAAGAATCTCTCACTAGATTAAAGTAGGCCGAAAAAAATGACTTCACATTCAATATAGTTTGATGCCCAGAACATTTGTATTAACTCTATGTGAAGTTCATGATAGTCCTCTTTTTCAAAATGTACATTAGCTTTTCCGTGTCAGTGAGCATCAATAAATTACTTTAAAAAATAGCCAGTAGTGGAAGTTTGACCTTTAAATATTTTTAAAGGCCAACAGTGTCTCTGCTTATTATATATCACCTGATTTTTCATACTCAAAATGAATTTATCCAAAAGATGTTAGGCATTTGATACATAGAAGATACAGTGTTATGTTCATTGGGAAATGTAAAGATTTATAAGGAGTATCCCGTTGTCTCAAGAAATTTACAACCATGCTTGAAAAGGAAAATTAAAGATACAAACCAAACATACAAAATGCAATATTTCACTAACGTTAATGTCATATAGACACTTTGTTGGACTTCAAAGTCAAGACAGTCTTTAAAAGGGGCAGTTTTGATTGGGACTTGACATACTTGCAGGATTAGACATAGCTTTGTGAATTAATTAAGACAATGTTAAATATCTTTGGAATTTTTGTTCTTAGAAATGGAAGTGTAGGGGACACAAAGAAAGGTCTAGAGAACTACAAGACTGCTCCCAACTAACAATTTGAGCTTCCGTGGAAAGGCTATCATAAATGCCCTTCCAGGAGAGTGAGATCAACAACTAACTTCTCCATGGAGCCCTCAACTAATGCCTGTTGAAAACAGGATCAAACACTCATACATAAACACTGAGTTGAACTAGAACCCAGATGCAGATGGAGAGGACAAGACCATGTGGCAGAAACACATACAGACAGCTTACCTGAACAAGGAGGAGCTAACAGCCACTAGACTGATAGCTGGGAAGCCAGCATGGGACTGACTCAGGCCCCCCTGAATTTGGGTCTCAGCTAGAAGGACTGAGAAGTCTAAGAGACCTCAGACAGTGGAGCCAGGATGTATCCCTGTTGCACAAAAGGACTTTGCGAACATATCCCCAATGGAGGGATAACTGCCTTAATGTAGAGACAGGAGAGAAGCCCTAGTCCCTACTTCACATGACATGTCAGATCTACATGACCCCAACTGGATGGCATTCCCCTACATATGGAATTGTGGTGGGGGGATGGGAGGGGAGGGTGTTTCGAGTGCATGTGAGAGGGCAGAGAGGGTAAAAGGGAGGGAAGAAGGGAGGGAGGGATGGAAGGAGGGAGGGAGGGGGAACTGGGATCAACATGTAAAATAATAAATTAAATTAAAAAAAATGCTTTGACTCCAAAATTTAAGTTCAAGGACAAGTTACTGGGGAAAAGGATTTCTATTTTTGTTTCCACAGAAAATGAAAAGATGTGGATTCCTTCCAGACTAATGTGGTTTGATCACGCCAGACTGCCTGAAACAGAGTACCAGGTGTTCCTACATTCAAAACAGCTGGACAAAGCAGCCTTACAGACTACAGCCAGGATTTCTGAATCTTCTTCGAATCCCCCAAGACAGTGCCCCTTACCAGCAGGAAGTAGTTTGGAAAGAACGACGCCCAAATTCCCAAATATTGTGTATAAATGTTTGTTTTCATTTAATTGGACTTTGTTATATAAAATAAAAGAAAGAAATGGAAGTGTATTATTGGTATACCTAGAAAATTTTAATCGGCATGTGAACATTAGCGGAAAGAAGGAAAAGAGCTCAAAGCAATAGCCCAGATGTTTCTAAACCTTCTGTTTGTTTATTCATTTCTAACATATCTATATTTATTTAAATTTTATTATACTTTTCTACTATGAGAAGCAAAACAAGGCTGTCTCTCAATCGAGTTTGCAAATGACACATAGGATTACCCTTCATTTCTTTCTGGTAAAATTATGAAATGAACAGAAAGAAGTTTCAATAAGAAATAAAAAGCTATTACTGAACATTTTTGTTTCCAGTTAAAAACCTCTTATGTAATTTAAGCAACAAATATTAATTCCAATACACAGAGTCATGAACAATAATGTTATAGTTAACAAAGCCAAAAACATGAGTAAAAAAAATTCACTGAAACATATGCATTGTGATGTATTTATTCTCTGTTAAACCTGGAGATAGCTTATTACCAAGACAGCAAAGTGAAATGAGTAGTCCCTTACATGCTTGGCAGAACATTCCACAAAGTATTGTAAATCAAAAATTAACTCATTGGAAAACAAATTTTTTTTCAATATTCAGAATATAGATGAGCTCTTAGTTCTGCAGGCTATAGTAATTATATTTAAAGAAAAATAATGGAGTAGTGATTTAGCTTAGGAAAAAGTTACAGTATTAGGGAGAAGAGATTTGTCATCAAGATGTATCCAGAAATGTTAAGGTATTATTAATGTCTGAAGGTCAGAAATGACTGTCTAGGTATGTTATTTAGAAATGTAAATATGGTAGAATGAATACAGTTTAGGATAATTAGAAAATTATGTTTTGTAACAGAGGTGATAATTCAGTTAATTTAAAAGTTTCTTCTCAGTGATAGAAACAGTTGTTTGAGAAAAGACAACATGTTCATGATAGGAAAAACACAACTAAGTTAGCTTTTTTTTTTTCTAACAGAGACTAATATCTAGAGCATATGGAAATCTTAAAAGACTAAACACCCAAATAAACTGGTCAAGAAGTAGGCCAAAAAATTGGATACAATAGCCATTGTCAACCAAATAATAATAATTATTATTATATACTGGTTTAGTGTTTTACCTATTTTAAAATTCTCATTCTTTCTATTTGTTCATTTCTATATGATATAAACAAAAAGACCTTTATTGCTAGCTAGCACATGAATCAGGCACATAGATATAAAGACAAAAAATGTGAAGCCAACTTAAAATATGCTATGCCAAATTATTGGAAGTCAGTATTTTAAATAATATAGGTGAAATAAATATTAAATAAGTTCTGAAATGCAAAAGTAGAACATCCAGGCATGAATAAAAATGTAAGATTAGATTATGCGGGTTTTATTATCCTATCTGATGGGTGTCACCACTGCAGAGATGCACAGGAGTGTGAGTCCAAGAATGTTTTTTGAAAATAGGATACTACTGAGCATAAGCAGGCACTTTGGGGCCCTGGAACAATTCCAACCCTGTATACAGAAGACCAAGGAATACAGAACATCCATTTTTTAAGTACAATACATAGAGAACTAGAATTCAAGATATTGTTCACAAAACAGTAGGAAGTTATCCACAGAGAATTTGCACTTTTCCAGTTTGTGCTGATTGACAAAAAAAAAAAAAAAAAAAAAAAAAGAAAAAAAATTCAGCAATAGATCACAGTGGCACAGTAGCTCAGATTATTACTAAAAACTGTTTTCCTAGCTTTGTATGCATTAATTTGAGACCATAATTGAACTTATTTTCACCTGAGGCTGAAAAATGTAAGCAAATTTCATGATCTCCCAAAGCTTAAAATTGAAGTGCTGGCAATGGAAACTATCTTTCTGTTTCAAATGATTCATTTTTCTCCCTTATCCAAATATCCAGATATTACAAATGCTCATCACCCAGGATGAAAAAGAGTCCTCTCAAGGGAAGGTAGAGTGTGTCTGATATGTGTACCCACCTGCTTTTAGTGTCCTACATGTTTTCGAACAACATGTGGCTTATCTCTGACAAGTTATTTAGTCAATGTATGCACTATTCTGGGAACCTTAAAAATTGAAGTGTTAGTTTTAAGGTGAATTATTACTTTCAAATTAAGTAATATATTTCACTATAAATTACTAATTCAGATGCTATTGATATGACATTTATTTCATTCGGTAGAATTATAAATTGATTAAGTACAGAAAAAAAATGTTACCATAGGCAAACAGAAATAAGGAGTCAATTATAGCACAAGTAAAATATGTATTTCCTGGTATCTTTTGTTACAACCTGTGTAATCACTATCACATCTAAGGGAGGGATTAGAAGTACTGAGACTTTCGTGTTCGTACTCTTACTATAGCTGACCACCGGCTTACTTTCTAAGCTGCATGCTATCAACTTTACATAGACATAATACTCCTTATTAGTTGGCAAAAGAACAATAATTTTAGTTCTAAGACACAACTGGTTAACAGGAGTGAAAGAATAAACTCAAGAAAGTTCAGTAACTTTTCAACAGAACAAAGAAGGCTGGCCTTGTTATGATACTGCATCTCTGTGTGGTGTTGATTCATGCTTCAGGAGTTTATCCTGCTACTAGTACACCACAAAATAATTGCATGATAGAAGTGACTCTCTGGATAAAAAGGCTTACTTATGAATTGTTTGTTTTTTCCATTTAAAAGTACAAACAGGCTACATTAACTTACAAGTGTGCTTTTATTCTCAATTATTCCAAGCCATAACAAGACATTGTATTCTTCCATTAGAGCTGTGTGATTATCTTCTTTTTAAGTTCCACTTACTCTTATCTAAAACATTACCTTCCTTAAACTACTTTGTCTCTGCTTGATTCAATTTTCATCTACAAATGAAAGCCACAATATAAGAGACACTTATGAGAAACAATCTGCAAAGTACATAATTAATCTGGCCACTAAAGATGTAGTTAACCATCCAGATGCAACCTTATATCACAGACTATTCCTGAAATCGGGAATCACTGAATGAAGGAAGACAGTTAAAGTGGTGGAGAAATGTCACCTATATTCAAGTACAAGCTACTCTTATTGTAAACATAACAAATTCAAATTTTTGATTAAACATTAGCTTGAGAAATTTGTAAAATGTTATTGAAAAGAAATGCACACTTCCTTCAACAAGGCCATACCTTCAAATTGTTTCACTCCCTTTGTGGAGCATTTTATTTTAAACAACTACGATAGTTTTGCAACTCCGTTTATCTCTATGATCGATTTTGAAATAGTTCTTATGATCTGTTTTGAATTACATCTTGTGAACAGTGGAATATGTGTGTCTGAAAAATTTTTAACATGTGCATATGCTTGGAAGAAAGTAAAATGCTTTGATGATGAATGAATAGAGAAACTATGGTTATTCTGGATGCAAGAATAGTATTTGTCATAAGAAGAAATATGCAAAGAACTGCAAAAACTCTATACGTAGCAAATACATAACACCAAGTGGAGGAAAATAATACACTAAATCAAGGAAGTAATAAAAAATGGCTACCTGTTGCATGTGTTTAATAATTTGACCTCCTTTTATATAAATATAAAACATATGAAAAAAGCAAATGAGATTTTTGACTTTGTTTTGTTTTGTTTTTGGCCACTGCTTAAAGGGAGAGAGTTGAGAAGATCAAGTATGGAGAAACCTGATGACATCAGAAAGTAATTCTTCCTGATACTGTGTAGTCATATACAATATGCTATTGTCAAAAATTCATAAGTTTATAACACAAGTGAACTTAGATGTAAATGACTATCTTCAGGACAGTATGATATGATTATGTGTGTTATTCACAAATGTACCACTTTGTAGGAAGGAGCAATTCATAATAAGTGAGTCTATGTACTTGGGTCTCTATACTAGCTTCTAACCTTCTCTGTGAACTTAAGATTACTCTAATATATAGTATCTGCTTGGTCGTCTTGTTTTGCAAGCAAGCACAAAAGTATTGTTGTCCATGTTTAGAAGTACATAGGTAAACCAGGTATTGTGACTCTTAACACTTGGTAAGTAAAAAGAGGCGGGAAAACTCTAGGTCATTTCTGGAAACATGAGAGAGACAAAACCTCGATCAATAGAAAATGATGCAAAAAAAAAAATTCTGAGTCACACAAGTTACTCTTCTAGATGCAAACAAGGAAAAAGTGTGTGTCTCCATAATACCCACACACAACAAAATAAAACAACAATAAAAAAAAAAAAAAAAGCAATCAGGAAACCTGAAACCAAAAGTGGAAAACCCTTAGCCCTTTATTTCCCCAAATCATGGTCTAATTCAAACTCTTTCAATACTCAGATTCTTTCCCAGGACTTTATAGCCAAGTCTCAGAAATCTATGTTGTAAACAGCACTTTCTTGGGAAATGACTCAAAAGAAGAACTTTTAGAGTTCACATATAAATATGAAGTTATATATACATATATATGATAAAAATAAATACATATTTCTGTTTTCATTATAACAAGTTATATATAAAAATAATCTCTATTCCAAACATGTGCCTAAAAGAGATTTTTTTCATTTTTCCCTTTTTTTACACAGATTCTTTTCTCATAAAATGTGATCTGAATATAGTTTATTCATCTTAGTTGCTTCCCTCCCCCTTTACATCTGGATCTACTCCTTTTCTGTTTCTTTTTAGAAAAAGAACAGACTTCTAGTATGTTGATATTCTGGCATTATTCTGATTTGCCTTCCAACAACTGTCAGGGTATATCCTGGCATTATGATGACGTCACCCTCTGACAACTGGCAGGTAAGCACATCTGCATTAAGGAAGATACTTAGACAGCTCAAAGTCCCTGTACTGTGTGGCTACATCAATTAGTTACATGGCTGCATAAGAAGTTTGTGCACATGTGCAAGCTTTCCCTTTTAAGAGGATACCCCCCCGTTTACCCCTTCCATCAGGCAAAACCTACCCTTCTCTTTGCTCCCTTTCCCCAATAAACTCACCGAGGGTTTTGTTGAGTTTGTGATTCATGTTTGCAGCTGCAGAAATAAAAAAAAAACAAAGGATATAAAAACTAACATAACAAAATCTAAGAATATAAAAAGGAAAACTCAACACACACACACACACACACACACACACACACACACACACAATCTGCATATGACCTGTATTTTGTATGAGTCTGTACATGTTCATTTGAGTTTTGATCAGCTGTTTTAGAAAGCCTACTCCTACCTCCTCTTCTGAGGGATTCCCATCTGTGGGGACAGGATTGGATAGACTTCATCTTTATTATTACAGGAACTTTATACTTCAATATGTTTTCATACAACAGTGCTCCCCAAATACTCTTTAGTTCTAGATGTCTCTTCCCCTATTCCCTCAATCCTATCTCCACTCCTACTTCCCACCTGATCCAACTGTTCTTGTTCACATGCCCTGGCTGTCCCCCATAAAATATATTCTAATTTCCCCTCCTGTCCCATGGAGATCCACATGTTCCCCTAGATCCTTCTTTTCTGAAGCTAATCTCTGTAGGTGTAAGGATGGTAGATTGTTTATTGTGTTTTTAATGTTTAATAGACAGATATAAGTGAATATATACCATACTTATTTTTCTGAGTCTGTTACCTCACTCACAATGAATTTTTTTTAATTCCATCCATTTGCCTGCAAATTTAATGATGAAAAAATCACACATACACACACACACACACATATATATATATATATATATATATATATATACATATACATACATATATATATATACACATACACAAATATATATAAATTTTTTTTCTTAATCCATTCTTCTGTTGAAAAACATCTAGGTTGTTTTCAGTTTCTGGCAATCATGAATAAAGTCATGGAGATCATGTTTGAGCAAGTATTGTTCTGGTGGAATGGTATGTCTTTTGAGTGTGGGTGGGTCTTGAGTAGATCATTTTCCTAATTTCTCATGAGCCTCTATGTTTATTTCCTCAGAGTCTACACAAGTTTGCACTCCTACCAACAATGTATGATGAAATTTTGAAGTACTTGTGATTTGTATTTCACTAATGACTAAGAATGTGGAATACTTTTTTTTAACTGTTTCATGGACATTTGAGTTTACTCTATTGAGAATTCTCTATTTAGAAATGTTCTAGCTTCTTGAGTTATTTTGGATTGTAACCCTTTGTCAGATGGCAAGTTGATGAACATTATTTCTCAATTTTAGGCTGATACTTTGTCTGAATGACAGTGTTCTTTGAAGTGCAAAAGATTCTCACTTTCCTGAGGTCAAATTATTTGTTATCTTAGTGCATGCATTAATGGTGTTATGCACAGAAAGTGTTTTTCTGTGACGATGTGTTCAAAACTATTTCCTACCTTTTCTTTTGTTGGAATGAGTGTATCTGGTTTTATGTTGAGGTCCTTGATCCATTTTGAGTTAAGTTTTCTGGAGGTGATAGGTATTTGTATTCTTCTACATACAGATATTCAGTTTGACAAGCACCATTGTTGAAGATTCTATTCTAGTATTCTATTCTATTCATTCTATAATATTTATTCTATTCTATTTATTCTATTCATTTTTCTGCCCCGTATATATAAAAATCTGGTGGCCATAGTTTTGTGAATTTATATTTGGATCCCTAATTCAGTTCCATTGATCAACCTGCCTGTTTTTATTCTAATATCATGTTAATAACATTTGCTTATGAGGATGGTAATATTGCTTCCTCACAGATTTTTCAATTTTCAATTGTCAAACTAGAAAAATAGATTAGTTTTTATGATCCAGCTTTTCAAAATTCTATTACTAGTGAAAAAAAATTTTATGACTACTTAAGGTGATTAATTACTTCTGTTAAAATTGTTACCTAAGAGATGTATGGATTTTTGCCTATTCCTTATTTCCTCAATATTTTTATCTTTATTGTTGGGATAGACAAGCATTGCTGCAGAGCTACTCTGCATTCCAGCCACAGAAGCAAATTGAGCTGTGAAAGTACACACCAGGAGACAGTTACGATCTCTCAAATTTGCTTGGCTAATGTAAACAGCACCAAGATCACTTCAGTGACAGTGGTTGGATAACTAATGCGGGCTTTGTGCACTGCTGAGTAGAACAGTGGTGGCCCCTGATACAAAACCTAAAAATCAAATCCCACAAACTGGTATGAACGTGCTATATTTTACATATAGTGTATTCATTAGTTCATGAATATCAAGGGATATAAAACTCTAACGCTAATCAGATTACCACTTGAAATTCTAACCTCTGCAATGAAAAATGAGAAACTTTTAAGTTTCACAATATTAAGTACATATGCAACTTAAAAGTTGTACATATATTTAACCTATTTTGTTTCTGAAAATATTTTGACTTTCTCTATAGTTAATGGTAAGGGAAACATATACAAACCAGTATGAATTAATTGGAATAAAACAGAAAGTTCTTGATAGTTCTTTTATTTTTTGATAGTTCTTTTATAATACAGTGAATTCCACCCTTTTTTCCACTTTTTCCATTTTTCATCTGTAAATCAGTGTGCAATATTTATGCTTGTGTAACTGCAACATCAGCAAAAACTACCTTGCATTGTTTGAGCAATGTATTCCAATTATTTTTCTTTATGGCTTAAAATACAAATCTTTCCATTTAGTGACAACTCATAAATTGATCTTGATGATTTGAAAAGGACATGTTTCTACACTCAAGATCATTATTTATTAAAAATATATTTGTTTTTGTATATAAATATAACATATAGACTAGAATCTAGGTTCTTACATATATTAGCAAAATGCACTACCACTCTACCACTGAAATATATCTCCAGCCACTTACTATTTCTGAATAGAAAATTACCTGAGAGTTTGCCAAAATTATATTGAACAAAAGCTAAAGTACTAGTGTTCTCCCATTTAGATACTATTCTTATTTTAACTCAGTGAAAAATTTCTTACTGAATTTAATCCCATAACTTCATTAAATATTATCAGAGATGAGCCTTGGTATATAATCACATCTGAAAATTTGTTTAATAATTTTGAACCACATGTCTAGTTCTATAGATATATAATGTGATAAATAAAGTAGATATATTAGAATTCTCAATCCATGTTGTTGTGTTATGAATCATTTGAAGAGAGTGTGGTCATAATAATGGCCAGGCTGATGGCTCTAGGTAAAGACACCTGTGTAGCAGCAGCCGCAGCATCCATAGGGAATCTTATTAGAAAATCACATCTTTCAGTTTTAAGCCTAACACTTAATGGTAGGAAAATCTTTTTTTTAATTTTCTTTTCTTTTCCTTTTCATTTCTGATAGACAGAATGTTAGGTGGTAATAGATGCGAGGTGGATCTGGAAGGATTTGGAGAAGATAAATAGATAAAATATACATGGTTTATACTCACTCATATTTGTATTTTAGACATAGAGCAAAGGAGCACCAGCCTATAATTCATATCACCAGAGAAACTAGAATAGAAGGAGGAATCTAGGAGATTCATACAAGGTCCTTCACAGAATGGGAAAGGAACAAGATATCTTGAGCATATTGGGAGTTGGGGGGGTCAGTGAGTGGAGAGTCAGCTAGGAGGAAGAGAAGGGGAGGAGAGGAAAGCAGGTGGGACTAGGAAGATTGAGTCAGGGGAGTAATAGATGAGAGAGAGAGAGAGAGAGAGAGAGAGAGAGAGAGAGAGAGAGAGAGAGAGAGAGAGAGAAAGAGAGAGAGCATAAAAGAGGGAGCCATTATAGGTTTGAAAAGAAAACTGACTCTAGAGAAATGTCAAGAGATCTACAAGACTGACCCCAACTAACAATTTGAGCAACAGTGGAAAGGCTACAATAAATGCCCTTCCAGGAGTGTGAGATCAAGAACTAACTTATCCATGGAGTCCTCAACTAATGTCTGTTGGAAACAGGAGCAAACACCCATACATAAACACTGAGTCGAAGTATAACCCAGATGCAGATGGAGAGTACAAGACTAGGTTGCAGAAACACAAAGAGACAGCTTACCTGAACAAGGAGGAGCTAAAGGGCCACCAGACTGATGGCTGGGAAGCCAGCGTGGGACTGACTCAGCCCCCCCCCCCGAATATTGGTCTCAGCCAGAAGAAATGAGCAGTCTACTGTGATGTTCTACAGTGAAGTAGGTATACTCCTTTGAGAGGGATTATGTTTTCTTCCTTACATCCAGAAGGAAGGGATGTCTTTATTTTGAAGACTAGAGGACAAATAGAAAAAAAATGAGCAAGTGTTACAAAGCTTTCCTCTTGGATCACTATAGTCAGAATTGCTTCCACAATCAACTTTTTTGCAAGAGTCCATGTCTTCTACAAGAGTGTGGGGTAATAGATGTGCTTCGTTGCTGCTTTTATTCAAGTTGTAGGTTCTCAATGAGCCATTGAACTGATAATGAACAACTATGTAGATATTGCTCAGAGTCCATGTCTTCTACAAGAGTATGGGGTAATAGATGTGCTTCGTTGCTGCTTTTGTTCAAGTTGAAGGTTCTCAATGAGCCATTGAACTGATAATGAACAACTATGTAGATATTGCTCAGGAAAACCTTTAATGTGTAGAATCTAATAAATAACTAAGAAGTGAGTAAAGAAATATCTTTGTTTCCATGATAACAGGTACAAAAGAAAAATTATCTAAGCAAGGTTTTAGTACTAACACATTTTCCAAAGTAGTTAGAAAAATATGTGTTCCTGCTTGCTTCTTTATTCACACACACACACGCACACACACACGCAAGCACGCACGCACGCACACACACACACAGACTTACTGATTTTGTAGACATATATATATATATATTTGTAAAATATATATATGATGAAATACATCAAAGTTATTTGATCCACTCAAAGTAACAGAGTAGAAACTCTTAAACAGATCACACATTTTACTCTAATTTTTGAAAGTTATGACTATACATTGTTAATCATAGAACATTTAATAGTCATTATGATCCAACAGCTTTCATATCTTTCCTGGTAATTGATAGTTTCTGCACATAATTTTTACAAGAATCACTTGTAAAAGTCTTGAGTGTGTATGTTACAGAAAAATACAATACAGAAAAAATATTTCTATATATATGTCTATTTACCTACCTCATCTCTCTCTGTATCTCTGTCTCTGTCTCTACATTCCTTAGTGCTTGTGGGCATGGTGTGTGTGTGTATATATGTGTGTGTGTGTGTGTGTGAGTGTGAGTGTTTGTGTGTGTGTGTGTGTTTGTAGTTGTATCAGAGTGCCTATCTGTGGCCAATGATTGAAAGTCAAATGAGACATTCCCAGGATTGTTTCTGAAATGGAACCCAGGTTTCAGCAATGACAGCAAAAGCCTTTACCTGCTAGTCCATATGTATGCTTTTATCTAGTCAGGTAATCCAAAGTCTGTATTATGTAACTCTTTCATCCTTAGGGTTTCTTTCTTTCCTTTTAAAATAAAATATGATGAGTTGCCTGTCAGTTCCAGAACCTATTACTTGAGAACCATTTTCCCTTTTTATGGATTTTATCATTTTAAAATAACATGCTTTGTTATTTTTATAAAGACTTTTCCCCATTTTTTTTTCTGTATTTTGATAAGTGTTTTTCCACAACTCCTTCAGTTCCTCCCTATCTTTTGCCAATCAAATTTCGTGCTTCTCTTTAAGGATAAAAACAAAGAAAAAACCACAAAACAAACTAGTAAAACACCAATAAGACAAAAATGTCCAAACAAAAAAACCCAATCCCCCCCCCCAAAAAAAAAAAAAAAAAAAACAAAACAACCACACTCATACAAATACGAAAACATGGAGTTCCTTTTGTTATGGCCAAGTATTCCTGGGCATGGGCCATGCCATAAATTGTGTGATATACTAAGTAACACCCCATTAGGGAAATTTCCAGATACAATAGGACTAATGAACATATGAACTTACAAAAATTGTGGTAACAAACACAAAAGAGTTGCACAGATTCAACCCAGCACTTAGGTGAGGTAACAAACATGGGTTCCACACATACTTAAGAAAATATTTGCAATCAATAACATCTGGCAGTTGAAACTTATCTTTCCAATATTCTTGTACCAATTTATCTTGCAAGTAATATTGCTAAGGACTGGAGGGGAGACAATGATATCTACAAAAGGTAAATAAATACATAAGGCAATTATCATTCTGTATGAAACATGCCAATATTATTTTAAGACTGTTGTTTATGTCAAAGTGGAGCATTTCCAGTAAAGTACAGTATGTTCCTATCATACTATACAGTGTCAGTAGTAGTTCTGTCTTGCCTCTATTTTCTATATATATTGAGTATAGACAGGCATTCCTTTTTCTCATTGCTTTGTTCAATGTGTTGATCACATTACACAGCCTTTAACAATGGCAATGCCACAAATTTGACAAGCCAAATGTAAGCAGGCCATAGTCTGCTTAGAGATTCCTGTTCCAAAGCACGTTTTTAGTGTTAAACAGAAACACACTTTACCCTTGAAGAAATGTGCTAATAACTATTACATCATGAAAGACAGATTTTAGCAGATGTTAAAGTGTTTCAAAGGAGAATCACATACTATGAGATAAGAGTATAGCAGGAGATACCAAGCCCTTCTCACCTCATTATAGTGCATCTCTTCACATAATCCTTCACAGTCCTTGACCAGAATCTTGCATTCTTTGCCTGTGATGAGTGGTGAATTTGTAATTTCTGTTCTTTCTTATGTATGTAAAATCTCACTGAAGGTCTAATATAACATATTTCCAGCATATTTTATCCTTTCATGTAATAGTATTTTACATAAAAATTGACCCTTTCTGAGAATTAAATTGTTTGTTATGTGACAGAAATGTCACAGCTGAATAATTTGATTAATAGATTAAGCATTCCTAATGTCTTATATATGAAGATGTTAACATATGGTATTAATAATCACTGTAAAACACATTATGATTAATATTTAGTTCTCTGTAAAGTGATAAACTCAATTTTTTATTGAGTTTATTGAAATTTTTTTGTATTGATATTTAAAGTCTTAGGGACTTTGTTTAAATGGGAGTTGTAAAGTATGTCTCAAAGCAGTAGCAAATGCTATATGTTAAACTATGTACTAAAAATCTGTTCATAAGAAAGAATTCCATTTAATATAATTTTCAGAGAGTATAATCCTTAAGGCTTTATATTTTAAGAATAAATATATTATATAATAAATAAAAGTAGGTTCTTAAAATTCATATAATTTTTGAAATTTCACCTTTGTTATTTTTACAGTGGTCACCTTTGAATTCAAAACTATCTTTTTTATCATGTAAAATTTGTTTTAATATAAGATGATAACTGAAAAATTCCACATGTAAATTTTTATTGTAAGATATTATTAAATAACAAGTTTGGATAAATATGATTTGAATATTATAAGTTATATTTGTGAGTATGTGTCTGTGTACTTAAAACTCCAGTGAATTATTATAAAAATATGAGTTCTCTGAATTATTTTGCTAACTTTTAAATCCTCATATTAAAAATATTACTTTATATTGTTGATAATTATATTTCAGTTCAGAAGCCAGGATATTTTAAATTTTGGTACTATAGTTCAACCATACCATTATTTATTTTTTTTAAAAATGTGTAGTATAGCTATATCCTTAAAAATAACTATTGCATAACTGATGATTTTAGGAACCCTAGATGTCTGAATCACTCAGAATATTCCCGTCAAGGGAATGAAATGCTTAATCTGGACCTCTAAGTGTAATTTACCCTCTTTATTAGTTGTATGTTTAAGGATGTCAGTTTAAGTTAACTTAAGTTGAGGTCCGGTTTACACACTTTACTAACATTTAAAAGTCTTGAGTTTGTTTTAATTGGCTTGGGATTTTCAGTAAATGCTACTAATACACCTCAGAGACTCAAGAAGTTTTAAAGGAATATCAGTGTTAATATTACAGATACAACCCAATACTGCTTCCTTGCTCTGCTGAGAGATTATTGTAATCACACATAAACCATCAAATAAACCATCAAAGGCATCACTTACTATTGAAACAAAACTAATCAGAAAATACTGGCCATGGAGCTTTCCTCTATTTTCCTCTTATTTTTCAGCAAGAAGTCGGAATGTAGTTCTCTAACAGAAGTTGGTTGCTGAGCCACCACTCTTATGTAAGTAGGTACAGTCACATGGCTCAACTCACATTGTATCAAGTGTTCCAAAAAAATTATCACCCCAGGCAAAACTGTAGTGACATTATATACAAGTCACTGAATTAATTTAATTAATTCATATCTTATTGATGCATATTTATTTCATCGATGTCTTTATTACATGTCAATTTACTTTGTGTAATGCACATACGTGCAAATGCCCATATAACTCTGTGTATAGCCGTGAAGGCTGGAGGTGTGTGTTGTAGATATTCTTCAATTGATTTTAACCTCAAGCTTGAGACTTCGTGTCTCTCAGAACCTGGAATTCACTGACTGACTGGCTGGTCAGTAAGCTCCAGCAATCTGTATTTATCTACCTCCTCATGGCTTGAATAACAGGCATTGTGCAACCTGAATCAGTTTTGTATTTAGAACTAAGAACATTAGTTCTTAGTCTTTATGCTTGTGCAGCAAACACTTTATGTCTAAGCTAACTCCACCTGTGTGTGTGTGTGTGTGTGTGTGTGTGTGTGTGTGTGTGTGTGTGTTTACTATCTTAGGACTCCATTTTGTGTTCAGAGTTTTATCCTTCTGATTAGATACCTTCTCCGGGGCTCATCCTTGGAAAAGATTAATTCTCCCTCTCTCAGTAAACAATAATGGTCTGTAGCTTTTCATCTAGCAATGCGGCCTCCTGAGCTTTCTCATTTGGGGCTGGCATGTCAATTCATAATGTCATCATGAAGATTTTGAATCTTGTTTTTGTAACAGATGAAGATCATAGAAGAAACTTAACACTGGTCCAGATGCAGAGAATAACAATCTGTGGCATTTCCAACATTAATTGTTACATCTATCTACCATGCAACTTCTACACCTAAGGCTCATGGAATTCCAAGGAAGAAGGCAGTAAAAGGCATTGGACCTTGATGTTTCTTCAATAAGATACCAACTATGTATGACAAGAAAGCTGAATCCATAAAATATTGACTCAATTTCTCAAAAAGAAAGTATTATCATTGATTCTAAAATGGTTCTTTGTAGATTGTCTAACAGATCGTTTGGCTAGAATTAGAAAATAATTTTTCTCTCTGTTTTGTGAGAAAATTGTTAATTCTGTTCCTAAATGTCTTTACATGATCCTCACTGGAGCTCTATATAGTACAGAATAGATATTAGTTGAATTTATATCACTAGCATGCAGCAAAGGGGGAATGGGCTCACATAGGATCTTTAAAGCAGGACTATAACAATACTATTTCCTTTTCAAATAAGGTGGCTGTTAGAGAGATATTTAACCAAGGAAATTAATATAGCAAGTACAGGAGAACGTGGTAATGCAAGAAATAATAAGATAAATAGGATCTCAGTATTACTGATTATTGCCCTGAGGTAAAAGGCCTGGACAAGGTACAATTCTGTTTTCTTCCAGCTAAAGCTTCTTTGTTGTCAATGCCTCAGAAGGTAAGTTATACAACTAGAAGCTGACATAGTAGGGCTAGTTATCCATTTGAAGAGTTTGCCCCCAGCTGGGTTCCAGGCAATTTAATTGGAAAGGTAGGGGAGCAATTATATACTAGTTGCTCCAACATCAGAGATACATCCTGGAGCCAGCTGTGCTGTCGAAAAACATTTCCCATGCATTGCAATTAAAAAACGATTGGGAACCTATTTCCAGTAAGTCATGAAGAGACACTCTGAAGAAGGTGGGTAGAATGTGGCTTAACTGTCACAGGGAAGCTACAGCTGCAGGAAGTGCAAAGGATGGCAGGGCAGGGGGGGGAGAGTAGAATTGGTATAAAACGGAGTCTCAGGAGATTTTTAACAAAGCATAAAAGTACCATTGAACTGTACTGTTGAAGGAAAAAAAGATGCAGTTGCATTACTTTGTATTTTTGTGTTCCACAGTTTGTTTTTATACAGTGAAAACATGGACTACTATTATTTTGTCTCACTCCACCATTCCTATGCCTTACTGAAGTCAATTCCCTTGAGGGGGAATAGACAATTACTTAATATAGTGAGTTACAATGATTGACAATAATTTAAACAATACTGACAGTTTGGGTAAAATAGTTAGCTTGTACCATTTGTGTTAAACTATATCACACATATACCCCCAAAGTATTTCTACTTTATTGATGGATGAAATAGTTGAAAGATTACAATATCGGTAACATTTTGTAAGAAATTTAATTTAATTCACTTGATATGTTAAGTCCTTTATAGAAAAGTCAGAGATGACTTTTTGTTTGTATTATATTGAAGAAGCAAAAATCTTTAAATTTTAAGTGTTACAAGACAATAAGTTACTTTCCCTTCTAGTTTCAAAACAATTTTGTTCTATTGATTACTTAGACTGCTCAATGAAGGATTGCTTTTTCCCAGTGTTTCAGTCTTATGTCTAGATGAATAAAAAGTAAAAAATGAAGGTAAGCTCATTGTGTATAAGTTGTGCCATGAATAAATGTTTGATGAAAACCAATCATGTAGCCAAATCTAGAGCAAAGATAGAATGAGGCTGTTCAGAAACATTATCTAGGATATGTAGATGCTCCACTCTCCCCAATCAAGAAAACAGGGAATAGATTTTCCCAACATATTTATTCTCAATGATTCTTCCTGTTAAAATGATCTTTCTTCTCATGTAATGTAACAAGGGTATTCAATTTAAAAATCATCAAAAAAAATCTCGAGTATGGATATATATGGGAATATAATTAGCATTTTTTTCTTTTTGAATATGTCAACCTTTGAAGATATATTTATATTAAATTACACAAGAAAGGCATACAGAGATTACAGTACACACTTTAGTTTCAATATCATTTTAAAATGATCCCAAAATGTAACAAAGCTAATTAAAACTTCAAATGAAAAGAAGCAGCATTATTTAGAAAACTGAATATTGGATAATATTCACTGTAGTGCACAACTTACAAAGTCCTTATTAGAGGCATGCTGTAGTATGTTTTTCAGTCTATAGGCAGGAAGGTTTGAAGGGCAGATATCAAAATCTCCATTCACTTTTGTATTTTAAGAATTTCTATTTTATACTTTAAGATGATTTATTTTGTGAGTACAAAATTCAATTGTGTAGTATTTGGGCTGTTACTGTAAAAGATTCTGTAATTCATACATGACTAAATCAATATTCATCACGTGATTGTGGGCCTGCCATTGTTTCAAATGCTTTAGATGTAATTATTTATTTGGAATTTTAATGACCCTAAGATGCATAAGTTATGTCTTCACTCGTACATATTTATGTAGCAAATGTTCTCATACGTATTCATATGTATGTACTTCTAATATATAGCAAAATTCTATATCCTATTTCCTAAATATTTAGAGATTCTAGTCCAATAAAACCATTTACACCTCATGTTAAAAGAAATCTTTGGAAGCTCTTTCCCTATAATGAGATCGATGACTAAATTAAATGCCATCATGGAGCCTTCATTCAGTAGCTAATGGAAGGCAAAGCAGAGATTCATAGCTAAGTAATGAGCTGAACTCCTGGAATCCAGTTGTAGAGAGAAAGGAGTTATGAGCACAGGGCTCATGACCAAGTTAGGAAAACCCATAGAAACATCTGACCTGAGCAAGTAGAAGCTCACAGACTCAAGACTGAAATCTGAGGAACCGGGCATAACATAGAAGTAGGCCCTCTGAATATAGGTGTCAATTGTGGGGCTTGTGCAGTCTTAGGTTCACTGGCAGTGGAACAAGCATTTATCCCCAGTTTATCAACTGGCTTTTTAGAGTCCATTCCCTGTGGACTGATGTTTTCTCAGTCACCATACAAGGGGGAGGGCCTAGGTCCTGCCACAAATAATGTGACCGACTGATGGGAGATAACATTCTGTAAATATGTTACTCATACTGGTTAATGAAGAAAGCACTGTTGGCCAATAGGAAAGGAAGATAGGAGGGAATAGGAGACAAGGAGGAAAGAGGAAGTAGGAAGGATGAGTCAAGATGGAGACTCTGGAGAGAGTAGGAGGCCAGGTGGTTCTCCGATAAGATAAGACCATGTGGAAATACTTAGATGAAAAGACATGGGTTATAATTAAGACAGAGCTAGCCGATAAGAAACAAGTAACTGGCCAACAGAATTATATCAAATACAGAGGCTCCTTGTGTTAATTGGGGCTGGTGCTGCAGCAGGACAAGACCAGCGGTGGGAGGAAAAACCTTACTCCTTACAACCAACTTTGGTGATTCCCATTTGGAAGCCTTACCCTCTCTTTGGAGTGGATGGGGGGATGGTGTGGGGAGTGGAAGGATAGGAAGCAGAGGGAACTTGGATTGGTATGTAAAATTAAATTGTTTTAAATTTAAATTTAAAAAAATAAAGAAATCTAAAAACAAAACAAATCCTTCAAAACAGCAAATAAAAAATCTTTGAAAGCAAAAGTGACAATATTTTGTCAAATATGAATTCACAATGGCAATGACAATCAACAAATAATTCTGAGGCTAGTACAGATCATCAATTTGTTTTACATGTAGTTAGTAGTTGAAATTTAAAGGAATCATAACACTCATAATAACAAGAAATAACATGAGTATTATGAATAACATGAAAATGTCACCAAGGTTACATAAACTTTCCAGAAATTGTTATGCAAATATGGACATGATGGATTGATTACTCATGCAGTTCCCTGGATTCAGGGAGCCAGAGGCCAAAGAGTGCTACATAGTGACTTCCAGGCTTGTCTGGTCCATACCATAAGACATTAGCTCAAAAAACAATAACACACACACACACACACAAATAATGGCATACAAATCCAGTAATTTAGGCAGTAAAATAGGAGTAGGCTATATAGTTTTATAGAGACATGACTTTGGTAAACATAATGGGCCCAGTAGTGGACACCACCTTCACACTGCTTAAATGTATCTTAATAGTGATTGTAAAATTTTGAAACTTCATGAGTGTTATTACACATTTTTAAGTTTATATGAATAGAAAATATATAATAGTCATTTTAGTTATATATTAGAAATATCTTTCCCTAAGAACTAATTTTATTCCCTAATTACTCTTTTAAATTATCTTTAGAAAGAATAGTGATACCAAATTTTAACTTGCCTAATAACCATGATTAAACAAGGGTACAGCTTGACTTGTAGCACAAAAATCTCTAACATATGGTAAGATAATATACTGTGAAATAAGAAAAGTGTCAGAGGACACTGACAATATATTTCCATCAAAAGGAGAAAAGCTTTGCTTCATGCTATAGGTTGTAGTACTGATAGAAAGAATGAGAAGTCCTGCGTGCTAATGTGGCTCTCTACAGGTCCCGATGATTGCACTTAGGTAAATGTGGGAACTTTTCTAACAAGTAGAATTTTAAATCATCTGGTGACATGTCTCCAGGGAAAGAGAACACATTGTGCTCTGTTGAGTTTGAAGTGCCAGTGGGAAATCCAGTTGATGGTGCTGATCAAGTAATTGAAATTATGGATATGAAGCTCATTAAGCAGATTTTAAATCAACATTTAAGTTATTTGCATAGTAGACAGGAAATTGCGAGACTGATAAAAAACCTTTCCAAACAGAATTAAGTTGTATGTATGTAAGGATAGCTTCACAATTAATGGCAAAGTTCAGCACAGAAGGTTCAAACCCTCAGTTGAGCCTGATCTCACTTTCTTTGGGGTCGTCATTTAGTAATGTTAGATTTCCTCCCTTTTAAATCTTATCTTAGGTTTAATATAGATAAGAAAGGCTTTTCTATCAAAATGACTAAGTCTTCATTAATGGTGAAAATCAAACATATATTCATACTGAACAAAATGTAGAATCAATTCATATACAATGAAATGTTGAGAATATTTAATAAACATCATCTTTTTGAAATCTTATTTAAAATTTTAAAACAGTTTATGATATGAGGTAACCTCGTAAAGTGTGTGATAATATCTTACACACATACTTCATGTTAATTTTGATAATTTACATATGTTTTACTTAAAATAGCTTTTGATATTAAACTAGATTAATATTACTTTAATAATAATAACTAACTTAAACAAGTTTTTAATGTTAAAACCTAATATTAATGATTATGTTTATCATTGTCCTATGAAGAATATTGTTGGTTAGCTGTTCGCCTTATCTGTATTTTATGGTTGTCACATATGCTATTACACTTCATGTATTTTCATGTGCAACACTAATAGAATGCCAGTTTGTTTTTTATAAAAGAAAAGAAAAAAGACCCCCCAAAAAGAAAAGTTCATTAATCATTAATATTTGAATTGAAACAGGTATATGAAATACCAATCATATTTTCTGATGCATTTAGCCATTTTTTTCTCAGCATAGTTTTCTTTAACCATTCATTATCAGAATACCAGGAACTTTTGCTGCGTTTGAAAATTTGAGTTAAAAATAATGTTACCAAGCGTAGAATAATTAGAAAAATTCAGAGAGCATTTACAAGGAAGGAAAAGAAAAATAACATAATGGAATAATAGGGTAAGTGCTAATTGTAAGAATTAAAAAAATAAACTAACAATTATATCTAAGACATGGCACTGGACTTGACTTATATAGCAATCTGAAGCAACAAACACATGGATGATTTCAGTTGTTTATTGTTGTGTGAGTGTCGTTATTAACTTTACAAATTGTTTAATGATATTGACATTACATCTTATTAATGTATTTTAAAAATGTGTTTTATAAGGTGGAAAACTATTTTGCTATGAAATTTATTTTTACTATTATAGGAAATTTTGTCTAAGAACTTTTGACATGTAAATCAGTTGCTTTTAAACTTACATTAGGAGATAGAGAAAGAAAGAAGAGGAGTGAGAAGGAGGACATCAGGGAGCAGGAAGACTGAGTCAGGTGAAGAATAGAGGAGAGCAAGCAAGGAGATGCCTTAATAAAGGGAGCCATTATAGGTCTAAAGAGAAATATGGCACCAGGGAAATGTCCAGAGTCCTGCAAGGATGACCATAACTTACAATCTAAGCAATAATGGACAAGCTGCCTTAAGTGTCCATCCCCAGTAATGATATATGTGCCATCTTATAGAGCCTTCAACCAGTAGCTGATGGAAGCAGAAACAGACACCCACAGCTAAACACTGAGCCGAACTCCTGGAATCCAGTTCCAGAGAGGGAGAAATGATGAGCAAAGGCATCAAGACAAGGCTGTAGAAACCCACAGAGACAGCTTACCTGAACAAGGGGAAGCTCATGGACCCCAGTCTAATATCTGGGAAACTAGCATAGCATCAGACCAAGCTCCTGGAACATGTCAGTTAGGAGACCAGGGAAGTCTATGGGGTCTCTGGCAGTGGAACAACATTTATCTCTAGGTGTACAAATGGACTTTGGGAGCCCATTGTCCATAGAGGGATACTCCCTCAGCCTAGATAGACACTTGGGGTAGGGCCTAGGCCCTACCCTAAATGATGTGAGAGACTTTGATGATACCCCATGGAAGGCCTCACCCTCCCCGGGGAACAGATGGGGTATGGGAAGGAAGGTTGGTGGGGGGCATGTGAGGATGGAAGGGAAAGGGAACTGTGATTGGTATCAACAAAATAATCTTTCACAGACCACTAAAAGAAATCCATTCAGTGTAATCCTTCAGCTGAAACACCAACAGGTGACTTTACACTGTGTCAAGTTGACAGCTGGATGTAAGAAGACCCCCCCAAGAAAGAATATCCTTTATGAATAATTCAGTCCAATGGCTAGAATGAGGTCTAAGCAGTCTCAAACTTGGAGAATAGGGTATTTTAACAATTTCAATGCAGACCACCCACCTGGAGCATCTTTCAATCATGCAACTCTACTTCAGGTGACCTAGCACCTGCAGCTTCTGTATACACCACACTCACATGTGGATAACCACATACAGACCCATGCATATGTACATAATTCAACATATATATATATATGTACACACACATACATACATACATGTATGTATGTATGTATGTATGTATGTATGTATGTATGTATGTATATTCTGTCCAACTAAGACTCCAGAGGATAACCATCAGACAAAAGTGGATATTGCTATGTCTTCGACTTTGCTTGTTATTATTTACAAAGGAGAGTAGTCACCCTGTGAATAGGTGTTTAATTAAAGGCTATAAACAAACATAGCCTGGCATTCTTTAACATCCTGGTTTACTGTTTAATTATCTACCATTGTCAGTAGGTTGAAAAATAAGCTTAAGTATCCTATGCAATTATTTTCTTGTAAGAATAGGTTAGGGATAAATTCTGTGAAATCCTCTTGTCTAAAATATCTATGCTCTCTCCATTGTAGTTCCACAAGAAGCTTCCTGAATATATAACTCGAGGTTTTTATTGTCATTAGCCAATTTAAACACTTCGTTTCTATCATTATTTTTGGTTTCTACTGTGTTGAAAATGGCTGGAAATAAACATGCTTTCCCTTTGTGAATGTAAATTATTGCCATTTTTCTTGTTCTTATATAAAAATTTCTAATTTGCTTCTTTCAACTCTCAGTCTTTTAAGCACATAAGTACGTGTCATTTTTGCCAATCAATCAAAAAGCTTCTCTGTTGACTCCCTTGGAATAGCTTACGTGCCTTAGCTAAAATCATCATTTGGTTATGTTTTATATTTTTATTTGTTTTCTGCAAGTAATCAAGAATTGAAATACTTTTTACTTCTACCATTGAAAGGTATTTTGTAAAAAAATTCTTTATTAGCCTTCTGCTAAGAGTTACTTTGTATTAATTAACTTTTTTTTTTACTTCTGTTATATTCCCTGTCTCTGTACTAACATTTTTATATGTTTCACTTTTTTGTTAGTTCCTTTGTTTAATTAAGAACCTGGTGCTGACAGAACACATAAGTGTAATTAAAATCCTAAATTGTATTCTACTATAGCAGTGACTCGCAACCTTCTTAAAACTGTGACCCTTTAGTACAGATCTTCATGTACCACCCAAGAGTAAATTATTTTCACTACAACTTCATTACTTTAAATTTTACACTTTTATAATACAATGTAAATTTCTGTGTTTTCTGGTGGTCTCTTAGGGGACCCTTGTGAAAGGGTCTTTTAGCCCTCCAAATGGTTGCACCCCACAGGTTGAAAATGTCTGTTCCATAGCTATTTCACTGTAGCTTTTAAAAGTCACAATAGAATAAAAATGACTCATCTAATCTCTCTTAGAAATTAGCATGGAAGTTTTAACTCAGACTATGCAAGGTTATACATCTCAGTCATGAAAGTGTGTGCCACTACGCCTTCCTCTCTCAGTTTTATAAAAGTACTAAGAAAGAAAAGTTTCTTTCATTTAACTTCTAGCCCTTTTTTCAGATTTACTGGACAATTCAAATTTAAATAAAACTCAACATACTTCCAGTTGAACTGTAACTTCCCTTATGTAATTGATGATTTCATTTACATATCTACTAGATGTTTGTACCAGGATGACTAAAAATTAAGATAGAATTATTGACAACACATATGATGATGTCAGTTTTTTCCCTATTGCAGTCTTTTTAATAGTAGTTCACTGGGATTTCAACAATTGGTTCCTCTAAGAAAAATACTTAAAGATTTTCTTGAACTTCCATGCTCTATTTGGAAGTTTATATATTTATGAAGAAGCTTCTCAAAATAGATATAATTCCATATCATTTTGCACTTTTCTACTGCTATTTGAACTTAAATTTCATCAATCTTGTCAAAGATGGTAATTTTCTGAATAAATCATTTTAGCCATTATCAAATGAAACTGCTGAATGGACTGCTGGCACCAGAGAGCCTAAGAAAAGCACCGAGAAACCATATAATTTCTTCATTTAGTAATGGAAATGGTAGTTTTATATAGATTACAAATTGCAAAATTCTTATTTTTATGTTTAAAGATGAATTCACTTCTCAATCTTCATCAGAGCTTCAGAGAAATTTCTTTTTTAGTAGAAGATGAGTAATACAGAGGCACACAACTGGTCAAAGCTAACTGATCAAGACTCTAGACTATTCAGCTTTGAATGGTTCATATATCACACCCCTAGCTCAGGGATCATTATAGACAAGGGAGTAGAAATTGTAAGATTGGTAAGTATTTTATATATACTTGGAGAAATTTGATTTGAAGATAATGACAGATCAACTACATACATGAACTTTTAGTGTCTGTGACTCTTTGGATATGACCTACCCAATCTCATGCCTTCCAAAATTCCAGAGTAGATGGGGGGAGAGTGTCATGGAGTCTCATACATAAATAAAACACTAGTAATTGATGACTGATAATGGAGTGGGAATTTTCCTTGGACCTGCAGTCCCTGAAAAACAAACAATAATACACTGGATGACTCTATAAAAGCACATACACTCACAAGATAAGAAGAAAGAAAAAAACAGTTGAGGGGAATAAGTGAAGACTTGATTGTTGAGGAACAGGGTGGATTTCCTCAAATATATTATATGCATGGACACTATCAAATATAAATGCTCACGGGGAACCAAAGGACTATTTTAAAAATGGCATTATCCATCAAATATTGAAAGCTGTGTGTTAGCAAATATTATGGCATATACCACTTGGTTCTATTTGGTCATAATACTGAAAATGATAATATCAAAAATATAAAAATATTGAACTTAATGGTTTTACAATTCAGAAATTTGTAAGTATAGTCCCTAAGTATAAGATTTAATATTCACATTGGAACCTTGAATCACACACAAAAATTAGAAGTGTGCATATTCTTTATTGAAGTTAAAAAATAATAATTTTCAATATGTATTCTTTTCAGGTTATGAGTAAATGGGGTGTTTATCTTGACTTTATGCACATTTCAAGGTACTTGATACTGTCTTCTGTTGATAGTGAATTTTTAGATAATTTTCAGCATTTTATCCAATTCTGTATAATCTTTCAGTGGAGGAAATTCCTTCAAATAAAAGAAAAATGATGAAAATGAAAAGTAAAGGAATCACTTTGTGTTTACTCCTTAATAAGCCAATTTATTAATGGGTTCTAACTTTAGAGAAATGCTTCTTTTATCACTAACATGGCTATCCCTGAAAAATATATAACAGTATAACTTATTCTATATTTATTATTATTAAGTTGCAAAGTGCCTAACAATTATATTCCCAAATGAGAAAACACCAATTCACCATGAATTATGATGTTTGCATAATAAAGGAAATAATAAAAAAGGAATTTCTGTTTAAAAGCTAAGCATCTTTCTTTGTATGTGGCATCTTTAAAAGCAATAGAGGAGTATTTTATTTCACATATAATCTTAATAAGTTTGGATAGTACAAAAGTAAGCCTAGAGCTGAAATTCTCTCTTTATTATAGTTTGAGAAGAATTATAATTCCTGTAGGAAAGAAATAACTTAAATTTGCTTTGGACTGTAGTCCTTTTGTGCATCAGGGTAGAAGAGGGACTTTAGTAATGTTGGTAAAGTAGTGACTTTAATTTGCTACAGGATTCAGGTGCCACCTGCCTATTCTGATCCTCTAGCTTACTTTATTCCCCAGTCTCTGCACACTTTCTGTGTATCTGGGAATAACAAAAAATAAAATAAATTGTTCTGTAAGAAGAAGGCCAATGGAGCAATAGGTAGTTGGAGGAAGCTGTTTACTTTGGTGACTAAGACACGATTATAAGACCACTAGAGGATACACACTTTGAGTTAATACAGGGTTATGTAAACCGAGAGAAACCTTAACCAAGACATAAATGTGCTTTTCCCACTCCAGAAATGATTAAGAGTCTTGGACAAGCATTACACTCCACAAAAGTCATTAAATGTGAAAATTAAAGTTAATCGTATATATCCTCAGAATGAATGGTTTAATTTCAGTGACTGAGTCTGAAGTCATTTACCAAAGGATGTCACCATGCTTATTTCTGTGTCTTCTCTCTTTATGTTGCATATAGGAGAAAATGAGTATGTCAACTTCAGACAAAGTGAAAAATTTTATAAAATATAGGCCTATACGTTGAGATAAACAGTCACTATGAACTTTGGGAAAACGTGTGTTCATATTGATCTTGAACATGAAACAAAACATTTGCATCATTCTGGAAACAGAAGTGCAGAGGGAAGGAATCATGTCACACTAATCCCTATCTTAAAAATAATAGTTTAATAATGAACTATTAATAAAATTTAATACAAATAATGCCAGGTTGCATATTACATTAGTGAGGTAACCTACACACTTTGAATTTGTGAATACTGTAAATTTTAAGAAACATTATAGAAATTTCACAGGACCCTGTTGTGCACAGAAAAAAAGCTGAGGTTATGATAATCTACAGAAAAAAAGTAGTTCACAGAGAAAGAAGTAATAAATATAATATTGCATAGAATCAGTACAAACAACATTTACCCAGATAACAGATGATATTTGAAGTGGAGAGCTGTCTACTTGTATGAAATCAAAGACCTAGACTAAATTCATCTTTATAGAAAATAAGTAATTCACACACACACACACACACACACACACACACACAATTCTATATATAAACTTTTAGCTTGGGCCAATTCCTGCTGAAGGCTTTGCATAAATCATTTCTTTTGATATTCCTAGCAAATCCATGAGAATGATCTTAATGTTCTCATCCAGATTCTTACAAAATTCTAAGTTGGCAAGTTGAAACTAGAGGTTGATTCTAGGTCTATTTAATTCAAAACTTTTGCACATTCAACCAGCATGGGTACCCACTTTCTAACTATCAATATAAGGGTTATAGTGTGTAACTTGCAACAGAATGACTTTTGTGAAGTTCTAGGATTTCTTGGCTAAGCAATTAGTAATTAATTATTTATTAATTAGTACAATGTCCTAGTCTAGTTTAAAAAAAGATCTAAATAAGATATCATGTATTAACAAAATGATATGGACTCTTCTTATTTATGAAGATTTAGGATCAAAGATTTGAATTACTTTTTCATTCACTTAACTTAAAATAGTCAAAGGTATTTTTAAAGCATAAAGCATTATGACTATTAATCTATTTGAAAAACTGAGCTCAAGTTAAAGGAGATCATTAGCTATGAGAATGATGCTCTCTCTAGGAAAAAAAGGTATTTCATATTCAGTAGTTTTCTTCTCTTATTGGAATATAGAAACACATACTTGTCATATTAAGATGACATTAACCCTGCAAATAGTCCATCTTTCAGAGCAACATATGCTGTAATAACACATACTTACAATATTCAGTAGTGTCTGCCTACAATTAACCTTGTACTTTCTACGGAGTTTTGTAAATAGCCTATTGGTGATTTTGTGTGCCTATGGCATATAGACAGCACATACATGTGTTAGACATTTTACATAAGGATTTATGTAAGTTTTTTCTGTATATTGGTATATGTGAGAGGTACTAGAGACAATGTGCAACATCTATGGTGCATAGATACAGAGAGACAATTATGCTATATTGCCTCTATCAACCACTGAAAAGGAAATTCCTTGTTTTTGGTATTAATGATTTGTTAGTCTATGGATGTTGTGGATAGTAGTGTCAGCCCTAGCAGTGATATGAGGAGAACACAGAAAAAATCAGGGGAGGATTCTAACAGGGGACAGGATTCAAGTCATTATAGAATGAGAGTAACGAAGGGGGGAAAATAGTACCAAGGTTGTCTTATAAAGCCTAAAGAAATCATGTTATTTTAGAGCTTAAAGGGTTATGGAAAACAACTCTGATACACTGTTATGAATGTACTAATTCTTTTGGTAATCAGACTTATGACAGTACTCATATAAACCACATGACTCTTAATCTGCTAGCATTTTGGAAACACCCCAAATTTATATAATTTAAGTATGAATTCTTTGAGAAGTAGACTCACCACTTTGAATATAAGCTGTGACATCACACAGGAAATAAAACATTCAAAATTATTTATTTATCGTTATGAATCACATTTTACATAATATCCTTCTATGCATATCCTTATGTGAACTTGATGTGTGGCTGTCAATTTGACTTTTTCCTCTCTGACTATAAAATCAACATGAAATCATGTCAAACTATTGATTTTTATAGAAAGTATGCATTTTATGTTTTCAAAAAAATCTTAAATTACACTTAAGGCTTCTCTTATTGGTTCATATCAATGTTAGTAGTAATATAATTAAAACAAAACATCAGAAAAATAATTTATTGAAGTCTATTAATTGTTGATATCTTCCTGGATCAAATCAACACTTTCACAAAGTATCTGGATATAAGTATACAAGTAAAATTTCCTCAATATTTCAGCATGAGTCCATTATGAAACTATTATAATGAAATCTGTAGTACGCTTTTTAAGCAAAACTTGGTATATACGGATTCAAATTATCTTACCTTGAAGAAACCCTTCAAGCTAATTGTATAAGGTAATGTTTTACTATTTCTTATACTTCCTGTTCAATAACCTGAAAATCAATTCTGGTTTCTTGAGTTTTTACTAGGTTTACAGTTAGTCATGAGAGGATTCAGAAAAACAAATGACCCTTTTCATTTAAATTAATATAATTCAATATTATAGCTTGTAGTAGTCTCATCAAATTTTCAGTTATTTTATTAAATATTATATATGATCTTTTGTTGAACAGTTTTAAACTAATAATATTTGCGAGGTGAGTGAATGTCTATATGAAAAACTGAGTGAATGCATAAAATGAATGATAAATAAATGAATAAGACAAGCTCCTAGTTCTAAAGATGCACACAACTCAGCTTGGGAGAGAAACTGAACAAACATCACAGTGCATCAGAAGCAATCAAATTCCCCAAGCAATAGGAGATCAAAGGTAATCCTTTAAGAATAAGACTAGTCACAAGGAATTTAATAACATCTACCCTCCCATAGGCTGCAATTATTACCTCTGTTAATCAAAATCTGATCTCAACTTTCAAAGGCCACAATATATTGCCTATTTTGACTTGACTATAATTGTTCATGACTAGTATACTTATAAAACCAAATTTTGAGAAGAAGTAACTATATTACAAAATAGCAATTACTGGCTCTACATGTTACCCATGCTAATGATTTTATTGAATTATTTAGGTTGGTTTTCACTGGAAATATTGAGAAAAAGATGAGTGCTCTTTTTAGAGTAAAATAACATTGCTATTAATTCATAATTTATATTCCCATTAAAGGCCAGGGAAAATAATCATGTTCCTTACTATTGAGATAAACTCTCAATAATTATGCTTTTTAAACCTCCAATGACATTTAGTGGAATATTAGAATATGTATAGATTATAATAACTTTTGCTGATTTTTTACCATTGAAAGAGTTAGTTTAAACTTTAGTTTAAATAAAAATAAAGGCATTTTTAGAAGTAATAAATTGGGCAGGAAGAATTAAGGAATCACTTTTCTCAGATGGTATTGTAGTATAAATGAGCAAAACTAAAATTTTGACCTATTTTGATGATATAGGCAGATGCAAAATAAAATAAACACCTTCCACTTTCCTGACTTTCTTATGACAACCACCTCTCCTTATTGTGAAGTTTTATACTTATGAATCTATATTCAGAGACACTCCAGGCAATGCACAATGCTAGAGAGAGACTCACAGAGTTCATGACTTCTGACACTGCCTTTATACTTCCTTTCCTGGAACCTACTTTGTCAAGCAGGATGACCTCAAAGTCACAGAGATTTCTTCTGCCTGCCTCTGCCTCCCACGTGCTAAATTGTCCTATACTTAAGCGGAAGATACACATTAAATACTTTAAATTTTTTTCATTAATAAAAAAGGAAATTTAGGTCAAAAAGATGAAATATATTCAAAAGACAGTGTTATATAAGTGAATATAAGATTAAAGTCTACTAAGATACTGAACATACTTATGATATTATTGCCTTTCAAATGATTCCAATATTGTGTATAGTGACATTTTGTTTGTACAAGTAAAACTCTGAAGATCAGAGGGCAGAGCCTGCCACTAGCTAACCATAGAGGTCCTGGAGGACAGGAATGAGATGGCTAGGCAGAGGAAGGATTATACGCAGGAGGAAAATGAACTCCGACTCTTTTCTGCCGGGAAGCAAGTGAGATAAGTGTGGCTTTGGCTTGTTTCTTCTTTCTTTTCTCTCAGCATTTTCTGCAATATCTGACTCCAGGCTTTTATTATTAAGACCTATTAGTCTTTTGTTACAGTTGTGTTCTCCTATTTAATATAGTTTGCTTGCATTTTCAGATAGCCATTTATATGAATTCATCATTTACTCATTAAATCTTGAAATCCAATTGTATTATACTGAAATTCAGTACTTAAATATGTATTCTATTGATTTTATGCTCTTTTTATGGAACCATTAAAAACAGTAAGCTGAAGTTCATCTTTTGTCATCTCAGCAATATACAAGGTATTTTAGATTTATTTGTTTTTTGATTTGCATGTGTGTTTTGCCTGCATGTGTGTCTGTGTACCATATTCCTGTTTTGTGCCCATGGAGATCACAAGAGCATTACAGATTGTCTCGAAATGTTAGTAATGGTAGTTGTGCTGTGCATTCTCTGGGAACTGCACCTAAGTCCTTTTCAGAAGTAGCACATCCTTTGAAACACCAAGACATTGTTCCAGAACAAATATATGCATAGTTACAAAGGAAAATGTAGTACAAACTTTACCAAGTGTTAAAGGTACCACAAAACAAGCTATCTATCTGAATCCTATATATCAGTGCGTAGCATGATGAGCAAAATGGTAAAAGCTTTGGTCAAAAATAAATCTAACTTCCATATTATTTCACAATTACTGACTAGATGCTATTATATACACAGTTGTCTTCCAAGAGTTACCATGCATTCTCTTATAAAAATAAAAGCATTAGTTCATTATAGACTTGGATGATAATTGGATGCATAAAAAAATCTTGAATATTATCCAAAAAGCTGACTCCACTGAATGCAGAAAATCAATAATAATATTGTATAATAAGTTATGATTCATATTGTGGAACAGAACCAATGTGCTGTTTAAAGTATTTCTATCTTATTTTCATATTATAATTGTACCATTCTCTGCCTTCTCTTTTCTCCAGGCAAACCTTATCTTGCTCATATTCAATATATTGCCTTTTTGTTTAATTATTTATGTGCTTTGTAGAAATACAACATGTATTTTCTGTGTAACATTACTTGTATGTATGTGTTTCCAGGGATGCCTATTTGATAATACATAATCAGTTGGTGAGCTCTTCCCCACAGTATACTCTTTCTACTATTCTCAACATTTCTTAGTTGCCTGTAGTTCTTCACCCATGGTTGAATCCTGTAAGAGTTTCTTGTTACTACGTCTATTGGGGTTGTCTTTATTTAGGTCAAGTTTTATCTACTGTCTTTGTTGTAAATAGAAGTTTCCTTGATATAATGAAAGAACTACACTTATCCTTAGATATAAAGATACATATTTAAACTCTATTTTGGGATTTGTCTGATTTAGGGACATTGCAGTTCTAGATTCGCCTCAAAGGTATATTTTTCCACTAATCTCAAATTGTTGGCTGTGTCTTGCTGAAATCGTTATTTACTGGAGTTAAACTTTTTATCTCCAGACTCTATGTTCTCTCTCCCCTGCTTTCGCCAATGTTTCTAATGCCCTATAGAGGTTTGTATAATGGCATACTTAGAGATAAGCATCCACCTATGATATGGGATATCATTCTGTAGGCTGAAAATATGTGTTGCTATTATTAGTTGATGAATAAAGCTGTGTAGACAAATGGCAGAGCAAATTTATCTAAGTGAGAAATCTAAACAGAATTATGAAGAGAAAGAGGGCAGAGTCAGGAGACATTATGTAGGATGTGTGAGCTTGCTGAAGGTGCACCCTTATTGTAGGAAGTGTGTCACTAGAGGAGAGATTTTAGGTTTCAAATATCATCTCGCAGTTGCCTGTCTGTCATGTTATATCTCTCAACTGTTGCTCTATTGTCATTAATGTTTCCAAGCTCCCTGCCATGATGATAAAGGAGAGATATAAACTCCTAAACTTTCTCAAATAGTGTTACTTCCTCACTACTAAGCATTCAAATAAACAAGTCAAGGGGGCCATTTTTATTCAAACCACTCTATTGGGAATTATTTTATTGCATTTGAAAGACATTTAATATTCTGAACATACTCAGTTTTTCATTTCTCTACTTCTATATCTAATTGTGTACTAGAAAATACATATTTAAAATTTAATATATCTTGAGTCCTGAAAGTTCCTTTACATAAATCTTTCATGTCTTGTGATATTATAATATTTACAGTGTAGCACATACAGTACTTCCTCACCAAATATTGAGTCTATGCAGCTCTGACTTTTTGGTACTTTCTGTGGAACTGACAATAGACATATTTTCCATAAGATCATCTACTAAAGCTAACACCACAAAGCTTCGCAATAAGTTTAATTAGAAGCTTTTAGGTTGGTTTACAAACCTAATTAAATTAAACACCACGTGTGTGTGTGTGTGTGTGTGTTTATGTGCATCTGTGTGCGTGCATATGTTTATCTTCCTAGGCTAGTGAATGAAGTAATGTACAATAGAAAAATAATGAAGTTGAAAAATATGCTTTATGGAAAGTGTCTATATTTTCCATTTCTAGAATCTAGTGATAGAATATGACTATTTTTTAGTATGAAATGGCAGAATCTAATTGTTGAAGACAAAATATAGTAATAATCAGCACACCATCATGGAAATGAAAAAAATGAACTATATATATATTTCCTTCATATTTTTCAGGAAATTCGAGTCTATGGAAAAAGGAAACTTCTGGTATTGGAATTACTTCAGAGCCTCACAATTTTGATTATCTTGTCCCGTCCCTGATATTTTATCATATTTTCAGTGGTAATGGCTGCATAGGTTATTGAAAATTTAATTCTGAAAGTGTAACTTCATAAGAAATTTGCATAATTGTTGATTACAAATCAAGTTTCTGAGGAACAGGTAGTATGATAAATAAAATGGCTAATACACTTTTCAAGGCTCTGTCCTGGAAACAATTTCCAGAACACAGGAAATAGGAAAATAATAGAAGCTGTCTGTTGAGCCTAGGTCATAATATGCAATGCACTAACATTGTTATTCAAGTGGGTGATTATGAACTCTCTTTAATGGAAAGACTTCCTTCTCATTTTATTCTTTATCTGTGCACAAAATGCATATTACACCTACAGACACTGGTTTCTATGAGATTCTTTTTTTTTAAAATCAAATCTCTAATTTTCTTAGAATTAAATGAACTAATACATTTACTTTTTATAATTGATTTTTACTGCTAAATATTCCATATCAATGATGGAAAATTAATGCTTAACATCAGGCTGTAATGTAATGTTTGTGTGGGTTTGATATATACATCTGTGTGTGAGTGAAGGTAGAGTTGATCCCAGCCTGGGGTAGACTTGAGGTGCTTATCACTTGTCAGTTCCTTTGACTGTGTGGCTGTCATCTAGTAAAACCTAGCATCCTCCTTTCCCCGCCTCTCCAGAAAGGAGACATGAGTTTATAGAGGCATGAAACCACATGACAATTTGTGTTCTGAGATTTTAATTCAGGGCCTCATATTGTTGTAGCAAGTACTTTATTTGCCTACTGAGCCATCTCCCAAGTATACGACTATTTTACCATAGTGAAGCCCGAAACATGAATAATTTGTTTGCTAAATATGTATGTATTAGCAGTTGAAATGGAATTACCAGGGACTCTATTAGAAAGAGGTTTTATTCACACTTGTCCTTAGCAATGAGCTAAGTATGGATGTCTTCTTTGTATCCCTAAGCTGGAATTCCTTGGAAACATAAATTTGAGAGCAAGAAGACAATTTCAATTCAATATAAAACTTCAAATCCGCAGAGAAAATTTTCAAAAGAAATAGATATAAGTAAACTTTGTTTAGAAGAAATAATGAAAATTATTCTTAAAACTACAATTAATATTTTCTTTAATACTTTAAACTTTAAGAAATGATAGTTGAAAACATGGAAAATATACTGATATCCTGAAGACTTTTAAAAATTAAAAATACCTATAATTTAATTCAACAAATAATGACCCGTAATTTTACCTTAATTTAAACATTGTGATGACAAAATTGTTTTTAGTCAGTACAGTATTTAATGACTATCAAACTTGAATTACCCTTTCTAAGCCCTATTGTTTCACAGCTTCACATGTAGGCTTACTATACAAAAGCACATCAATACATAGAAGCTTGTAAAGAAATATTAAGGGCAGATAAAAATTAATGCAAAATAATTACATGTGTTTTCATAAGTTGGTGCTATGAAAAACTTGCAAATAGAACCAGAGTAGTAAAATATCCTGATGTTCAATAATAGGGTGGAGGCCAGAGAAGAAACATGACACAGTGTTTTTACTTGTAATGCATTAGAGATTTTAGCTAAGAAACGTTATAAGGTGAAAGAGTAACTTTGCTACTTCTAATAAAACACAGAGATTTTTACTTTGCAAATCTACAGAAAGAGACAGAGTCCCTGGAAGGCCCCTGTTTGGAATGTCATTATTTTTTACTCTGTAAGGTTGATATACTTGATAAATTCCCTAAATATATTTAAAGTGAATGTGTCAACTGAGAACACATGGGTCAGGTAGAACTCCTCTGAAATAGGGTTTTAAATTTTTGTTTAAAAAATGTCATAAAATATATTTTGATCATATTATTTTTTCCTTACCTAACTCCTTCCCAAAGACCTGCTACCAGAGGTCATGTTGTTTCTATCAAAAATTTGAACCAAACACACACACACACACACA
Organism: Phodopus roborovskii; assembly: GCF_943737965.1. Lineage (NCBI taxonomy): Eukaryota > Metazoa > Chordata > Mammalia > Rodentia > Cricetidae > Phodopus > Phodopus roborovskii. The sequence continues at coordinate 11,862,362 of NW_026126511.1, read as the reverse complement.
CACACACACACACACACACACACACACCAATGACAACATGGAGTCTGGAAGATAAACGGACAAACCTTAAAACAACCATCCTTCTGCTTCCATCAGCTACTAGATGAAGGCTCTAGGATGGCATAGAAGGTAGTCATCAATCTCATTATCAGGGAAGGGCATTTAAGGTTGTCTCTCCATTATTGCTTAGATTGTTAATTGAAGTCATCCACGTAGATCTCTGGAAGCAGGCACCCACAGCTAAACACTGAGCTGAATTCCTGCAATCCAGTTGCAAAAAGGGAGCAGTGATGAGCAAAGGCTTCAAGACCAGGCTAGAGAAAACCACAGAAACTGCTGACCTGAACTAGGGGGAGCTCATGGACTCCAGTCTGATAGCTGGGAAACCAGCATAGGACTGACCCAGACCCCTTGAATGTGGGTGTTAGGGTAGTTAGCAGCACTAGGCTGTCTATGGGGCTTCTGGTAGTGGATCAGTATTTATCAGTGGTATATGAATGGACTTTGGGAGCCCATTCCACATACAGGGAGTATTCTCAGCCTAGACACATGGGGGAGGGATTAGTCCCTGCTTCAAATGATATGACAGATTTGAAGACTCTCCATGGAAGGTATCACCTTCCCTGGGGAGAAAAAGGGGATCGGTCAGGGGAAGAAGGGAGGGAGCAGGAACTGGGATTGACATGTAAAACAAGCTTGTTTCAAATTTAAATTAAAAAAAAAATAATTATCAAAGGAAAAAAACAAAAAACAAAAAACAACCTGAGTGAAGCAACTCAGGCCTAACAAGACAAACATTTTCCCTGATTTATGAATGTGAGGTTTAAGCTTTAGATATGTGTCTTATATTCAGAATATACCTAAGTTAGCTAATATATAACCAGAGGAAAAGAGGGCCACTTGTAAAGAAGGGAAAACAGAAAAGGGATGAAGGTAAATTAGAGTGGGAAGTATAGGACTCTGCATGGATCCCCGAGGCACCTTCAGTAATCCTGAAACAGCTGGAACATCTTTCACCAGGGTTGTTACTGGTACTCGGCCTGGTTTGCTAACACACATCTGCTGTGGAGGAACTAAAGCCTGAGAACTTGCACGCTTGACCCTTGATTGTTTTCCACTGTGCTGTGAGTCAGTATCTAAGCCTGATCCTTCCCCCTCAATAAATGGCATTTGCCATTCAGCATTCCTGTTGCACGAATGACCTGCTGTCTTGTCTTTTATTTAAATCTCTAGGCCTTGACAGATTAGTGGAACAGATTGTAGCGCGAGCACTACAGGAAGATTAAAAGGGAATGAGATGGGAGGTAGAATGGGTGACAGAATACACAAATGATGGACCCACCTAACACCTTTAGGGAAAAAAAAAAACATTCAAAGCAAGTACTGTGGAACATTTCTAAAGTATATACATGTAAAATACATGCAAATGCAGTCACCATGTAAAGACTGAAACAAGCCCCCACTAGACATTATATACCGTGTATTAAGCCCCCTCTGAATACCAAGTATTAAACCAGGGATGGGTTACATCTATTGAGATAATTGCCTAATTGGCTCCAATAAACTCTATCAAACATTACAGAATATTGTATATATGATTGGTTATCTTTTACAACACAATAGAAAGACAATATCGATGAAGACATCACATACTATGTAATTGAACGTGAAAAAAATGATAATTTGCGCTTAACTTGAAGCTTCAAACCTACTGACTAGTATTCCTAGTGCTGAATTTTATTATATACAATTTAGGAGGGAGAAATGATATAAATATCACTCAAATAAAAAACAATAAGAGCTAAATATGCAAGCTGTCTGAAATATATATCCATGGTGCAAAAAATTCACAAATATTATGGGAGTAGACATCCCCTTTTTGATTGGGCTTGAGGACAAATCTGTAAGATGAAACTCATACCTGGCACTGCTAATGAGTCAAAAACCTAAACCTTGATATTCACAGAAACATTCCCTAGGGAAAATATTCATGGAAATATTCCCTAATTATATATTTCTTAGTGATCAGAGAATCACTCACCCTTCTTCAGAGAAACATCTTCGGTAGACAGTAATTAACACAGAAACCAACTTGACACAAGCTAGCGTCATCGTTGAGGAAGAAGTCTCAGTTGGGGAAAATGCCTAGATGAGATCCAGCTGTAAGGCATTTAGTGATCAATGAGGGGAGGACACAAATTGCTTTTTGGAAATGGTGTTGCTTTTCTTCAATAGAAACCTAAGACGTGTATATGCTACATAAAACCATGGAATTGAAAGAGACAGCTATCTAAAAGTTATTCTTATATGGCTAACATAAGGAAATCTAAGTGTGTAAATTTAAAAAGTCAATTAGGTCTTGCTGAGGCATTGTATGGAGTATTGATAGTAAACAAGCTAAGTTGTGAGAGAATGAACCATAGTGTACATAATAACAAAGTTTCTATAGTGTAAATCTATCACTAAGATAATCGACAATAAATATATAAAGTGGAAGAGTTGGGATATTTGACTCTTTAATTAGTTCATAAGAACTGTGGATCACTATCAGTAGGAATGCTTGAATGCTGCTAATAAAATATTAATAAAATTGGCAAAGTTCTTACCCTGCGCCCTTTGTTGTGTTAAGTAGTTTTGAAGATCTTGTTTTCCTTTACTCCTTTGAACTTTATTTGCAGGTAACTTTAGTTTTGCTCATTTAAATATGACAGCGCCGAAGGGAAAGGGTGGCAGCTGACAGCTGTGCCATTGACTTGCTTTAGAAAGTGAGAAAAGTGGTGGAGAATAATCGTCACAGGACAGCTCCGCTGTCACCGCCGCGTCAGCTAGTCCATGTAATATGACCAGAACACAGGAGATGGCGGCATGGCATGATGGCCTGTATCGTCTAGGCGAGGCCTAGGTTGCCATACATTCGGATATAATTTTATTACACTTACTTCGTGAGGGTAATGTTTTGATAAAATTAGTATTTCACTAAGTTCAACTTGATTGCCGCCTATCACATGAGTCCCCCTCATTTAATCTGATGAAGGACTTAGACAAATAAGAAGCTTTATCTCCCACTTCGGTGGGGGGGGGTGTTCTGCTATCCAAGCAAGTTGATGTTCCCCCAGTCTCCCATGTAGCTGGGACTAGTAAGCATCTGCCATAATTATCATGCCAACTTCACATTACCTTCTCTCTATTTCCCCTAGAGAGAGGAAGCGGGAACACCTACTATAAGCACTCCCTGATAATGTTTTTGATGGTTTGAAAAAGAAAAAAAAAATGACAAGAGTTGCAGGAAAAGAATCTGATTTTATACAGTAAATGTATTTCCTACACAGACAATATATAGGACTATTTTATGGATTACATTATGGGGAAATTGATTCAGACAATTCCCTATACATTTCTCTGGGTTAATGTCCTTCAGAAGGACCCTGTATAGATTTTGTTGCTTGAATGGAAAGGCCTGTAAAATACTTAAGAATGTTTTTAAAGATTTAGAAACCAATAAAGCAAACAACAAGAACATAGAGGCATCCTGAGAAATCTGTGTTCCATGGATTTGGAGACACAATTACATGCAGCTGGGCCATAATTGACAGTAACATACTAGGAAGGGAAGAAAAAGAGATTTGTCATGCTCCAAATTGAGGCATAAAAGTAAAAAATAGAAAAAGATGCAAAGTGAATATACATATTAGCAATTTTTCTAGGTGCTATCTTGGCTTCCAAGTACTACGACAATCTCATGAATAATTTAAGCAGTGTAAAATTCTTTGTACATAATGGTATCTGAACATGTACAGCAGCCTTAGTACCTATTTGAATAGCTTTTAAAGGCCTGTAAGGTACTAATATAGTTTCTTCAGCTAAGGTTTTGATTAGTATTAACCCTGACATAATGGATTCCTTTCATTGTGATTAGTTCTGACTCTCAAAAAGGTCTCTGTAATGCTTTTAGGAAGTAAAATGATTCTTGTCTGGAATTGTGAAAACCTCTGTCTCCCCGCCCCCCATATATTGGTGTGTTTGTACCTGTATCTATTAATCTATATCTACGCATGCATGTATGTATGTTAATTTGCTTTAACCATATCTGAAAACTAATTCCTGGAAGAAAAGGTTTACTCATAGTCATACAACAAATTGATGATAGCAAAGCCACAAAGAGAAAGTAGGAATTCATAGTTTCAGGTCCAGACTTTAATCGTTGAAGTGGAAGATTTGTCACTTTCTGTAACTGATCACTGTTATCTTTTAATCTTTTTTTCCCCAAATCACATTTATAGAGGTAACATAATTCAGAATATCTACATGGCTTATATAACAGACAAATATATGTGCAGGATTAATTTGCTGAAGTTAACAAAAATTACAAAACTGAAGTGGTTGGGATGATAGGCCCAAACAGTACTTGATATTTTACAGTGGCTAGTGGGCAGTAAATTGACAAGGATATAGTATATGTTGTCACAATAATCTAGAAGCTTCACTCTCTCTGTCTAATCACACAGTGGTTGGGAAATAAATGGTAATGAAATATTCACCAGAGATTATGATACAAATGGTATTTTAAAAGTCTGTAAACACATTTCTATCATCCAAAATGCAGATAGCATTAAATTTGGGACAGTTAAATGTGTGTACAATGAAATTAATAATCTAAGCCTCATGGAATGATAAAGGTAATACAATAATCAATGTGACTGAATACACCAATCACTGCAATTCCAGGTGCTTTGTTTGGCAGAATTCATATTTGAGAAGGCTGTTGATTTTTATTCTCAAGCTCAGGACTTTGTAGCACTGATTTTTCTCCTGGTTAAATTAGCAAGGGAGGACTAGCGTAAAATATTCTTAAGGGCATTATGTTTCAAATTTAGTGATGATTTAGTATCTATGATAGAGGTCAATGAACACAGCAGTAGATTATTTTTTACCTTTATTACAGTAATTTTCTTTCTTTGTTCATCCATCTCATTTAATAGCTGAGGAGCTTAAAACACTCTGGGATATTCACATTGAAAAAAATCACATCTGATTAAAACTATGTTGATAAGCTAAGGAAGAAATTTCATATTAGGTCCAGATAAAACTGCATTATTATTATTATTATTATTATTATTATTATTATTATTAGTTGTAGTAGTAGTAATAGTAGTAGTAGAAGTAGTAGTATTTGTTTGGAAACTTTGTGTACATAGGTATGTATGCTCTGTTGTTCATAGACTTTACTAGTAGAATTTTGTCTAAAAATGTTTAAACATATATTATTAGTGCTGGATAGAGTTATATATTTTTATTTTCTATCAAACAACATATCCAAACCACAGTTCACTTTCCTTCAGTCCTTCAAGTATCCATCCCCTCTGCCCAAGTTCCTTTTCCTCTACCTTCTGTCTACAGAAAAGAGCAGACCTCCAAGTGATGACAGTCAAATAGGACAAAACAAGACAGTACACGCCAAGGCAAAAGCCCTCATGCCAGACTGGATGAAGTACTGGAATAGGAGGAAAACAGTCTCAAGAGCAAGTAGTTTTATGTCAACCTGACACAAGCTAAAGATATCTGAGAAGTGGAATCCTCGATTTAGAAAATCTCTATAAAAGATCCTGCTGTAAGGCTTTTTCTTAGTTATTGATGGAAAGAAAACATCCCAGCACATTGTGGGTGGTGCCATTAATGGGCTGGTGGACCAGGATTCTATAATAACACAGGCTGAATCAGGGATACGCAAATCGAAACAAACCTGAGACATCATCTCACACCTGTCAGAATGGATAAAGTAAAGAACACAAATGATAGTTTATGCTGGAAAAGATGTAGAGCAAGGGGAACCCTCCTCAGTGGCTGGTGGGAATGCAAATTTGTACAACCACTTTGGAAATGAGTATGGCGATTCCTCAGGAAAATGGGAGTCTACTACAAGATCCAACAAATCCAATGTTAGGCATATACCTAAAGGATGCACATTTATACTTTCATACCACAAGGGCATTTGTTCAACTATGTTCACAGCAGCATTATTTGTAATAGTCAGAACCTGGAAGCAAACTAGATGCCCCTCAACCAAAGAATGGGTAATGAAATTATGTAATAGAGTACTACTCCTCTGGTAGGAGGACAAGGACATCTTGAAATTCACAGGCAAATGGATGGGACTAGAAGAAACAATCCTGAGTAAGGTAACCCAGACACAGAGAGACAAATATAGTATGTACTCACTCATAATGTCTTAATATTAGACATAGAAGAAAGGATAATCAATTTACAATCCACAACCCCAGAGAAGCTAGGAAGCAAGAGGGCCCTAAGAGAGATGACTCCCCAAGAAGCGGAAAAAGGGAAAGATCTGCTGAGTAAATTGGGAGCATGGGGGAGAAGGGATGGGAGGAAGAAGGGGAAGGGGGAGGAGAAAATGGTGGGTCAGGAAGGTTGAGTTTGGGGAAGAACAGAGGAGAGCAAGGAAAAAGATAACTTAAAGGAGGGAGCCATTATGGGCTTAAAATTATGGGAAATCTCCAGGGGATCACAAGAATGACCCCAACTAAGAATCTATGCAATAGTAGAGAGGATAATTTAAATGCCCTTCCCCTATAATGTGATTGACGACTACCTTAAATGTCACCATTGAGCCTTCATTTAGTAGATGATGGAAGCAGAAACAGAGATTCACAACTAAGCACTGAAGCAAAATCCCGGGATCTAGTTTCAGAGAAGGAGGAGTGACGAACAAAGGGGTCAAGACCATGCTAGGAAACCCCACATAAATAGCTGACCTGAGCAAGTGGGAACTCATTGACCCCAGTCTGACATCTGGGGAACGAGCATAAGACTGAACCACGCCCCCTTACCATGGGTGTTATTTGGGCCTCTTGGGCAGTCTATGCGGCCTCTGGCAGTGGAACCAGTATTCATTCCTAGTGAATGAATGGATGTTGGGAGCCCATTCCCTAGGGTCTAGACTCTGCCATAAATGATGTGGCACGCTTACACGATCTCCCATGAGAGGTCTCACCTTCCCTGAGGAGTAAATGGGGGTTGGGCTGGGGAGATGGTAGAGGGAATGGGAGGAGTAGAGGGAAAGGAAACTGGAGAGCTATGTAAAATAAGATTGTTTTTAATTTGAAAAAAATAATTAAAAAATAAGAAAAGACAACAGGCTGAGCAAACCATGTGGAGACAGCCAGGAATGAGCATTCCTCCATGGTCTATATATTAACTTCTGCCTCCAGGTTCATGCCCTATTTCAGTTATTGTTCTTGCTTCTCTCCTAAGTGGAAGTGAAATAAATGCTTTCCTCTCCAACTTGGTATTTGGTAATGGTGTTTCCTTGCAGCAATAGAATCCCTAAGACAAGTTGGTACCAGTAATAGGGTATTGCTGTGACAGGCCTGACCAAGCTGCTTTTGAGAGGATTGTGGAAGGATGTTGCAACTTTGGCCTAGAAAAATCCATTGAGTATTGAGCGCTCAGTGGGATGTTCTCTAGGAGTTTGGAAGACACAGACCTGAGAGCTGTCAGCATGATGGAGGCCCGGATTTAAGTTTCAAAGGAAATTTAAAGACTCTGTGGGAACCATTTGCTATTTTGAACTAAGAGACAGTGATTCTGGTCAGCTGGGCCTGAAGATTCAGTGGGAGTTAACAGGAGACAGACATCATTGAAGTGTAATCTTTGTATTATTGGAAAAATTGATGCCGATTGGCAAGAACAGAGAAATTAACTCTGATTAAAAGGAAACACCACTTATCCAAAATATTCTGGGTTGTGTTTAATGAGAAGCAGCACACAAAAGCTACGTATCAGAGGTAACCAAAATTGTACCTCATCTGAGCATCCAAATTTGGAGTTGTAAAAGTCCCCCAGGTGGTACTGGTTTTGAAAACAAGAAGTGGTCATGGAGAGCAGCTTAGGTTGGGCGCTGTGAGAGACCAGGAGAGGCCATTGGTGAAGTCGCAGCCTCAGTGGCGGTTGAAGGTGCAGGACTGAAGGGGTCATGCATAGAAGTTGAGACTTGCCAGGATGAAAAAAGAGTATAGACGAGCTATTGATGAAAGTGCAACTCGGTTGCAGACGAAGACACATCATTTTGGAGATGCTAGTTCCTTCGGACAAACTCCCAGAACAGAAGAAACAGGGAATGGAGCCAGCAAGAGCCTAGAAGACAAGGTGTGTGTCCTGCAGAAGACCAATCAGAGGTGATGCAAGCTCCTTGGAGAAGCCCAGAGCATCCCAGGTATTGGACATTGCCTTATTTACAGTTTGGAGTATGACTTTGCGTTGCTTGGATTGTAAATGTGTTCTGTTCTTCCCTCTTGAAGTAAGATAGAAATTACTTTTTATTTCACAGGGGCCAAGAGTTGAATTTAAATTTCTTTTTAAAAGAGATCTTGGGTTTTACAAAAAGTTTGATTCACCCCCCCCCCTTTGGTCATTTGCTTTAATTCAGTTAGTAGGAATTTCAAACTATAATGGCATTTTAATAAATAAATGGAATAACGAAGCAAACTAAGATAAGGAATTTAGTTGGCCACTTTAAATCAATCAAATCGTGTATTTTTTTTAAATGAGAGGTTTCTATTTGCAGAGAGGTGGATCTGTTAGGCATCAAGTGATGTGGCTTAAAATATACTCATTTCAGGATTCAGAAACTAAACTATGTAAGGACCATTGGAATATAGAAGAAAGTTTGATTTTTTTTCCCAAGAGGCTTGAAGTTTTAAGGAGACAACTCTTAAAGAGTTTGCATTTGTAAGGCTTTGAGAATTGTATGTGTGTAAAATATTTGCTATTGTAATGTCTTTCTCAATGTGTGATCTCGGGGACTAATGGAAAGGAAAGGATGTGGCTTAAGAGGGATGTGTTTATGTATCAGATTGTCAAGGCTCAATGCGTTGGAGAGTTTGACTTCAACTTGAAAAAAGCTAAAGTCATGGCAAAGGAAAATGCCTCGATAAGATCCAGATGTATAAGATTTACTTAATTAGTGATTGACGGGGGAAGGCCTAGGCCATTTTGGTTGTTGCAATCACTGGGGTTGTGGTCCTGGGTTCTATACGAAAACCAGTAAACATTCCCCCTCACTGACTCTGCTTCAGTTTTCTGCCTTAAGATTCCTGCCCTATTTTAGTGACTGTCGTGGCCTTTCAAGGATGACTACAATTTGGAAGTAAACAACATAAACCCTTTCCACCCCAACTTGATTTTGGTTATGGTGTTTCATTTCTTCAGTACAAAACCTAATTAAGATATCAGTCATATAAGTCTCTGGCTAGGAAGTGGGTCATATGCCTTTAATCCCAGCACTAAGTAGGCATTTATTAATTGCAGAAAATAATGTGTTTCTTTGTGATGTATGTGGGTATAATGTAGTTTATCTTTAATCTATTGTCATACCTGGCTTCTCCGACACCACTGTGTCCTTTACTCAACACACAAGTACATCTTTTACTTTCTTATATTATCTTTGGTTTTGTTTTTTCATTTATTATTTTCACATTGATGCACAAATATATTAATACACCTTCCTGAATCGACTTTGTTTTGGTTATAGATATGTGTTTCTTGGGTTTCAATGTGACATTAAATAAGTAATTATGGAATCATCATTAAGACATGTTCTCCTTCTCTTAGCAGTAATTAATTGCCTATAGAACTTTATCTGGGTGTGTCTTTGTGAGATTTTCCCCTCTTCTACATTAGCATGTCAGCTAATGTAGTGAATGGAAGATATTAAAGTAACTATACTGTTGAGATTCCATGGATGCATTTTATTTTTCCTATATGGAAGATATTGTCTCACAAGAGCTGTCTCGGTCCTATGGCTCTTAAGGTCTTATGAATCTGTCTTTTACTTATAATGAAGACACATAAACCTAGTATCACAGGAAGAATTACACATTTTAATAACTAGGATGAGGTCAGTAATGACATGTCAATATGCACTTAAAATTCTATAACACTGCCTTGTGTTTTTAAGTTACATTATGTTTCCATATGTATTCACTATTAACTATAAATTCACATGAAACATTTTCAGATTTAAGAATTTTTTTAATATATGCATAAATGACTATGTATTTCCAATGTCTTTTAACTGTCAGAAGCGATTTCTTAGTGAAATGAAGCTTTTATGTTTGCATATTTCAAATATTATAATTCTTGAAAACAAATGCCATCTAGAAAAATGGAAAACCACACATCTGATTTACATGCTTATGCTAATCATGTTAATAGATATACAATAATATCTTTCTTCCATTTTCACACTTTATGATTTCATGACAACAGAAAAATTTTGTAAGATAAATGCTTAAAAAAATGCATACCAAGGACAAAAGTGTTACTGAGGAAGTATAATAACATTATATTTTATTGTGTTTATTTTATGTACATCAAATATTAATTATGTGAGAAGGTTAATTGTGGCTCCAAACAACAAAACCATCTGTTCATAAAGTAATATGGGAGTCACTAAGAACTTCATTAATGAATCCCTGACCTTAGCTAGTTTTAACTCAATATCTTGCAGACTGCTGACAGAGACTAATATCAGTAGTTATAATAGTGGTCAACTCAATAAGTTAATTAGTAAAAACACTGGTTTTGTAAAGAATATTTTTCATTGCTTCTTTAAAACTTAGAAATATCTAATATCACATTATTAACTTAATATGTACATTTTTAAAAAGAAGAAAGATGTTAATAATTATGTTAAAAAATAAGTCACAATTTGTAAAACAAAATATATATTACCCCATACTATGGCCACATAAACTGGATTAAGAATGAAAGTCATCACACATTTATGGGGTATCTCTAAAATTTTATTCATTGATGGGATAAAGGCACTTACAATATATTGTAAATATATCCCCTAAGCAAAGTTTCTATATACTGCACTTATAAGCATGCTCTTCACTTTTCTTCAATCCTATCAAACTAAATACTCTTACATTCATATATCTAAACATATAAATGAATAGTCATTTCTTAATAACTTTCTATCAATATACTCACACATATGTTATTGCACATACAAATATAATATAATTACATTGGTTGTAATACCTATAGGAACATCTATTTTTAGGTATTGAGAATGCAAGTTGAAATTTTAAATATTCTCTCATGTATTTTTTGGTAATTTATTGTTCATTTTTTAAATTCTCATTTCACTTGGTATAATTGTAATGTATTCAGATATTAAGATGTTGGTGGTTCATAAAATACATGATATATTCATTTTATTTTATATATTTACGTTTATTGAATTTTAAATACATTTTGATGATATACTTTTCCTGCTCCAACTCCATCTAGATCCCCCCACATCTATACTCATCCAGTTTCATGACTTTGTGTTATATCTTTTTCTCAACTAATAAACAAAACAAAACAACAAAAAATCCAATCCTATAAGATGAAAACTACAATAATGAAACAAAAAAACGCATGAAAATAAATAATCAATGTTTCTGTAGGGACACCGTTACTGAGCATGAGCCCTGTCTTGAAGTATGGTTGATATAACCTATGTCATTCCATTGGACAAAACTGATTTTCTATATCTCAGATGGTATCCATTACAAATAGTTTCTTAAAATGGGTGGGACTTTGTGTCTACTTCCCTTTTTTGGGGTATGGATTTGTCTGGCTTGAACTTATCTGGTTCTTATTCATGTTCTCAGTGTCTCTGTAAGTGTATCTGCCCAGTTGTATCTGGAAGGCAATTTTTGTTTGTTTGCTTTTGAGTGAGGAGGGGCTGAAGGGACTTATCTGTCACTTCTAGCTCTTAAAATTTTTGTATTTTCTACATAGACCCATAAACCTTGAATGAAAGGCTTTGGTTAGGAGTGAGTACTCCAGAGTTTCTCAGTCTCTGCCCATGGTATGCTTGTGTGTTTCTTTGATAAATATCATTGACTGAAAAAAGCAAACTTCTAAATGATAGTAGTGGTTTTTCTCCTAGGACCCTTGATGCTTGTCACAGATTCTTACCCACTTTAAAATGGTTAAATGGATTCATTCCCATAGAGTGTGCCTTTAATCCAACCCAAAAATGACTAGTTGTACGTATAATGATTATGTCAGTTTTTAACTAGTATATTATGTACTATGTGACTTTTGTACTTTTCAGGGCTTGTAGCTTGGTGATATTGATGACCAATTTTTCTCTGTTAGTGTGAGAGTAAGATCTAGCCCCTGCAATGCTAGTTAGATTTCAGTTTCAGTGTAATTACTATTTATAAGCAAATGTTTTGGCCTATTTGTATAAATATAATTTTCTGATAGCCAAACAATAATTCAAAAAAAAAAAAAAAAAACAATTCAAGATCCCTTCAAACTTTAACTTCATTCTAACAAAACAATCTATGTCATGAGAATATTGTGGTATATTTATCTCCTTTATATTATTTTTCTCTATTTTCAGAAATATATGATGTCATCCAGAGTGATTTTGGGGTTCTATTTTATTCACATCTGGCTTTGAATTCCTGAACCACTGCTGCCACATCCCACATAACACAAGTTTCTGTATAATGTTCTTTAATTGTAGAATATTACAACAAAAATTATAAAAAATACAGGAAATATTCATAGAAACCCAAGCTCCTTGCAAAGATCATGCATTTGCTGTTTATTGGAAATCTTTAGCAATACTGAAAAATGAAACAAAAGACCTGGTTTTGTTAAGATAAAACTAAAATTCTAAAAAAAAAAATCCATCAGCAATATATAAATATGTTTGAAATCTCTGCTATTATTGTTGTTCCCACCAGGATTTGGAGAGATAAATAGTTCACACAATATAGAAGAGATTCTTCCATCATAGATGTTACATAAATGCTCTAAAACCTGAATTGTTATCTGCTCTGAATGAGCTAATGGATTTTCTAGTTATATTAAAAACTATTTCATATAGACACATAAATTTAAAATTTCTATTTTAGTCTTTTTTATTCAAAAATAATAAATAAATTAAATATATTTGAATCAATTCAACTAGATGACAGGGCAAATCAAGTCTGTGCAATGCAAAACCAGTTATCCCAACTTGAATAGTTATAGTGGCTTGTTTGATGGATGTAAATAGTAAAATGAATATCCACATAACCAGATCCATAGTTCAGTAATAAAACATTCATACTATAAAGTATATCATATAAATTTATGTTATATTTGATGTTTAATAGCTATAATCAAAAAGTGCTCCAAACACCAAAACTAGGGAGTTAGTCATAAACATTGTAAGATATTTCACTGTTATTACTTATTAATATGGTTCCACTGTCAACTATTTTACTTTTTTTTGTGTGTGTGCCTGTATCTGTAAGTGGTATTATCTCATACTCTTTTGTATTTTGCTGATTCTGATATAAAATTCATGGATTCATAAAGCAAGCTATGTGAATCCACCTGTGTGTGATTCACAAAACTCTTTGTTCACAACGTTGAAGAAAGAAATTGAAGAAGATATCCCCATGCTTCTGGATCAATTTAATATAATGGTCATCCTACCAAAACTAGTCAGATGCAATGTAATCCCCATAAAAATTAAAACACAATTTAGAATTTTACTTTACTTAGATATGGAAAGTAATGGAAGTGGCTCTTTTGAAAGTAAAACGATGGTCAAATACCTCAGTGGCTATGATGAACATTGTATCCATCCTCCCGTAAGCCCGATATTAATGGACTATTCCTGGTATTGAAATGTAGCCAAACACTAGAGCCAATTAGATATTGAAGAAGTTGCACTTTGTACTAGAGAAATATTCTTGTAAGCATTTTTTTCAGTGCAAGCTCCTTCCTTTTCTTCTTAAATCTGTCTCCTGTGCTGCCCAACCAAAAGGGAGACAATCATTGCTGTACCTCACCTGATTTATCTCCACTCACTGGTTAATTTTCCATTTACTTCAGCTTGGGAATTGCACCAGGATGTGGTATCTTAATTTTCTCTCATTGCATAAAGCTTCTTAGTAAAGACTACTAAATCATTGAAGGTTCACATTAAATTGTCAAATTTTGAAATTAGGTCTCCTAGATTTTACTTGAGTTAAATATGCTATCAGAATTTAGGAACTTACTCAAGAACAAAGAAATAAGCACATGTGCTCTGAGGATCTAATTGAAGTCAGTCTGGTGGAGACAGAAATTTGCCATTAAAAAAAGCCATAGTGAAAAAGACAAATAAATAGTTGCTCCCTTTCCATAACATAACACTTAGTGTTGCATACTTCTATATAAGGGTGTAATGTATAAATGCTCTTGGATATTTAGAGTGTGTTTGAACTAGTATATGTTATATAATATACACATAATAAAACATGAACTTTAAAAAGCCTGATAAATTAGGTATGTGTGTGTGTATGTGTGTATGTATGTATGGGTGTGAGTGCACACGCATGTGGCATGTGCTGTAAGCTAGAAACGGAAGAGAATCAAATCCTCCTAATGCCGCCAGCTTCCTTCCATGCAGTATATTCTACTTGCTCACTGAGAAGATTTACTACTTTGTTTCAATAAAATAATTTTATTTTGTACTAATGTTAAATATCAAATTTCCACTATTATCATAATGTTTATTCCCATTTTTCTCAAGTAAACATTAATGAGATCACAGTGTTTCCACAAGTACCCAGAGATCAGGCATTCTTTTAACATGCACACAAATTTATATTTTTCTACATGTCATATCTTTGTTCCTTAACACATAAGGATTATTTTAAATATAGTGAAAAATTTAGATATGGTTAATATGAACTAAAATTGAAACAAAGGGAAATTTTGTTTTATTTATTTCTATGTATTTATTTATTTATTTATTTAAATTTTATTTAAAAATCTGTTTAAATATATTTATTGTTATACTTTTATAAAAGTCAAAATTAAAAAAAATCTTTAAATGTAAATGATCATTATGTTTGTCTTTATTTTGTCCTTTGAGACTATTAAAGTATTTTAATGCAATTGTATGGAATGTAAGAAAAGATGGAAACTATTCACAAAGTCTCTGAAGAAAATTGTACATCAATTCTGCTGAATTCTCCTTAATAAGAGGATATCACATTTTTTAATGAGCTTTTGTGACATCTCTATGAACACACAGTAAGAGACTGTCTTGAAGCCAGTGGTCATTTTCCTTATAGGTCTTTCCAATGAAAGCTATGTTCCCTTATATGAATATGAAATGTTCTTTTGTTTACTGGATACAATCTTTGTGTTCAGCAATGTGCTTGGGAAACTGTCATGGCAAATATTATGCAGAACTGAGAGAGTATTTTGCATGCTCCACATCACCTGGAATATATTAAGAGATTCACATTAATCATCCTGGTACCTGGATTGTTGCAAAGAATTGACTTATAAATTGCTATGGATCCAGTTATTCCATGAAAGCACTCTAGGTAAAAGAAAATAAACAGAGCAAAGTAGAAAATAGCAGGTAGTTTACTTTTTAATAACCTTCATGAAACTACATGAAGTTTTTGGAAGTATAACAGAAAGGATTTAAAATTTTCTCATGAATAATTTTATAGTTTCAAAGAGGCCAGTTTTATAGCAGGAGAGCTGTTCATTTGTGTTTATAATCTGGCCTTTGAACTGTACTCTGAACTTACATAGATCATTTCTGAATAGTTGCTTGGGTGGCATGACCTGTAGTCCCTGGCAGATAAAATACTTCAGGAAGTTTTTATGGTGATTATAATGTATCACTTTTGCTGGTCATTCTCATCCTATTTCTTGATTTATCTAAAATGTGACATACCATTGTTCCCTGATAATATGCTACAACTTTCAACTACCAATTTTACAAAGGTAAACTTGTTTTTAATACATACATAGATAGAAGAACAAATTATATTTGAATATGTTACAAATTTCCAGCATTATAAGTCCAGAAAAGTATATGTTACACAATTAAAAATATTGTACATTTCTATTATGTACTAAAATGTGTAATATCTGAATTACTATATTCTTTACTGACATTATAGCATCATGAAGTTTGTTACATTATTTCTTGATTAGACAACACAATAATTACGCTAATATAGTCCACATGCAGTTTTACCCCATGCATTGGAAAACAGAGGCAGAAATTAACTCCTGAAATATTCTGTAATTATCTATATGTGATCTTGGTGCTAATTCTGACTGTGAATACTGCAGGTTTTAGAATTTCTGTGTTTATATGTAAATTAGAAATGTTTTGTTCAGATCAGTTTTTAGATTTCTTACTCAGTTTATGATGTCAGTAATGTTGAGACTTAGACATTGAGGATTTAGCTTCTGACAATCCTAGGAAAATGGAAAATTATGCACAAATTTTGCTATTTATGTTAGAACTGGTGAACTGGTAGTCCTATTAAAAAGTTCTCATAGTCATATCTGGCCTCTTTAAATTAAGCAGAAGAGTCATGATTACTTAATATATTTGATAACATACGTTAAAAAGATACCTGGCATGAATCTTGTTCAGTAGAGGTTTATTAATTTTCTCTGTTGTCTCTAAATTTTATATATACATTGATTTTGATCAACAGGTCAGTTTTGTTTCAAAACAATTATTGTCACATGCAGAAATAAGACCTCCACAAAGTTGATGACACTATAAATAAAATACTTGCATTAGATAATTTCTAATTCTCTTTGAACTAAGACAAGCAAAAATTTATTTGAAAAACAAAACACTAGACTTAATTTCATTTGAAATTTATTTCCAAAATCAAATGAAATATACATTATAGTTTTGGTTTTAATGATATATTGATAATATATTCAGAGTAACATTTAGTTGAATCCTAATTAGATAAAAGGTGAGAACAAGTGTTCCAACTAAAGAAGAACCTAACCCAAGTTTGTACTTCTTCAGTTAGTTTGGTTGAAGAAAGAAACTTGTTTAATTATTCTACATATTATTGAACAACACAGTGAGTTTTTGTTATTGGAATCATGGAATTACCAAGAAGCTGCTAAGATGTTGATAGCATATTTACATACGTAATATGTAATTTTATTATATAGAAAAAATTAGTAGTAATTCAGAAAAAAAATAAAATGCAGTGTTTTTTTCTGTTTTGTTTACATGTACAATGGCTTCCATACAATAAAGATCTGTTTTGAAAAGTTCAGGATACAAGACTAAAATGAAAGTTCAGTAGTAGAGGGAACAAGGTAATTATCTATGTAGAATATGTATAACATTGTATATATTTGGTTAGAAAAATAGATAAAACAATTAGCATGCTCATTAAACCTACAAATAGAGCCTTCTTCCAATAGATGATGGAAGCAGAAGCAGAGATTCACAACTAAGCACTGAGCCAAACTCCTGGAATTAAGTTGTAGAGATGGTGGAGAGATAATCAAAGGGGCCAAGACCAGACTGGAAAACACACAGAAACAGCTGACCTGAGCAAGTGGGAAGTAATGGACTTCAGATTGACAGCTGAGGAACCAGCATAAGATTGAACCAGTAATCCTTAACATGGGTGTCAATTGGGGACTTGGGCAGTCTATGGGGCTGTTGGTAGTAGAACCAGTTTTTAACCCTAGTGCATGAATGGGATTTTGGAGCCCATTCCCTATGGAGGGATACTCTATCAGCCTAGATATAAGGGAGGGTTCTTAGTCCTGCCCCAAATGATATGACAGAGTTTGATGATATCCCATGGGAGTCCTTACCCTCCCTAAGGTGTAGATGGGTGTTGGGTGTGGAAATGGTGGGAGGCATGGGAGGAAAGGAGTGGGAGAAAAGTAGGATTGGTATGTAAAATAGGAGTGTCTTTAAATTAAAAACAAATCTTACAATTTGTCTGAATTATTCCCATCATACCCTTGCATGTATCCTATACTCTTCCATTTGAGGTAATCTTTTCCTTCTTAAAGAGTAATCTCTCTCTCTCTCTCTCTCTCTCTCTCTCTCTCTCTCTCTCTCTCTCTCTCTGGTATCATTTATTTTTTATTTTATTTTCTTATTTTACATGTCGATCCCAGTTCCCTCTCCATCTCTCTCTCCCTCCCATGCCCCTAACCATCCTTGCATCCCATGCCCCCCCCACTCCACAGGGAGGGTGATGCCTTCCTGGAGGGGTCATCTAAATCTGTCAAATCATTTCATGTAGGGTCTAGGCCGTCACTCCTGCCTCTAGGTTAAGGGAGTATCCCTTTATGGGAAATGTGCTCCCAAAGTCCTTTTGTGCACCAGGGATGAATCCTGGTTCCACTGTCAGAGATCCCTTAGACTGCCCCGGGGCTTCTAACTGAGACCCATGTTCAGGGGGTCTGTGTTGGTCCAATGCTGATTTCCCAGTTATCAATCTGGGATCCATGAACTCCCCTTGTTCAGGTCACTTGTCTCTGTGGTTTCTGTAGCCTGGTCTTGTCCTCATTCTCTGCATCTCGATGCCAGTTCGGCTCATTGTTTAGCTGTGGGTGTCTGCTTCTGATTCTATCAGCTACTAGATGAGGGCTCTATGATGATAGATAAGTTAGTCATTAATCTCATTATCAGGAAAGTGTATCTGAGGTAGCTTTTCAACTGTTGTTCAGACAGTTAGGTGGGGTCATCCTTGTAGATCTATAGACATTTCTCTAGAGTAATCTTAATCTTATATTCTCTTTGACTTTCCTATAACCTTTGTGTTTATATATGTGCTAGCATTTTCTACGTGTATTACACACTATCCATGTATTAAAAACAACATTAACAGGTGTGTCAAATGAGATCCTAATACAATGGAAAAGGTGAACATAATTCATTTGATGAAAAAAAGAAATCAACAAAATGGGCATACATGTTAGCTACTGTCACAATTGTTTTGTAACAGTTTAACCAATTAAATTATATCCCTCTCAAAATTAGGCTGAGAAGATGTTCCAGCAGCTAATAACATTGGCTGCTATTCCAGAGGCTGCAGGTGTGATTCCCAGTCAGTTAAAAAATATCTGTAATTCTCTCCCCCGAGTATCCAATGACTTCCTCTGGTCTCTATGAACATTGCGTACATATATATATATATATATATATGTGTGTGTGTGTGTGTGTATGTATGTATGTGTATATATATATGTATGTATATATATACATATATATATGCTAAATATTCACACACATAAAAACAAATATACATTTAAAAAGTTAAATACACATGTAATATTTTGAGTTGAAATTCTTAGGAGAAACCTAATCTCTTTAATTTGTATTCATATGCTTAAAATAATTTAATATTTTAGTTATAATCTAAAAATACAATGCTAATGACATTTGTTAAAAGAAAGCAGTTGGTCAAAGAACAAACTTAATTTAAAATGAAAATATTGGGATGGGAAAAGCATCAAGAGACTTAGTGGATCTTAAGTTTGGGATTCAGTGCAACTAACGCCATGTTAATTATGCTCATAAAATGAAGTAAAAATTTCTCAAAGGAGAAAGGGAGTTTTCTCATACAAGTGTGATCAATTTTGCCATTTTATTCTGATTAAACATTTTATAGACTCATGCTTTTAACAAAAATTTTGTGATACCATTCTTATAGTCTTTATATGAATTCCATATTAAGACAATGAATGCTTTTGAATTAAAATTGATAACTATCCCTTTGTTAATAGTTTTTCAATTATACTAATAGAATTTTAAGAACTTAAAAATGTCAACTGAATACATTCAACAAATTCAAGTAGATGTTACATATGTAAAGTAAATTCAATATATTTCTCAAAGTATTTTTCATTTCTTTGTAGCCCTTATGACATTATGTAAGCTTCTGATTCATGAGCTAATGGATTATCTGGAACTTGTAAAAGGTGAAGTGTATAGAATAAAAAGAGGAAAGATGCTCATGGGAAGCAAAGTGGAGAGCATTTTAGGAGACAGCTAACAATTAAGAGTATGAAAAGCACTAAAAAGCCAGATGGACTAAGTCACTGATGAGATTTGATGAAGACATCTTTGTAGAGAATGGAATCAATTTTAAATTGAAGTTACAAAACTTTGGTATAATCACTCTGAGCATTTATTGGTACATAATGATCAGGAAATGAACACGGGAGAGATGGGGGATTCCAAAGTGAAGTGATTTTTTACTGCTTGACAGTTCATGGACTAATAATTATATATACATTACCATACTGACTATGTGAACAGCTTTCATTCTGTCTTACTTTTGTCCATTATAGAAAAAAATCAGAGCAGTTCTTCTGAGCAGCACAAAGGAATCCGTATTTAGATTCCAAACTTGATTATATTCTGGGTGGTTTAATCTAGATATATGATGTACATTTGTAAACCTGTGTTGATTGTGCCCTTTGGAGGAATTTACCAGAGAGAGAAGGAGTACATAAAATTTAAAAATCAGTCTGCAAAGGGCAGCATAATTGTAAAAGTATCCAATGCAGTAATAGTACATAGACAATAAGGTACATTATTATTATATTTTAAAAAGAGGGATCATAAATTTTAGAAGGCTCTACTCTTAGTTGTTTCTTTGCTACTGACAATTGTCAGTTGTCAGTTAAACCTTTAGTATTACAAGCAGAATACCCATAGCATATAAGAATTTTATTTTGAATTATTAAATTTTCAATATTATAAATTTATGTTGCATATTAGAAATTTGACCTTGTAGAGGCTAAAGTGCTTAATCCTCTTCAAATTAAAAGGACACTAACATGTATCCCTCTTTGTCTTAGATCACCTATATATGCAGTATTAAGTCACAGAAATTTTCAAAGATGGCATTTGTCTTACAGAATCTTCTCAGTTTCAGGAGGTCCCATTGATAAATTTTCATTCTCAGTGTCTATGCTACTGGTGTTATGTTCAGTAAGTGGCCTCCTGTACCTCCCACTTTCTCTTTTACGAGGTTCAGTGTGGCTGCGTTTATGTTGAAGACACTTATGAACAAAGGTGTCAAGACCAGGCTACAGAAACCCAAAGAGACAGCTGACCTGAACAAGGGGAGTTCCCAGATTGATAATTGAGAAATCAGCATTGAACTGACACAGACCCCCTGAACATGAGTCTCAGTTAGAAGACTGGGGCAGTCTAAGGGACCTCAGACAGTGGAACCAGGATGGATTCCTGGTGCACAAATGGATGTTGGGAGCAAATTCCCCATTGAGGGATATTTCCTTAGCCTAGAGGCAGGAGGGAAGACCTAGGCCCTACTCCAAATGACTTGTCAGATTTTGATGATCCCTGCTAGGAGGCCTCATCCTCCCTGTGGAGTGGGTGGGGAATGGGATGGGAGGGGTTTTTTGGAGGTGGATGGGAGGATGGGAGGGAGAGGAAACTGAGATCGATATGTAAAATAAGAAAAAATAATACAAAAAAAGGAAAAAACAAAACAAAATAAAAAGATGACATGTGTAACTAATTGTGACCAATAGTGCATAAACTGATGGCCCAGTTTACTAATTAATTTTAAGGACAATCTTAGAAATTCATTAATATCATATATTTTATCATTGTTTAAACTGAAACTTCAAGTATGATAGTTTGTGAATATAATAGATGATTTTTATTATATCACAAAGACCCATTGCACAGTGAATGCATAATGAAAAAGTGATATTAACAGTCTAGCAAACATTTGTATTCATTAAGGAGAATTTCCATAATCAGACCCAATCAGACCCTGATTACACAGCAATTTAGCAGTACCTGCACAAGCATTTTCCTCTGTGTTCAGGGATTATTTGGGGTACTTGTTAAAATGTAACTACAAAATTGGAAAGTTCTTTGATATTTAAAAGTGTAGATAAAAGAAATTCATTTATGTCTTTTTCAGTCTCAGTGTCTCATAGAAAGGCAAGATTAAATCAAGTGAGTACCTGTCATCTCCAGCAGTTTGATGTGTCGATATTAGGCTTAAAACTCAATGTCAGCCTCACACGCAGTTTCAAGCATCTTGTGGTACAGCCCAGTCTTTATGAGACATACATTAGCTCCTCATACTCCCTGGTATAAATCTTGCTTTCTGTCAGCCTACCTTCAAGAAGTAAGTATGGTGTACTCTTCCAAATCAGGAGCTCATTCTCTCTGTATTTAATTTTTCACCTTTAATCTACCATCTTTAAGGACTAACCAATTTTCCATCTTTTCTATAAAATATTACATTCTTATATTCCTTTTCTTTGCCCCTAAATTTATTATCAAATATATTCTTTGGGGGGCATGAAAACAGATTTTCTTATAATATTGGAATAGCATGGGGAAAATAATTGTTTCACCTATCTGTACTACCTATTTATTTACACAATAAATAAGAAGTAGATATAGTCATGAATGTAATTATATCATTATTGTGTACAAACAAGTGCATGCCAGTCAAAATAGACTATGATACTGACACTTTACTTAATTGTGTTTCAATAGCTTTTATTTGACTCAAATCTACCCACAAGGCAAGAAAAGTCTTGCTGGATTTCCAACAATGTTTTCTCTGGTTTTGTGCTTTTATTTTCTATCTTATGTTCCATTTACTTTACTAGCATGCTGAGTGTCTTCCATATCTAGCACCAAGTTCTTACCTCAAGTCATTCAGAACTACTTTTAAATTAAATACCAACTCATTTAGGTCAAACGGTTTTCTGGACTGATGATCTTGGTGACCCAGAAGTAGAGCAATGTTTTTTAAATGTGGCTACGAAAGGAGACTACTGCATATTCCAGATGCTTTGAAAATTTCACATTAGTCAAACAAATGTGGCACACACATACACACACATTCATGGGCCTCAGTTAGAAGGCCTGGGCAGTCTATGGGACCTCTGACAGTAGAACCAGGATGTGTCCCTGGGGCACGTGAGGACATCAGGAGCAGATTCCCCATGGGGGGCTACTCCCTTAGCCTGGATAGGAAACTGTGATTGATATGTAATATAAGAAAAAAAATTAAACAATTAATAATAAAAAAATGTGTAATAATTTTCCCCATTGGCCTGAAATAAGCACATATGTACCCTATTAAGTTCTAATAATTGTATTTTTAGGATTTGATGGCTTCCCATGGAAGTCCTCATTCTCCCTGGGGAGTGGATGGGGGTGGGATGGGAGGGTGGGGACATAGGAGGATAGGAGGAAGAGGGAACTGAGATTGATATGTAAAATAAGATTGTTTCTAATTTAAATAAAATTTTCTATTAAAAAGTTTTATTTATTATGAACTGTGTGTTTTCCCATGAGTACATGATGTCTACTGGGGGCTGACATTGTACAGAGTTAAGAGGAAACTTATGAGAAGTTTCCTATGCTTTATAGGGGTGCCAGGATCAAACTTGAATCAGCACCTTTGTCATGGAAAACACTTTTCCTGCTGGAGATTCTCACTAAGTTAACACTGTTGGATGTCAGGTTAATTTCATTGTTCATCCTTGTCCTATATATAAAAGCTTAAAGCATCAGGATTTTCTGTAATATACATTTTAGACTAACCACTTTTTTTTTTATACTACAATGACTAGATGGTTTCTCGTTCACAAGAGAAACTATGGAGGAAAAGCAAATATAACATTAAGGATTTAGTATAATAGTATAAGCAACTGAAAGTTTAAAATGTTGGCGTCTTTCTTTTCTCATATATACATGTGATTACCATATTCATTACTCATAATACACATATGAAAAAGTTTGCAAGATCTAGGGAGGTAACAATGAGTAATAAACATTTCTATAAAAATATATAATTTTATTGCACAAACATTGTTTTAACCCAGTGATTCTAGACACAGCAACTTTATATCAGGTCTTCCTCATTATATATAAGGAGATTGAAATTTCAGATGACCAGCAGATTTAAATACAATAGTGTAGTGATAAATGAACAGGGATTTCTCAAAAGAGGGCACTACTATCATAAAAATGTAAACAAAGTTGTTTTGCTGAACATACATATGTGTGTATACATGAATATAAACACATGCTTGTTTTCCTAGTCTTCATTGCTCAGCTTTATATCTCCTAATATTTCATGTGGAATTGCCCACAGGTCATGAGAGATTTGTTTACTCTCTGTAGCTATTCTTTAATTGAGCTCATCTATTCCTCCCATTTTAAATACTATCTAGACACTTACGTTCAACAAATTTATATCTTCACACCAGGCTTTGCTTTGAAACATTGTGCATCTAAGTGTGTTTCAAATTTAATAAGTACCAAACTGATATATAGGCCCCCATCATACTTTTTGTTTCTCAGATCTCAGCAATGGTAATTTGGTCTTCCAGCTGTTCAAGTCAGAAACTTGGAGTCATCTCTTTCACAGGCAACATCCAATTCAGAATACAACCAGCTTAATTTTGGAGACATGATTATTTACACACACTTCTGTCTCCCTTGTACCTGTAGGAAGATAAGTGATTATCAGCTCTGAAGGAATTGTTTCCTTGTGATCTTAGACAATCTTTAGAAATATTTTCATTCTTAAAACCATAGGTGTGTCAATGTCATTCAGTGGGCAGAAATCACAGATGCTAACAATAACCCACACAGAACTGGGCAGTCTCCTGCAGACACTACACTGCTAAAAATCGAAAGTGTATAGTTTTTAAAAATATCTACATGCACTTAGATAATATTTTTTCGCTATTATTATGTAAATATATCCATCTTATTTTTTTCACCTGTTATTTACATACCAAACACAGGTTCCTCTCCCTCATTTACTTCCTTTCCCTTCTTCTTTGGACACCTCCACACCTCCACCCTCTAATCCATTCCCTCTCTGTCTCCATTAAACAGGATAAGTCCTTTCATGGAATCAAGCAATCATGGTACATCAAGTTGAGGCAGGTAGAAGCTCCCACCCCTTGCATCAAGGCTGAACAGTAGATCACACCATAGGGGATAGCTTCCATAGAGCCAGTTTACACATCAGGGACAGGTCCTGTTCCCACTGCTGGGGTCCCACACACAAAAAAAGCAAATAAACAAACAAACAAAAACAAGCTAAACAACTGTCACCCAGATGCAGAGGACCTAAGTTGGTCCATGCCTGCTTGTCCAACCAGAGTCCATGAGCTTCCACAAGCTCTGTGGGTTTCCCAATCATGATCTTGACCCTGCCTTGTTCATATAATCGCTGTACTCCCTCTTCAACTGGACTCCCAGAGCTTGGCCTTGTGCTTGCCTATGAATCATGGCATCAGGTACTGAATGAAGGTTCTATGGGGAAAATTAGGGTAGTCACCAATCTGATTACAGTACAAGGCCAGTTCAGGCACCCTCTCCACTATTGTTGGAGTCTTAGCTGGGGTAATCCATATGGGTTCCTGGGGTTTTTCTTGCACCCGGTTTTACCAGAACCCTGTATTATTCCCTTCTGTCAATGCACCGCTTTCATTACCATCCCCCTTGTCCTGCCAACTGGACCATCCTGATCCTGCATGTTCTCATCCCTTTTTATGGACATTCTTCCATAAACTCTCTGATCCATCTTGTTATCCACTGACATTCAGAAATAAGGATCCTCATATTTTTCTATAGATTAAGCAGCCTCTCTGATAAGAACCATAATATAGTTACCAAACACTCCCATATGATCTGTCTAGATACAGGTTAGTTGTAGAACTTTTCTTCCCCATTCAAACAAAACTCAGAAACAATTCTGGCATCATTCTCTGAGCCGTAAACTGCTTTATTTGCATTTTTATTACTTCTCTGTCATTTTTGCTGTCTGTTAAGTTAGAGTTTAATACAATACAGAACCTTGCTGTTGTTCACTGATATACGAAGTCACTAGAACTTATTTAGTATTTGAGGCCAATAATCTTTCTTAGATTTATAAGAAATAAATAATTCAAATAATTATTTGTTTACATGAGAATTGCTTTTTGTTTTGCTTTTGGTTTTTTTGTTTGTTTTTCTAGGCAGGGTTTTTCTGTATTGCTTTAGAACCTGTCCTGGAACTAGCTCTGTACACCAGGCTGGCTTAGAATTAATAAATTCACCTGCTCTGCCTCCCAAATGCTAGGATTAAAGGCTTGTGCCACCAATGCCCGGCTATACGAGAATTGTTTTGAAACACTGTTGACCCTCTTTATTTCACTAACTTTTTTGTCTTGTGTGGACAAGATTTCACAATTCTCTTTAATGGGAATGCTAATTGTTCACTATCATCTTTATTGTCCTTTCTCTTCCATCCAGATTTAGTTGCTAATATTCTTTGAAAGAAATGTCTTGATATTTCTATGGGCATTAGTTATCCTATTCCCAAAAATTATTTGCTAAAATGGGAGAAATCTTTTCAAACTATACATGCAACAGAGGATTCAGTAAGAGAATTTATAAAGAACTTTAAACACAACAAAAGCATTTAGTAAATATATAGGTGAATGGATTGAGCAAATGGCTTTCCAAAGGACAAATTTGAATAAGCAATAAAAGTTTATGAACATTTAATTGTAAGGAGTATGGTTTTTCCTCCCGCTGCCACTGGTCTTGTTCTGCTGCTGCACAAGCCCCAATTAATGCACAGAGACTCTGTATTTGATACAATGCTGTTGGCCCGGTTACTTGTTTCTTATCCGCTAGCTCTGTCTCAAGTATTAACCCATTTCTGTTAATCTAATATTTCCACGTGGTCTTCTTACCGGGGAAAGGGGCCAGCGTCTCGTCTCCCCAGTCTCTCCATCTTGACTCCTTACTTACTACTTCCTCTTTCCTCTTCATCTCCTAGTCCCGCCTATCTTGCTTTCCTATTGGCCAACAGTGCTTTATTCATTAAACAGAATGAGAAACATATATACATAATGACATCTCCCATCACTTAATATCCTTAGCACTCATGGTAAAAGGTAAATGACTGGGCTTGCAATTTGTCCAACTTCCTCAAGTCACCCTTTTCATGACCTATCTGCCAGGAAACTATGAAATGTGGGCCCAATTAAACATTGATGCCCTTTAAAAAACTAATTTGATATTATTTTTATTATACTTAAAATTATTTATTATGAAGTTACAATATAATTACAATATGTATGGGTGTATAGTTGTGTGGCCATCTATTTTTTCATGGTAAAACTGACAGGGACTAACTCATAAATAACTTAATCAATCTAGTAGCCATTACTATCAATTCTCCTCAACTAAGAGTGAGTGTTGTATGACCCTCAACCTTCCATTCCAGAATGCTGAATGACTTACTATTATGAAGTTGTTACTTCAGTTTCCTTAGCTACATGAGTTCATGAGTTCAACTGTCCTTATATTTCTAGAAGTTTCAGTTTTGGCATGATCATCACTGACCCCTGGCTTTTACAATCTTTCTTTTCCATATTCTGAAATATCCCTTCATCCTTTGAAGGAGTATGTTTTAAATAGATGCCATGTATGTGACAGAACATTCCAATCGCACTTACCCATTCTGAGTTCTGAAACAACTTCTATCATCTGTGAAAGCCTGCTTTTCTCATAGGACTAAGAATTGCACTAAGCCATAGGCAAAGGATGCATTTTGAGACTTCAGCCTGAAACTATGTCTATTTAGCAAAGGAGCAGGGTAGTGGGTTTGCCCTCAGGGCATATTATTTCCTTAGTAATGAGCTCTTGACAAGAATTCCAGTAATGGGTATGGGGATGTGCGTTTCTTCATGGGAAGCAGTATGTACAATCAGAAAGTAACAAAAGAATGTTATTTGCTGCATAACTTATCATTCCAGTTATTTTTGTAGCCTACAGAGTTCACAGCTGGGTGAGAGTGTTGATTTTCCCTCTACTAGGAACACTAGCCAGCCACTATGGGGGACATTTCCACGTCAGTGCAAGCATGATGCTTCTGAGTCCACAACAAAATCTACTTATTCTCTTCTCCCTCTGGACCTAGTTTTGTCCTTTGGTGTCAGCCACTCAACTGAGGTTTGTCTTAACTCTGGCTGTTACCAGCAGAGGCCTGACTACCACTGTTAGATCAAACTTCCTCAGCTTCTCTGCAACCACAGTTGGTTGGTTAAGTTAGTAGTATAGACTGTTACATTTCTATTAGCTTCCAATTGTTTCAGGACACTTATGACCTCTCAACCTCTGTAATAGCCATTTTGTAACCTGTAGATGTGTGTGTGTGTGTGTGTGTGTGTGTGTGTGTGTGTGTGTGTGTGTGTGTGTGTGTGTCCCTGTGTGGATCTATTTTCGGACCTACATTCCCACAAACCATGTGGTAGTAAACAACTGATGTCTGTCCTTACTTAAGGCCCACTCCACAAGAAGAACCCAGTATCCAACAGTACTTTGGTGACAAAGAACTTGAGACTGGATAGCCCTGAGATCTAAAATAAAACCAAATACTACATGACTTAAAAAGAAGTCAGAAAAAAAAGTGACTTCTAATAAAAGGACACATTTTGAAACTTGAAGACTACTATAGAAAAAAAGTGTTAAAAATTATTTAGCAAATGCTGTAGTATAATTTTATACCCCTTCTTTCCCATTGAATGCCCATGTAAGAGGATTTTAGATTATCTCTTTTCTGCATTCAACAGATTTACAGCAGGAAGTAAATAAAGCACTTAGCAGGATTTCAGAGGCAAAATAGGCAGGAAAGGGAAAGATTACATCAAAGAAAGACAGACTTAATTGCATTTTAGATGACAAGTGGTTCTCTTTAGAAGTGTGTAGTAGAGCAATAGATGAGGAAAAACTGTCCAGCCAAGCTAAACAAAAGCCATCATCTGGCTGCCTTGAAGTAGCACTGAGAGAGCTCAGGCGGAGGGCTGGACTGATTCTATAATCCATAATAAGTGTAACATGTTTTCTTTACCCCAGAGAGATATAGTTGAATAGGTAACCAGTATGCAAAGTGAAGAAACTGCATGAAATGATGAAGCAGAAAGCAAACCAAAATAAATACACTTACAAAAATTCACCAGTTAAAGATTGGATTTGTAATCTTGAGTATTGTAAATACATTATGTGAGACCATAGGACTAAATGGCTACCTACACATTTTTTTTTGTTTTTTTGTTTTTCAAAATACAACTTTCTAATGATTTATCATGTACTAAGAACTCGATATCAGTAGTAACATGTTACTACTGTGTTTTTATTTTGTGGAAACTACTCTGCACAAAATAACTATTTTCCAAATATATGCAAGTACTTTCATATAGAAATAGTACTTTGAATGATGCAGTTTATACTTGTTCCATGGGCAATGTAGTCCATGACCATCTCAGACTTGTTTTCCTCAATTTGTTATAAGCATCATTAATGTTATCTTTTTTCTCTTATGGAACAATCCAAAAATCAAGTCATCAAACTGATTAACAAGGTAAGAGTAGCCATAAATTTTAAATAATTTATTGTTTATTCTAATTATATGACTATATAGTTTGTTGCAAAATTTAAACATTCAAAAGGCACACACAGTTGACTTTCAATTAAATTAAAATATTTAAATTCTGACATTGAAAACTGTCAGAACATACTTTTACTAATCATTCTTCAATAACTAGGTAAATGTATTCATATTTTAAATAAAATAAGGGTGATTTATTTTATATCTTCATATAATGAAGTATATCTTACTTGAATGCAGTACATTTGGGACAGTTTTGTCTTAGTATGTCATCTATGGGCTGTAGCTATTTGACATTCAAATATTATATAAAATATGTGTACATATATGCATATAATATTATTTAATTGGGGAAAAAGGCCATGGATGTGGTAGAGGGTAGGGAGAGCTATATGAAAGAGTTTGGAGTGAGAAAAGAAAAAGGAGAAGTGTTGTAATTACATGATAATCTTAAAAGTAAAATAAAGATAGTTCTTTTCTAAGTAATACTTTGATTCCTTGAAAGTTTCCTTTTATGTTTGCAATGTATGCTGATAATATTCATCCACATGTACCTCCTTTCAACTTTTCCAGGACTACTACCTTATCTCCCTCTAAACGTCATACTTTTTTGATATTAGTAACTGATGCCCTATCAGAACCTCCTATGAAAAGCGAAGAGGCTGGATTTCAGACTGGTTTGGTTTTGTACAAGTCTTGTGCAGATATGCCCAGCTGATGTGACTGGATGCAGATACCAGTTGTGTCATGTCTAGAGTTGCCCCTTCGCAGCTCTCCTGCAAATATCCTCCTTGTTAGTGAACTCACAGGAGACAGAGCAGAGAGAAGAGCCAGTAGCACATAATGATTGTTTATTATGAACTGCTTAACTTTCATTTCTGCATATTTTTCTTTGGGAAATGGAAAGGCTGGATAAGATTCTAAGTCTTTGTCTAATGAATTAACACCTATCACTTTATTCACCCAAGGCAAATCTTAAGCCGGCTGTACCTATCCTTACTTTATCTGCAACTGCCTAAAAACCACAATCCCACTGGTCCCAGATAATCATTTGATAGTGATTATATTCTATCCTTTTATAGCTAATGAGGCTGATTTTGTAATATATTCAAATGATGTTTGTATATCTTATTAGGAGTACTCCTTTTATTTTACTATTTACAGCTTTTGGTAAGAATTTACCCCAGTGAAAATCAATTAATTGGTATTTTAGATACATGCTAAAATTTCTTCCAGATGATTGAATACATCTTCTTAACTGAGGATGTTCATATTCAGTGTGTATAAGTAGTTACAAATGAAGACATTCAGTGAAACTTCTGTTAGTTCCTGATCTGTTTAATATTTACTTCCTTGGTAGGGGAGCAAGAACATGTACTAAATCAGAGGACAACTGGTAGTTGTCAGTGTTTGCCTCCCAGCACGTGGTTCCTGGAGATGGACTGGGTCATCAGGTTTGGCAGCAGGTACTTTGAGCTACTGAGCCATCCTGCTGGCTTACAATTGGATAGTTGTACTTTGTATCCAGTCCCTCCATTCTTCAATGATAAAGCAATATTACATAAACACAGTCAGGTGCATACTTACCAGTATTATTTTTTAGAAAAGACAATTTATTGTGTCACTTATAATTCACTTGACTTTAAATGGCGTAATATTTTTCTATACATTCTAGTCTTATTTAAAAGTTTAACCAACATTACTATAATAAGTTTTATGATATATCTAAAAATAGAAGTAATACTAGTTGAAATTCCACAAACATTTTGGATGAATAAGTATATTTATCAATATTTCCATCATTTGTGTTTTACTAAGCCATAATTATGTTTTATATTTCTAAATTTTTATTAAAGTGGTTAAATATTTAAAAACCTTGTTGGACCATTTACCCTACTTACGCCAAACATTTAATAATGAAGTCCTTTTTGTTGTTTCTTTGCAAAAGAAAACAGAAGCCATTTTTACTTTCACTATTTTGATGCTGTTACCATTTACACATCTATTTAAAAACAATAAAACATTATATTAATCGAGATTTCTGTTACATCTTAAAAATACCTTTAGTTCGTAATTATGTTCTCCTTATATCTATCTGGTATTATACTATGGCTATAGAATTTACTTCAATATATTTTCTTTTAGTAGCATGAAAAACAAATGGCCCAGAGACAAATATTTGGTTTCTAACTTCAAACTGAAGTACAGAACAGCAAAGTACGTAGCCACTAGCTTCTTAAAATGAAACAGCAGATCCAGGAGCTCTTCACCAAGCCCCAAGCTGTTGCCTCTCTTCATTGTGGCTGGAGAATGAATGACTTCTGAGACCTTAACTGTTTTATGTAATTTTTTAATTATA
This sequence comes from Phodopus roborovskii, assembly GCF_943737965.1. NCBI lineage: Eukaryota > Metazoa > Chordata > Mammalia > Rodentia > Cricetidae > Phodopus > Phodopus roborovskii. Next base: position 11,830,712 of record NW_026126511.1, on the reverse strand, counting down.
TAAGGTGGATTAAAGGAGTGAGCTATAATTCTCTTTAGATTGATTCACTCTTTTGTAGATCTGGGTAGCCTTGGATTCACAGAGATCCATCATCTCTTAATTCTGAGTCCTAGGATTAAAGGTGTAACACTACCTCCTAGCTTCTGGGTGCTGGGTTTAAAGGTGTGTGCCTGGCTTCTACAGTTTGTGTCTGACTTTGCTTTCTGAATCCTCAGGTAATCTATAATAAACCATAAATAATGTATCGCCATAGTTTTGGTAATTTATATACATTTTACATATTTTTAAACACATTTTCCACCCTTTTCCTTTTTTTTTTCTCCCTCCAAAACCCCTCATCACCCATTTGATCTCACTCAAATTCATGGCTTTTTATTTTTAATTATTGTTACATGTATACACGTGTATTTATATGAGAAAGTAGAAGGTAAATCTCTTTTCTGACATCTCTGTAGTGCAGTTTCAATCCGCTCTCACTGTTGGTGTACCTTTGTAGGTTTCCTCTGTAGCTTCCTGCTCTTGAAGGTCTTGTTAGGACAGAAAGCAGTGTTACTGCACTGTTCTCCCGGGAGATCGCCTGACTGCCTGATCCATGTTGTTTATCTTTTGAAATATCTACAATTTCACAGAACATTGAGATCAGACAAGGTCATTCTGTGCCCAGGATAGAACGGATGAAAAAGAACACTGCAGAGACATACACAGACAAAGCAAGAACACCGTGTGTTACAGAAAAATGACCACACAACCCATTTCCATCAGTCAATGTAAGTGATTGCTGTGTATTTACCAATTACAAAGGAACACATTCCATTTTTCTACTTCAATACAACTAATTTTCTAATTATGAATCCACATTTTCAGGTCACTCATACAAAACTGAGTCTTTGCCTCCAGAATCGTTTGCCAATTTACCTTACTCAAGGTCACATAAAATTACAAATACCTTTCTACAATTCTTCACTCTGTTCTATTCAAGTTGTACTGTCTGTTGCTTCAATATAAAAACATACAAAATGTGTATTCATGTAAATATTCCTGTTAGCCTTTGATGAGTGTTGAAACTGAAATATTTTCCGTTTACTCCATTCTGCTTTTTTTATAAATCACAATACAAATATTGCTTAGGCTTTTTATCTCTTCAAAACCTAAATTTATTTCCTCATGCTATGCTTTTTCTCTCATTTCCAATATAAAAATCAGGTATTTATATTTTGTTAAAAGGAGTTGTCATAAGATATTCTACGGCTTAACTGAAGAAGATTCCTGAATACTAGGTATTGTAAAAAAAAAAAAAAAAAAAAAAAAAGTATTTTAGAAGGTGTTTTAAAAGTGTGAAATACCTTTAACAGTCCAGAAGTTTGTGTAGTGCAAATGAGGAAAAAACAAAAACATTTTTTTCCTGTTGACTTGGTGATGTTTTAGTTATTTGACATGAAAGCACATGACTTCTAAGAATGTGATCAGCAATTCTTTAAATTTTCTGATTTGTGTACCGGGATACACTACATAATGGTCAAGAAAAATGCTCCTCTTTATGACTTGTATTTGGACTTTGGTATACAAATTATTTTCTTCCAATAAAAGTTTTCTTTTTTGACCAGAGCCCCAGGCTACCTTTTATTTTTCTTTTAAGTTGAACTTCTAGGAACTTAAATTTCACTCATTCTTCATGACTTTTTATGTTTATTTTTATTTTCTAGTTTTTTATTTATTTAGTTTAGAAAACAATCTTGTTTTACATATCAATTCCAGTTCCCTCTCCCTCCCATCATCCCTTGCTGCCTGATGGCACCCCCTCATCCCACAACCCACTCACTCCCCGAGGGCCATGAGGCCTTCCATGGGGGATCAACATCTGTCACATCATTTGGAGGAGGGCCTAGTTCCTCCTCCTTTTGTCTGGGCTGAATGATTATACCTCCATAGGGAATGGGCTCCCATAGGAAGCGTACTTAGAGACTGAGCTCATTGTTCCTACAGATGAAATTGCACTGATGAAATCTAAATGTCGCCTCCAGTTCCCCTCACTTTTACATGTAAAGTTATGCTTTCCTTTCAGTTTGATGTCAAAGGTAGTGAAGATAAATTTTCTCACCTCTTTATTTTCTTTTCAGTGTATTTATTTATCCACAGATTATATATGTAAGGTGGTGTTTTTAGAAATAGAAGGGAATTTCTCTGAATACTATACCAGCAGTGTAAAAAGATTGAATTGCAGTTTTTCCCTTTAGTCTCTTGAGGGGAATATTTTAATAGCTTGCTGCTTTTGTGATTTTAATGCTATCACACTCAACATAAGTCTTCCACAGATATTTAAGAAGCTTTTTTATTCTTTGATATGTTTAAAAAGAAACATTGGTTGAAAATACTAGTATAGTTAGCTATTATCATGGCATATTCTTACCAAGGCCTTACCTCTCAAGGTAGTCAAAACTCAGCTAAAGAATAGTGGTTATGAATTACTACGTATTATTTGTAGCTACCAGTAAAGTCTTACATAATCCAGATTTGTAAGTGAATTCTAATGGCGAATATTCTTGAATTATGGAAATGATAACATTAACTTATTTTGACTGCTACTTGATTGATGGGTGCCTTATACAGATTATTTCATCTCTATGAACTATAGTGTGTTCATTTTTCAGTCTGTATACTCTCCCCATCATAGAAGAGCTGTTTGGATTATAAAATCCCATAAGAATATACAGAGATAGATTGTATCAGTAGTACCTAATAATAGAGATGGTTTGTTTATATCTTAGAAGCCTTTGAAAAATACCTAAATAAATATTCATAAATACCTTAAATAAATACCTTAAAATAGCCATACAGAAAAATAAATACATAAACTCTTAGAACCCCAAAGAACAGTGTGCAACTCTGAAACTAAGGCACATGTTATTACTTCTAAGATTTGTGTTTATGTTTTACAGAGAGGATGAGTGAATATGCTTTTGTTTTTGTTGATTTATGAAACTAAATTGTATTAAAAGTTCTGATACCAGCTCTAAAATCTATAAAAGTATAGAACATTTATTTTGATATTATTTATGTTTCACCATCAATAGTAAGCAAAAGTAGGATATTGTATTGAATGAACAATGAAACTCTTTGGCCAGTGAGAAGAATCACCATATAAATGCATTTCCTACTAGGAATCAGGAACTGAGATTGATCACAGTACCCACATGATGGAAGGAAAGAACTGGAAGTTATACTACAAACTAAACAACTTTTCTACATTAGAAGTGTGCCCCCCAAACATCCACACATGCAACCATTAATATATATAGAAAAACAAGAAAATTTTGATAATATTGTAATAAAGCAAATAGTACATAGAATAAAAATTGAATAAAAACATAAGGCATGCATGTTTTTTCTATACCAGTTACACAATATTGAACCTATATCAGTTCAGTTTTCTCTCAGCATAATTCTTTGGGGAAGCAAAGACAACCACAATTTTTTTAGAATACCATTGAAAGCATCCAAACTCATTGGATATGGGTTCTTATAATTTATTTAAACTAACAAAGCACTATATTTACTTTTATTTCAAATTATACATATTTTACAACATTATAATGAACATGCATGCATAAGAAATAATGTCTGTGTATACAGACTTAATATGGATAATGTACTACATTATGACAATTTTCACAGAAAATTTTACTTTCTTTCCCAAGAGACTGCATATAAATTCTAAGTCCAACCTGATTATCAAAATTCAATGTATCAGAGTCAACTTTCTCCATAACATAAAGGAAAAAGTACTTACAATTTATCCCCATTGTAAAACTTGGTTACTAATACTTTCTCTTAAATAGAAAGTTTTCAGGTTTGTATACATTCTTATTTCTAATATCTTCCTTCATTTTATCAGTGATCTTCAGAAAATATTAAGTCATACAACTGTGCTAGTAGTAATAGTACATTTTATTTTAAAGTGTAGATGCATCAAACTTCTGAAACATCATGTTAGTTCTCTCTGTTATATAGACTATATTATTATTAGTCTTAATAAATAATATATACCCTTGAATAATGAAGACTTTCAATAATTTTGTTGCTTTAATTTTTTTAAATTTTATGTATATATGCATTGATTCACAATTTTATTGAAATATAATTGTATCATTTCCCTTCATACATATAATTTTACATGTTTAGTTATTTATATTTTTTCTTTTAAAGTTATAAATACATTTTTTCAGACAATGTATTATGGTCATGGTTTTCCCTCATCAACTCCTCCCAGATCCTCTCTACACAACAAATCAATAACCCTCCTTTTTCTGTCCCACTGGAATACAAACAAGCATCTAAAAACACTAACAGCAAAATCAAATATGATAGAATAAAAACAAATGGAACTGAGTAAACCAAAGCAAACAGAAATCAGTGACAAAGAGAGAAAACAGGAATCATATAAAGACGCCGAGACACACAGAAACAAGCAAAGCAGAATAGGACAAAGCAAACAGAAAAAAAGAGCCAAAAATTAACAGCACAGGAAAGATATAAAGATGCTGAGACACACATTTGCTCACACAGAAAAAATATTAGACATCCTAATATATTATCAAAAGTCCTGTAACTGAAATCATTGTGAGGTAAGACAAACCAAAACAAAACAAAATGAAAGAAAAACTTCCAAAATTAGCATTGAGCCTCTTTAGTGTTGGGCATCTATTTCTGAGAATAGGGACTGACCTTAAGTGTGATTTGTGTACCCAGTGGTACTACATTGAAAAAGACTAATAAATTTTCATTTACAGGTGGTTTTCTTTTGCAGATAGCTCTAGGTTAGAGCTAAGGATTCATGTCTTCCTTCCCTCTCAATGCTGGGACCACATCTTGCTCAGATAGATGCAGGTTCCGTGCATGCTGCCTCACTCCCCGTGAGTTCTTAAGGGCATCAATCTTGTATCTAAAGAGGCCTTGGTTTCTTCGTGTCTCCTATCCCCACTGGCTCTTACAATCTTTCACATTCTGTTGTACGGGGTTCTCTGAGCCCAGAGAGAGGGAAGGGATTTAAAAGAGATGGTACTCTTAGGAAGGAGTAATCACTGTTACATAATCTAGAAAAGTCCATTTAGGAGTCTCTGGGTTTTCTTCCATCTGCTGCAGAGGAAAGCTTTCCTGACATTGGGTTGAACAAGACACAAACCTACGGATATTTCAGAGTATCACTAAAAGTTGTTTAATTAGCTGGGTGTGGTAGCACACAAGTTTAGTCCCAGAACTTGGTAGGAAGGGGGATATGGAACTCTATGATTTGGAAGACAGCCTGGTCTACAGAGCAATCTCCATGAAAATCAGGGCTACAGAAAAACTCTATCTCCAAACAAAACAAAACAAAAAACAAACACACAAAAGAAGTTGTTTTCTTGTTAGATTCCTTAAGTGGAACAGAAGCTTCGCCTACTTATCACCTCTTTCTGCTGTGGGCAGCAGATCAGAAGCACATATCAGGGTCTCTCAAAAGAGAGTAAGAGAAGATAGTATCCACCTCAAACCTGGGTACCCAAGGGTCATTGTCTAGAGCAGTAAATAAATATCAGCCCAGGTATTTCTTCAGCCCCACAGGTTTTTGGTAGTTTATCAAGTATTTTTCTTTCTATTTTCCACTCCCATCTCCAGAAATAAATGAATCTACAAATGTTGCTAGTATAATATTTCAAACAAAGATGAGGAAGTTTACAGTGATCTAATCCTTGTGATAAGTTATTGAATGCTGATAGCTGTTGTAGGAAGGGAGTTATTTTTTGCCTCATAGTTGTAGCCACTAGTAGTCTCCATTAACTAGTGGAAGACCCTGCACCTATGAGGATTTGGTCAAGTTTATTAGATTCAGTGGCCTGTACATAAATAAAGACATGCATAAAGTATCACTGTGGTGAGATATTCATCCCCCTGCACCTGTAGCATTGACTACGCCCATTTGAGTGTGGTCACAGGTGTGGACATGACACAGAGTAGGGTTTGGGCTGGGATTGGGACCCTTGCTCTGTTGCTTGATTCTGGTCGGGTCGCAGAGAAAAGCCTGTGTGGTTCCTTGGTACACAATACAGATTAATAGGAGGGATTCTAAGAAGAGGAAGGTTAGGAGAGGTGAGGAATATATTATGTATGTGCATGGAGAAAAGGAAGTTACAAAAAAATGACTTTCTAAATGTTTAGTCAGGAACTTCATGTAACTTACTTATGATATTATTGCTTAGAATTTATAAGATATGTAGTTATGGGCAAATGTCTGTTTTAGACTCCTCACAAGTCAACTCAGAATATGTAGGGAATTTGTTCAAAAATGTCTGTTTGTTCTTTTTTGACCTCCTAGTCTCTTCATTATTCTTTTCGTTTACAAATGTGACCATCAGGTGACCGAAGAATAGTTCAGACCTTGTTGCCTTTAAAGTATTTATCGCTTCTGGCATTACTTATTTGCAAATTTAGAATTTCTCTCCATTTTCCATACGTAAAATAATCATTTTTAAATAACATAAGCCTGATGGGAAATGCCATTCTGTAAATATGTTTCTCTTATTGCTTAATGAATAAAGCACTGTTGGCAAATAGGAATGCAAGATAGGCTGTTTTGGAAGAGTTTTGCTGAGGATAGGTAGTTTAGAAAACTATTTAAAACACTGAGCTTGTGATTTGGGCAATAATGCTGCTCCTGTGTCTTGTTGTGCTGGACTGCTATTTGCTTTTCCTGTGTTCAAAAGTGGCTGGCATAGGGCAGAACTGTTTTCTAAACTATATAATATTTTCATACTGTTTGATCATAAAATAAAATAATTCAATCAGGCATGTATGTAAGCCACTAGGCTGAGATGAAGTTGAGACAAATATTTAGAGATTGGGCCAAGAACACACAGAAATAGGAATAAGGACATGAACTCAATTAAGGCTTTCTAGTCCCATTTCTTTTTCTGTTCTAGTCACTACTGTTTTTCAACTTGGATATCTCACCCTAGATCAACTCTTCTTATTTGACAACCATTCAAAAGGATATTTCTTATTCTATAGAAGTGTTATAGGTTGAGAACAATGTATACATTCTTGGTACTCTTCAATATTATCTGGCTACACTGAGAAGAGACATAGATCAAATACTTTGGATGATTACATGATTATTATTCATGATCATAATATCTGTCATAAGTGCTTCTAGTTTTAAGTCTAGTTCTCAATTTCCACCATCTCATTTGGGCTTCAAATTTCTGGTCCTTGCTGTTTTATACTATAATGTAATATTCTGAGTTCTGGGATAAAAATAATTTGTATTCAATATGAAGTTACTAAATAAGAAATAGACATAATATTGTTTAGGAAAGATCTGGCTGCAGAGGAAATAGCCTTTAGATAATGGCATAATCTCAATCTAAAAGAGATTTAAAGCAAGAAAATCAAGTTATGCCATGTGGAGATATTTGGCAAGTGCCACCTTAGGAATCAGGTTAAAGATAAGCATAATGAACATTCCTCTTCATATTTTGATAAGGTTGCCAGCATTCAGGATTTACTCAGAAGTTACAGAATCCCATTAGTATATATTGAATAGGGATGAGTATGGTATGATCAATTGTATTCCATCCCAGGAATTTGAATATCTTCTGCAGTATGGAAATCTATTATTGTTTCTGTCAGAAAGGTATTGCTTCTTTTCCTTTCCCTTTTCTGATTCTGTGGGTTATTATGATTAAAAAAGCAGAATGTCAAAACAAAATTCTTAAAGGTGTAATTCTGGTATTCTTTGTTTCAAAACTACAAACTTTGAGAGCTCAACATTGCCATTTCCTCATCCTTGGCATCCAGTGAAAGCATGCACAGATGCCAGGACAGCTGGTCCCACTGACAATAAGTCTTTATTGCTTGCAGGAGTGTGCCCTGCATGCCCGGGCCGCTGCCTTCTGAGAATTCTCACCATCTGCCCTTTTGAAAAGCTTTTTACCCGAAGTACATTAGATTATCTTGTTGAAGTTCATCACATACCCAAACTGGGCTCCAGGCATTGTAGAAATCTTGATATAAATAATACTTAGATAAAATGGCATCCGGTCTATATGTTCTCTTCCCTCCTTGTAGAACTCTGATCCTCCATAAACAGTTCCCTCCTAGAGAAAATTAATGCATTTGAATTGTTAGGAGTTCCTGTTCCATCCAGTGGCATTTTTCTAAAATATGTAAATACTAATCATAAGAAAATTTTGTTACAGGCAGGATCATTATGGTTCATTTCCTATTGTCTTTGTTTGAAGGAATTTGTTTTGCCTTCAGAGGGAAATTAGATTTCTAACAGACTGTGAGCCATGAAGGAAGTTCATTGGTTGTCAAATAGGTTAGCCAGAAGAAGTGCATTACCACATATCTAGAAAGAAGACCTCTACATTAAATAATTGTTTAACTTTCATTATGGGTTCTATTACATACATTTATTTTTATCCTTTTGGAGGGGGTGTTTTTTAAACTAACATATGAGATATTAGTTCAAATGTATAAATGTCTTTTTGGAATAAAGTTATTTCCTACATGATATATAATTGAAGCAAGGGCATGCATGCCCTGTGGTGTTTAAATACTCAAAAGCAGATTGGGCATACTCTCATAGGAGAGTACAAGTCTAGTCTATAATTATGTATATAAAAATTTATAGTGAAAGTGTTTGGAGATGGTAGTACTAGGTTAACCATTTAAGTTCATTCAAATTTGTTAATTTTCTAATTACACATTATGCATGTATAAAGAGAAATACATAAAATATTCTATCAGTTTATGACTACACTTTGGTCAGTGAAATTAGAAGCCAAGACTAATTCAGCAGTTCTTACTGAACTACTGATCTTCCAAAGCCCTCACTGTGACTTGCCTAATATTGGAGAGAGTGACAGCTCTCAAACTGTTGAAAGTGTGCAGAAGAGGAATAGACATGGCTTGTAAATGAAGGATTTGGGAGTACACTTTCTAGACGATAATAGTATAGATACAGCTGTTGGTAGCACATATTATAATGGCTAAGATATACAGTAGACATTATTTATTTTCTTAAGTATAAATAAGGTTTCTCTCCTACTGTTGCTTTAAGAGGTACACTTTTATTACTCTGTAATAATACTGATAATAGTTTTAGAAAGCTATCCACAAACACAGATCTGTGTTCATCTCATAATTTGTAAATACATATATATTTAAAAGTATTTCCTTACAAAAATTATATAGCCACAGCCAATTTTCAGGTATTGCTACTTTTTTTCTTGAATTTTAGTTTAAAATCATTATTTATGAGAGACTATGTTATTTTGGGTAAAACATTTAAATAAACTTCACAATTGAGGAGTTTACTTCTCTTTTTTTTTGGTATTTTATTTAGGAAATGATATGAAACACATGCTTATTTCCTGCTAATATTTCAGCATTGTATCTCTACACATTAATGGAAGATCCCTTTGATGTGGAGTTTGGTAAGGTGATTAGGAAGGAAAATGAAATACTCATCAGTATAATCAGTATCTTTTTTGAACAGACCATTTCCTAAGCATATACCTATGTGAACGAGGAACCTATTATTAGAGTGCACTGATCTAAGAATTCCATACATACCCTTGCTAACTATGAGAAACCAATGGATGTTTTCAATAAGGCTCAGATTATGTTAAATTCTTAAATTAGCTTGAGCTGATTAAAACAAAACCTTAGACCAAATGTGAATTTAGATCCTAACATGCATAAACAATAAAATGCAAGACTGAATACAGTGCTAGGGAAGGAAGAAAACAGTTTTCTGGTAGAAATTAAGAGAAACGTGACTCTTAGGGGAATTGAAGTTATTTACTTAGGAGGTAGATGGGGAGAAGGAACAATCTGTGTAGTTGTTTGGGTAATTCCCTGATGTACTGAATAGAAACACTCTAAGGATAACTTCTTTAAAAAGTCTCGGGCTCTTTTGTATATTGTACAAGACAACTGGGGCCATGCATGATTTTAAAACTATTAAGATTTATACTTAACTCAAATTTAATGGGGCAGGAATGGAAAAATATAAAAGCTGGGTTAATCAAATTAAGGATGCATTAATAAGCCTTTAGTTTGTAAAAAAGAACCCACATTAGGCTAGGCAGTGATGACATACACCTTTAATCCCAGCATTCTGGAGGCAGAGGCAGGTGCATCTCTGTGAATTTGAGCTCAGCCTGGTCTGGTCTGCAAAGCTACACAAAAAACCCTGTCTTGAAAAACCAAAAACGAAAAGAGAAAAAGAAAAATCAAACAAACAAACAAAAAGGTAGTAACCCCATTAGTATTTAATACATTTAAAATATTTTTACTTTTAATTTCATGAATATTTTGTTTACTTTTACATACCATCCTCAGTTTTCCTTCCCTCCTCTATATTTTTAAAAGAAGGCTTTGTACTTGATGCACTATGTGGCTGAGTAATGCTGACCCCAGAAAACAGGGATTATTAAATGAAACTCTCATTGCCAGGCATGGGTTACCTTTCCTAAAACAATTTTGCTTGGGGAGTGAACACAAACAACTAAAAAATGCAGCTTTCTACAATTAAATTGTAAGATTTTATTGCATAAGACATCAACCACTTTAGTTTGACAACATGGATAATTTGGTCTTGAAACTGACCAGGGAATCTTTTCCATGCCTTCTTGTTTTCAGATCATTGGATGGTACTGTTCAGGCTGTTGTGGCAGAAAAGATAGCAGTTGCCTTATCCATCACTGGACACTGTGTGCTACAATACTTATCTACAGGAGGCAATAATTATACATTAGTGCATAATGTCAATAATGTTCATGGAGTAACCAATTGTTTCTTTATTAGACTTGATGCCTGCTCCATGGGAGAATTCATTTCTGGTGCTAAAAAATATGGTGAAAATATTTGACATGAAATTCATTGTCCTTAGAGAGAAGTCTATTGCTTTTGCTTTTTAGAAGAGCCAAGTGTCAAATCCCTGCCTAATATATTTATGTTGCTCCCAGCCTTGGTCATTGTACCTTGTTATTTCATTGGCTTTTGTAGAGACTCACAGAGCATTGCTGATTTGAGGGCAGAAGGTATGTTAGAGTCAGAGGACCAGGTCACCTACTGTGAGAAAGTAAATGATATATATGACAAGGAAATGTCACTCATAAAATTCTAGTAATAATGTAACATAAACAAGACCTGCTAACATCTCACTGTAGATAGGAAAATATTCCCGGTCCTACCCTAGCTGAAGAACTACAGATAATGGCTATAGAGAGAGGAATATTAAGTCTTATTCAAGGATGAGGCCCCTGATAAATTGCTTAATCTAAAATAATCAGCATTAAACATATATACATAAGAGCAAGACTATAATGGACCTAGGAGATTTTATATTTATGTAGCAACAATAATTAAAGAAGAGGCTATGCATTTGAGAAGAAGAGGTATGAACATGAGAGGGAATATTTGGAGAAGGAAATAGTTGGAAATGATGTGAACACTGTACTCAAGTACACAGTTCTGAAATGATTTGACATTAAGAGAAAACTTACAGAAAATATAAAGACAAAATATAAAAAATGATTAGTACTAACATAACAAAGAACTCTAAATAAAAACAGTAAATAATGACGTTTTTGAGGGGATATTATTGGACCATAAACCTGCTACCCTCTCTTGCTTTTGCCTGTTTGGCCCTCCAAGGTCATTATTGAGCACAGGAAACCCTTCTAAAGGCTTTTGAGATTTTAATGGAGACACAATCTAAAGATCACAACACCTTTTTACAGAACGTGAAGAGAGATGTGGGAAGGAGTTAGTCTGATGATCTTTCTTTCTTCAGGAACCTCATCTAGGATGTAGTTAAACCTTTCAACTGTAGCACAGGTGTTCAATACTACCTAACATCACAACTGAAGTGATCGATTCTCCCCCCCCCCAGACCTTTGAAGCAAGAGCCAGGATAAGAATTCACCTCTCCACATTGACACATTGTTTATATTGGCCTCAAGTCCCTTTCCTCACAGCTTCTTCAGCATGTCTATGCGCATCAGAAATGAAATCACAGAACTTAGGTGTTAATAAAAAACAGTGGAAGTGGAAAATAATGAGGATGATTATAATATGTAATGTTCATATATTTGTATATAAGTATATAGTATGTAAATATATTTAGTTCTAGTCAAATATGTCTTAGGCTTATAACTTGATGTGTTCATTATAAATTAAAATATAAGCTGATATATGAAATTAACACATCTAAACTCATGAACATAATAGCTTGGTCAAACAAGATATTGTTAATATCACCTACTGAATCTTTTTACCAAATGGTTGACTATGAGCTAGGGAATCATGATGATGTCAGGCATCAGGAGACAATAATTTTTCAACATCCAGCTGTAACATCTATGAGCCATGACAAGGAAATGCATACCAGAATGGCAAGGAAAGCATAAAGGATAATAAGTGCCACTCACATGTCAGTGGAAACAAATAAATGAGCAACTGATCATGAAGTGCACTTACTAAGAAATCATGCCTAATACTGGAACCTAGGTGGCTTCTCAGGGCTAGTGAAGTCAAAGGTTACAAAGTATCTGCTACTGCCCCATAGATAGGCCAGCACAAATCTCTACTATATCATAAAATTTACTCTTGAGCTCACATATAAGTTAGGGAACACTGGTCATCAAAAGAGCATTTTTTATAGCAAATGGAGACTGTCACAGAAACCACAACTAGACACAGCAAAGAGCTCAATAGATTGTTGAGAGCCCATCTCCTATATGCATCTATATCACAGTTATTGAATCTAAAGCTCAAAGAAAATCATGGAAAGAATACAGGAGAAAGAATGCCAAGCAAACTTCCATTTAATGATTGCATAAGCAAGACTGGGTAAAATGAGGATATCAATGGACATGTCAACATGAAATGAGGAAAATTTATGGACTCCCAAACCTCGACAAAGAACTACAAGCAGCTAATAATTTCTGGGCAAAGAAGAGTTCTCTTTCTGGGATCATCATCCTTGTGGTTATCAAAAGAAAAGGTCATTCTTGAAACTAAGTACACACAATCAACAATTCAGTGTGTTGTATATATGTGTGAATGTGTGTGTTTGTATTTCCACATAGACACACATGCATGTCATAATAATGAACAGAGTAAAAAATAAACAAATTACTTGAATTGCAGGGGACATGGGATAGGTTTGAGGGCTGTAAGAGAAACTACTGCAATCCAATATAAAATAGGTTAAAAATTGAATTTCAAATTATATTTCTGCTGACATGTGTAGCTCTCACAGCACAGTAAATTTTAAAGTGGTAAGTCAATAGTATGGGATTTGTCTTTCCTCTTTTATTCTCTCGTCATAGAACTATAACTGGGCACATATGCACTCAAATGTTTATATTTTTGTGTACACACATATAACAAATGTCTACGTATATGCATTTCAATAAGAAATATTTAAAGTTGGAAAAAGAGATGTCATCTATACTACATATGAGATACTACATAATTTTTACATGCACGGGAGTTTGCCAAAAATATTTCACATATATTCACCTATAGCTGATCTTTTTTTTTTTTTTCAAAATGACATCCCTGCTCACTTTTCAAATGCAAATTTGTGAGTAAATTGTGATGTCCTTATAAATGACTAATGAGTCATGTTACAACATGCTCAACAGGAATATGCTATAAAACTAAGATGCCTTTGGATGAATAGTAAAGCTTCAAGGTTCTTTACAAAATACATATTTCATTTGGCATTGATAATTCCTAAAGAAAAAGAATAGTTTATGTATATTTTATATTAGAATGTGAAAAAAACGATTACTTTTTCATCATTTCATGAGATTTTTAATGTTTCCACTTTGTACCAAATGACTTTATTTTTGCCACTTATTTTCAGTTAGTTACAATTCTTTTGGTAAAAGAAATGTATAGTTTTAATTTTATAATAATACCTTCATTCCAAAGAATTATAGTTATATTTTTTGAGATTGTAATACAATTATATCAGTTGTATTTCTACCATCACTTTCCTACCTCCAAATGCTAAGTGTTGTAATTTAAGAAAAGCAGTCCATGATACATAAGAGTGACACAATGAGACAGGGTTCAAACAGAAGTATTTTTTTTTTATTAGAAAAAGGGATCAAAATAGGGGAAAGGGGAGGTGGACACTGCCCTCCAGAGACAGGAGCAGCAGGATAAAGGAAAGAAGGGGAGAGGCAGAGGGAAAGGGAAAGCGAGAAGAACAGAGAGAGGAGAGGAGAGAGATAACAGGACAGAGAAAGGGAAAGAAACAAAGAGAGAAGGATGGGAAGTAGGCAGGGCCCTTTTAAAGGGGAACATAGTGAATGTGTACAGGTGGTGACCTCAGTGGCTGCAGCTGAGGGCGTATCCTGGGAGAACCCCAAGGGCATGCCAGTACAGATGCCTGACTACTAATGCTATGTACCGCTCCTTTCAGTCTTTCAAATTTGTAGCCTCCTCCCCCGTTAAATACCATATGTTTAATTTGAATATCATGTTTAATAATGAAAGGGTCATTATTCTTACAATATTAAAAGTACTGTTTGTCATATTTTCATATATATGTACGTGTGTGTGTGAGAGAGAGATATTCACTGAGCAGCTATTTATTGGGATATAATTATTTTAGTGAAATCTTTTAATGAAATTATTCTAAAACTAAAAGTGTTATATATGTCTTAGAGAATATAATTTAACAAAACTTATTTACTCCTCTTTACTCTTGAGTATGGCAAAATAAACATAAAGTAACAGAAGCTTCAGATGTATTTTCTATCATAGCCATGTTAGTTTGCATGTCTCATCTAGTCTATTAGTGCTTAAAGCAACAAGGATTTCTTCCACCGGGTGTGGGAGTCAAACTCAAAGTCTTTCCCTGGATGAAGATCTCGTTGTCTTCATTACCAAATCCATCTCTATGCTGTGGTAAATACTTCATCTCCTTGCCATTTTTGCTTATGGAAGACTGCTTTCTATTGCATGGTAGCGCATTTGCCTTCTTTCAGAATACAACAATTCCTGCTTCCATCATCATATGCCTTAACTCTGAGGCAGAGGCACGAGGATCTTGAGTTTGAGGCTATCCTGGTCTACAGAGTGAGTTCCAGGACAGCCTTGAAAACAAAACAAAAGGAAGACAAAACAAAATTAGTTTTTTCACAAAAAGTGGATAATGAAGTGGGTTCTCTCTTTCTCTCTCTCTCTCTCGTGTGTGTGTGTGTGTGTGTGTGTGTGTGTATGTGTGTGTAAGAGATAGAGAGACAGATACAGAAAGAATAAGAGAGAGACTTTGCTTATAATTAAAAGACAATGGAACTACCACACAACTCATTTCTTATTATCAGACTTCAGGATGCTTTCCTACATCTGAGGAACTGGTTGTCTATAATTCAATGGTGACAGGATGATAGGGGCTCATTTTTGCACAACTGCCACAATTCCTATTAAGGGGCAGAATGGCTCACTCCAACCAAGGCATGATGCCCCCATTCCCAGCTACTGCAATAGCAAGAGTAGTGAACCTCAGTGGATACCAACTGTAACTCACAGGGAAGCAATACCTTTCTTCCTGAAGAAAACCTGATTCACCTAGGAATTAAACTAGAAACTTGAGTGTCCTAGCAAAAAGAAAATATTTCACAATTGAATCATAAACGTATTAAAGAGATGAACTTCCTCAAGACTGTTTTACTCTTCCCTTCATTTATCCCTCTTAGGAGATTAACTGGAGGAAATGGGACCACAGCTTCACATACACAATACATTCAATGGGAATGCTTGCTAAATGCAGATTTTGGCAGCAGCAAAACCATAAATGATTCTTCCATAGAGCTCTTCATTACTTTTTCAAGCCTACTGAGTGATAGTAGATATGATACAGAAGAAACTTTCATTTTTTGAAAAACCAGGTTTCTGGAATCTGTTACTCACACCATGTCGTCTTGTCCAGCCTCAATACATAAGGAGGTGTTTAGCCATGATTTGCTGATGCTAATTGGAGATCTGCTCTTTCCTAAACATAAATGGAGGAGGAGTGGATGGGGGGTTGAGAAAAGGGATGAGGGGGAGGGAATGGCCTGAGAAAGGAAGGGGAGGAAGTGTTGCCAGGATGTAAAATAAATAAACAAATTTATTTTAAAAAGATACTTAACAGTGCAAATAAAAAAAAGTTAAAAAGAGGAAACAAATATTGTTTGGGAAATAGTGATGTCTGTAGGATATTAAAGGACCTTGGGTAGTGTTGTAGAAACACTGACATCTGAGAAGGCCAAGCATACTCAGGATAATTAATTATTCCACTGAAGATAAACTGACTCAGCCTCTGTGATTTATTCCATCCACCTGCTACCTTAGGGCTGGTTATTGCCGATGCATAAGCTTCCCTGTAAGACACTAATACACTGAAGCCTGTTAAAACATTCTGCTTGAAAAGAATCCAGCGGTTGAAAGCAATGTATTTGTCATTGTTACTGGAAAAATAATCATTTCTACTTTTATCTCTTCCTTCATGCATCATGGCAGCCACATATACTTCTTGGAATTTAGAACAGAATTCAATAATAAATTTTAATAATCAAATTTTCAGTGAAATATATCAAACAGTATATTTTCTACATACTGGAATTGTAGATAATAATTTTTAAAGAAGAAATATTAATCACATTTTCTGAAGAGACTGCTAACTTCCAAGATGTGCTTAATTATAGGCTTTTGTGACAGACTTTTAAGTTTATTTGAGTAGATCTGAAACACCATTCTAGAAAAGCATATCTATTAGTTTTAAATATTTTCAAAGTACTTTTTATTTTATTCCTAAAGTATGTAAATATAGTTTGCAATTTTTAGGGTACTGTCTTATGTTTTAGGACCATATATCCAGTAAAATATTCATTATTTTAGCTTTTGCATCTTTCCAAGCAGGGTTTCACTGTGCAGCACTGTCTGTCCTAGAACTTACTCTATAGACCAGTCTGGCCGCAACTCACAGAGATCCTCCTGCCACTGCCTCCCAAGAGCTGAGATTAAAGGTGTGAGCCAGCATTGCCTGGCAGATTTTACTTTTAAAAATATGCTTTTTCCTCACTGTGGTGGATATTTCTATATGATCTACATGCTAGAGAACAGAAAGATGCTTGTATCAAACAGAGTCGATTTTGAGCAAAGAGATGACTTGTAAAATGTGTTCGTTTCTCTTTACCCATGTATGTTTTGGAGTAAAGCTCTGAAAGGGTGGTCTATGTTTCTTTTCTGGAAGGGTGGTCTATATTTATTTTCTCAGGGCTGGTATTAAAGTAAGTATTCCTAGTAAATATCTTTTAAACAGAATCACCATGGCATAACATTAGGAGACTCTCTATGTCCAGTAATGGGATACACACTATGTTACACACAGCATGTGGGCTATAGTATGTTAACTCAGCATGTGGTACTCATACTTCTAGTGTTTTACTTGGCATAACCAAAAAACAAAAACTATAAAATATATTGGCTGACTAGGTGTGGTGTCATATGTCTATGTTCTTAGCATTTGGGTGGTTGAGTCAGGGGAATCCTGAGTTTATAGTCACTATCTAATACTCTATTGTGTAGAGAGCTTGAGTGCAGCCTTCTCTATATTAGAAGGTCTCAAAGATTCAAGACTTATTTCCTTAAACATACTTTCCTACTTCTGCCCAATACAATTTTATAGAATTCAGGAGAGTACAGATTTTTTTTAAACACTGGCCAAATGAGTTGGAATAACTGAAAATGTCAGTCACTACTGAGAAATATACATTGTCACCATGGTGCCTCTAACAGTTTCTTCATGATCTTCCAAAAAACCATGAAACCTAAACCTTGAAAAGAAGGTATTCTGGAAGAAGAAAGGGACCCAACAAGGAGGGAGTGCACAAGGAAAGGGTGATTCTGTGAACATGTTCACAATACATTAGGGTATTGTACAAACATCAAAATTAAAAAATGAAAAAAAAATACTTACAAAACCTAAAGCTCTATAATTGTTTATGCAATTTGTAATTGTAAGACAAAAAAAAAAAACAACAAACAAAACCATTTTGCTTTTGTCTTGTAAGCATATGTAAATAGACTTCACTGCACTTAGTAACTTTTACCTCAAACTCAGAAAACCTGACCAGAAGCATTCTCTTTTAAATATATTTAGAATGAGTATTTACTGAAGGTATTTTGTAATCTGACTGATGCCTACACAGGCTTTTATCTCATGAAAGTCAGTGTACCTATGAGGTATATTAGTCATTATATTGATACGATAGCTACTGTCTTCTGTGGATTCTACTCTTGTAAAATGTAGCATCGTGTTCTTGGCCTTATGAAGAATCAGAAACAATATATCAAGGAAAGTCTAGGATTTTAAGGATATTTATAGTAAGGTAGAAAGTTTGATCATGAACACACATCACAGTTAGTTAACTTCAAGTTTGTTTTCATATAAAGGAATTAATTTTTGAATTATACACAAATCACATTACAGATGTAGTCATCAGAAGTAGATAACTGATGCTCAGCACAAGGTTCATGGAACTGGCTCCCATATAGATTAATATAATGTTATTCTGGGAGAAAGCACTTACATGCAATGCAGATGACTGTTGCAAGTCCCTGCTCCAAGGATCCATGGCAGCTGCCCTCCTTGACCCCTTGGAGAGGATGAGAGGGCAAACCCGTACCTGACTCCAGATCAACTACATGCTCAAGTACACACCTGTGAACACACCCAAAGGGACGTGGTCAGTGCCACAGGTGCAGCTGGGTGGATCTCTTCTTCATTGCTGAGTTGCTGATTATGGAATGTAATATTATCATCTCCAAATCATCATTTACTTTTACTTGCAATTCTTAATCCTTACCACAGAAGACTTAGATCTTACCTATTTTAAAATTCTTTAGTATTTATAAAGACTAAATTCTTGTGCTTTCCAATAATTACCTCTGTTGCCTTTAAATTTGCTAATTCATCAATAATTTTGAAAGAAAAAACAGAATTTGAGCTCATTGTCGTGATTCCAAATAAAAGAAGATACAGGTTCCAGTGAGGAGCTATTTGACATCATTGCAAGCAAGTGTGTCACGGATAGCAACAGCTGCATTTATGTCATTGCACTTTATTACTTAACTGTGAAATGAAAGGGATATTTTTGTATTATACAATTCTGTTTACACTTTACATTTATATTGATATATAATAGAAAATCAAATTATTTTAGCTGTGTTTATTCATTTCAAAATATGCACTTTGCTTTGATTAAAATTGAAAAAGTAATCACAAATCTTTTCAGAGGCATAAAAATGTGCTCTCTAAACATAAAAAAAAAAATTGAAAAGAAAACAAGGTTTTAATGTTGTTAGTACTAATTCCCTCTTAATGCATTATTACCATAAAAGAAAACACATTTCTCTTTTGCCCCTGTAACTACAATATTTGTCACCATTCTTTCATTCTAGGAAAGAAGCCTACAGTATCAGTGAAATATAAACCTGAACATATAATTATGAAATAGGATATAACACAATGTACTTTTCTGTTATAGACACTGAAGAATAATTATTGTCTTCTAACATGGCTTGCTTTGAAATCTGCGTTACTTTAAACCAAACAAAAGAATTTGAACACAAAATACTTCTGTTGTCCCTAGAAACTGTGCAAGTAAATTTCTATTCAGTGAACATCAAATATGACCTGTTTCGTCAATAAAATATATCCTGATCATAGTTTTCCCCTTCTCTGCTCCTACAGGTTCCTCCCCCACCTTCCCTCTCATTGAGATTCACTCTCTCTTTGTCTCTCATTACAAAGAACAGGCTTCTAAGGGATAACAATGAAATATAATAAAACAAAATAAGATGAAGCAAAACATATCATATCGAAGTTAGATATGGCAAAATATATCTCATCAAACTTTTACAGAGCATATTAACAGAAAGAAAAGAGTCCAAAGAGCAGGGAAAAGCAGGAGAAACCCACAAGTACTCATAGTTACCCGTCCTGTAAAAATACTCAGCTAATGGCTATAAAATATATGCTGAGGACCTTGTGCAGACCCATGTATGTCATATGCTTATTACAGTAGTCTCTCTAAACTTGTACCATCCTTACTTCGTTGATTTAGTGGGCTTTGTTCTTCTGATACCTACCTCCTTTCTGCATCCAATCCTTCTGAGGTGGGGGTAAATTCTGAGCCCTGAGAGGAGAGATTGGGGAGCTCCAATTTAGACAGTTCTCTCTCTCTTTATCTCTCTCTCTTTCTCTGTATCTGTCTCTCTTTCTCTACTCCGTGTGTAATGTATAGCTCTGAGTCTTTGCATCTGTTCCCATCTGCTGCCATCTCTAATGACAACTGGCTAAAGTACTATTTTATGAGTACAACAGTACACTTTTACGAATCATTGTATTGATTTTTGTTGGACGCATAGTGTTTGGTTTTATCATAGATCCCCGGCACATGTAGTTTCTGGTTCTTGGTTACCCAAGCAGTGTAGGGTATGAGTTCCTTCTCATGGAGTGGGCCTTAGATCAAAGAAGACTTTGGTCTGCTACTCCCACAAGTTCTGTGCCAACATTAAGCTAGCATATCTTGCAGCTTGAACAGTTTGTAGGTCACAGATTTGGGGGGCTGGGTTGTATCCAAGTTTCTCTTTCAGTAGCCTACAGAAAGTCTAGAATTCATGGAAAAGAGCTCCATGTAAATGCTACATTTAGTTCAACATGTTCAACGAATTGTGCTGACATTGTACTCAGCAATAGGACTATGATGACAGTTTGCAAAGAGCATCCTTTTGCCTTAATGACAGTCTGAGTTGTTTGGAGGCAGGGGAGAACCTCATCTTGTTCCTGATGTTATTGGAGTTGCTTTGACTTTCTATCCATTTAATTTGATGTTGGCAATAGGCTTTCTGGAAAATATCTTTATTATGTTTAGTTATGTTCCCTTTGTTTTTCATGAAAGGATATTAGATATTTTCAGAGGCCTTTTCACATCTAATGTGATGATAATGTCGATAATGTCTTTTCTTTCAGTTTGTTTATATGGTTGATATCATTTACTGATTTTCATTATGTTAACACACACCTGAATCTCTGGTATGATCTTTGATGAAGTGTTTCATGCTAATACTGATACTGGGTCTGTGCATGCCAGGATGATTGGCACAGACCATTGGAAAGTTAAAACATCTGCACTTTACTTAGATATACCTCTTAAAGCTCATTGTAGTTCTTTATATGGAAGACTTAGCTCAGTCATTTCAATTTTTTTTATGCATTGCATTGCATTTTTACTTAATCATTTTATTTTACTTTTTACTTATTTTCTAGCCTTTAGTCAGACTACCTATGATTACTATGATGCTTAATTAAAAAGTGTCAAACTCAAAAAAAAAATATGCCTGGAAAAGCATTCTTTTGCATCACAATAATATTCTTACCAAAATATGATTAACTTATAAGTAAACATCTAGGTGAATACAGGCCATTCTGATAAACAAAATCAATTATGTGGCTGATTGAATTTTAAATTCTTTCCATCTAATAACAAAACCCGGCCTTGAATAATATTAATCACATTTGCTTCCTTCAGGTATAATCAAGAAAACGATGAAATTCCTGAACACAGGCTTGAATAATTTATTTTCCACTTGCTGAAATTGTTCTGTTGTTCCATGAAATTTCAGAATTCTAAAATAAAAGTGGAAAGTAATAAAAGATTAATGTTCCCTAGTATACTAATGGACTTAGGAAGCCCATTCAACATAGAGGGTTACACCCTCAGCCTAGACACATGGGGGAGGGCCTAGGCACTCCAAATGAAATGACAGACTTTGAAAATTCCCCATGGAAGACCTTGCCCTCCCTGGGTAGTAGAAAGGGGATGGGATGGGGGTTGGTGGGGGAAACAGAGGAGGACGGGAGGGTGCAAGAACTGGGATTGACATATAAAACAAGTTTTTTTTCAAAATAAATTAATATATATGTACATATATAATAATTATTATTATTATAAAATAAGATTACTGTTCCATATAATATGAAGCAGTTTGCTACAAGTCAGTTAAGTTTTACAAAATTTACATGAAACTTCATTTTAACAATTAAGGTAGAGCAAAAATTAGTATCTTAAGCTTTTTGGTTGCAATAGCTATTAGGTCGTGTTTTATTACATTGTTCTGAGTACAATTTTTACACACGTCTTTCAATTCATGAATGCCATGGCTACTATCAATCATAGAAATTCATACTTGGATAATTACTAATAAGGTAGAGTTAAGTGACAACAATGAGAAACACCACCAATCAAGGGACAGAGTTCAATAATTTTAAGCTTCGTTATGTAAAAAGCATACTCCATCACTCTACCAAGGGCAAACTCTACTCTGCTGTGTCAATCTGGAACCAGCTTTATTCTCATTTCTTGTCCAACATTCTTCTTTCAATCCTTAGAACCAGAATTATTCATTTTTGCCTTCTTTTTTGTATAATAACATGTTTCAAAGTTTCTTTTCAGTCCTTCATAAAATTTACTCTTTTATGTTATATTTTTTCTGGTGTGGAATGAAGAACAGAAATTTTGCAAGAACACATTTATGTTTTGTGATTACTGTAAGAGATTACTAAGTAAAAACAAACTGATATGAATGAATGTATTACATTGTGCCAAATCTAAATTTCAAATCTATAGATTTGGCACAATGTAATACAGTCCTTTGTTTTATATTTCACACTATCTTTTATATTTTGAAGATTATTTCTGATACTTACCTTGCAAGATTTAGTAGTAAATTAAATAAAATAAAAATTCCTAATCTATGCTGTTTATTTGTCCTAAGGGTTTTGTGGAATTCATGAATAGTGTCAATTTGTTTTAATGTTTGATTATTTTATGTTTCTTGCTTACTGTTTAGATTTTGTAATTTTAGTTATTTTTGTACATAGGTTCTACCAAGAAGTTAAGGAATAAACTCGATTATTTTATTTATTTATATATCACTTATATAATTTTATTTTGCCTATACATGTACACTAAAATCCAATGCAAAACATGCAATAAGTATGAACATGTTTTTATTAATATAATAATATATTACATAATTATTTATCCATGGTCCTGAAGCGAAAAAGAGATGTTTGGGTATCTTCTTTGTTTATGTTAAGATGTAATGTTGGTTAAAGTTTGAATAAAGTAATTATTGGACTTATATTAAATGTTAAACATCTACAACCTCAAAGCACCATGTGTTATTCCTGATAGAATACTAAAAGTCCAATAAGTTAATAATTTTTCTTGATTATATAGGAAGGCATATAGGCAAGTGAGTAAATGGATAGAGTATATTAGTTACTTTTTCATTACTATGACCAGAATATCGGGTAATACATCGAAATTGTGAATTACCTAGTTGTCATAGTTTCTAATGTTTCAGTGCAGTGTGTCAGTAGGACAAAGCAGAGCACAGCTGTTCATATCATGGCCATGGTGACTAGGAAACAGAGAAGAGACCCACCCTTAGTCCACACAACCATATACCAACTAGAGGTCTTACTGGGAGTTCTAAGGTAGCCTATTGCATGAATCTCCATATCTTTATTAGTTTTTAAGGAGACAAATGTGGAAGAGAAAAAGAAGAGGAGGGGAAGAGATGAAGAGGGAGGAGGGGGAGAGAAAGAGAGAAGAAGCCATTAATTACATCATCTCTGGAGACATTTTTATGGATAATTCAGAATTATGCTTCACTCACTAACTTCTCTTGGTTCCTTAACGAAGTCAGAATAGATTACATATCACAAAGGCCTTTTACTTAAATAGAAATTTCAATTAAGAAACACAAAATAAATGAAGAATTTGGAAAATGATGTACCATACATATAACTGATTAAAGAAAATAGTATATGTATGATTAAATGAGATGACAAAAACTCCTCATCAGAAATCATTTTAAAATTAGAAGAGGAACATGGTCACTTTACAGAGCAGAAGCAAAAGCAATTGTCACTGCCATAAGAGAGCTGAACTACAGTGAGAACTAGGTATATTGACAGGACATGCTTCTCTTAGTGGCTTTTCTTCTTAATGGCACAATAATCTTTTTTTAATTAACAAATTTTATTTAAATTTGAAACAATCTTATGTTACCTGTCAACCCCAGTTCCCACTCCCATCCTCTCATTCCCCTCAACAACATCCCCCATCCCATCTCCCACCCACTCCCTAGAGAGGGTGAGGCCTTCCATGAAGGATCATTTACATTATGACTGAGACTAAGAAAATGCTACCCAAATATAATAATGATAATAATAATGACAATATAAAAATAAATGGCTCAGTCAAACCTAAATTGGAAGACTACCATTTAACCCTATGGTAATTGTTAAATGTCAAGTTCACTAAATTAAATAAAAATATTTTAAATGTTTTCTAAAGTTCAAAAGGACATTTTAACAACTTTCTCAATGAGAAAGAAAAGCTTCTTTCTAAGAAAGTTTGAACATCTAGAAATATATTTACATTCACTAGAGCTTACACACAGAGACACAATGGGCAGGTCAAACATGTATGTTTTATTTACAGCATTGGTAGTAATGAATTCCAATGATGGAACTAAAAATGTTTTTAGTAAACAAATCATGAGTTTAAATGTATATCAACATTTGAAATGATAACACATGGATAGAATGAGTGCAATCATAAAGCAATTTGCTTTTACTTCCCCTATGCTGCTCTCCTCAAAGTCATTTTCTCTCAGAAATGTTCCCTTTAGCTTTGACTCTCCTTGTGGCTTTAGTGACACATTTATTTGTAGCTCACTGTTCATATTTTTCCTATAGTATTTCAGTCAGGACTTCCAGGGTATTTTTTTCCCTTGAGAAAAGTGATGTTCATTGTCACCTGAAGTGGGACTATTCCTTACCGCCCCCTATGTTTTATGCCAATGTTCTCTTATTGCCTTCCCTTGGATCTGACTCTCAGCCACAGCTATTCCTAATGGTTGGCACTCAGTGAGGTGATGCAGGTGACTCAACCTAATTCTGAGTCTGTTTAGCCTGAACTCTGACTGTGACAAAGAATGTGACTCTTTAATCTTCACTCTTTACACAGGTTAAATGAGGATACCGATAATTATACCATAAACCAAGTAGGATGGAGAATTACTCATGAGTGACAAGAAGGATGAGATTGGAGTAGGTGAACTGTAAGTTCTTACACAGAAATGTGATGTATGTTAGCGCAGAAGAAAAGCTATCACATTAAGATGATTATTTGAAGCCTATTGCCTGACTGTTAAATATAAAACAGAGTGATAGGAACTACTGAGAGCAGTAGGTGGCTATTTGTGTTCATCGCTTACCATTAATCCAGATGACAAATAAGTATAGATCCACCTCTCAGTGTCAGGCAATTATACAGAGATTCAGTGAATGAGGCTTCAACAGGATAAAAGTCATGGACCCCAGTAACAAAAGCAATAGCTCCTGTCTGGAAAATAATTGCTGGATGTGCACATGTGAAATGAATGATCAGAGAAACGGGAGGCAAAAAAATTGTTTTAATCTGTGAAGGCAGAAGACTTAAAACATCAGAAACAACCGAATACAATCTAGAATACTGCGTGACAAGAAAATAGGAGAGCTAGCAACTCTATGTAGTTCCTGTGCTATAAGAGCTTTTTAAATGCAGGCTTTAGTTCTGTGTAGTGAGAACCCACCCCAACACTCGAAGTTGTTAAAAAATACTAAGTTTATAATAAATTTCTATCTACTCATCTTCTCATATTTTATCATTTACAATCTCTTTAGCGGGAACCATTTCCAACTTTATATGTGTGTGTGTGTGAGAGAGAGAGACAGAGAGAGAGTTGTGTGTGTGTGTGTGTGTGTGTGTGTGTGTGTGTGTGTGTGTGTGTGATGCACCTGCTTGAGAATGTTTTGGGGAGAGGCGCATGTGCACATGTGAGGACTCACAAGACTATGTATTACTCTTCAGTTGACATCAACCAAGAGTTTCTGATACCTTATTGTTTTCTGGGTTTAAAGTCATCATGCAGGCTAATGTGACTATCCAAGAAGTCTGAGGGAACATCCTACTTCTGTCCCCTTTTGCTGGGATCATGACAAGTCCCTCCTTTCCTTTACAAGAATTGTTACAATCAAATTTAAACAGCACTTTATTTACTGCACTCTCTGATTCAGCCTTATTTTGTAGTTGTCATTATTTTTATAACAATGTGTTCAAATTCCTAGTTTCATAATTTGTTAAGGATATACATCAAAAATGTTGACAAACAACAGTATGTAGATAACATGAGATACAGGCACATATGCTTGTGTGGTGTTTTCTGGAATATACATATAAATATATGTCATTATAGATACATGTTATGTATACATATACATGTATATAAGTTCTGTGCCTATATAAGTTACTTTCCTCAGTAAGATTCTTGTCACAAAGTAATTCTAAAGCAGTCTGCCTCTGTTCTTTTAATACCCAAAGTCTATCTCAGATGGGCACAGAGTTCTGTAAATTCAGATCTGTGCCTCAGACTGACAATTTGAGATTGATTAAGACAGCAAAGAGAAATAAAATACCCTTATCTGCAATGTCCAAAAGAATGCCTTCTAGTGACATATAATTATTTGGTTTAGATAAGTTAAAAATAAATACTACCCCAAATATAGCTCCTGAGTCATTCAAGAACACTTAAAATATTTTATAGTTCATGTTGTCAGTGAGAATTTTATTCTAAAGTAATTTTATTTGATTATGCCACGAATAGAGATATTCTAGTGGACAATACTCCTTTGGGATGTCTTATTGAGGGACTTATGTCACATTCAGAAGTTATTTGCTCCATATTGAAGAGCAGTTGTAACAGATTTGAACTAATTAAGAGATCCTGTTAAACACCAAATAACTGACTAAGATGTCTCTACATGGGAAAAATTGATTTGAAATGGAAAGTGCATATATATATATAATTTGAAGTTAATATTAATTACTTATTCCATTGCTGTGATAAAACACCAGGCAAAAAAACAACAGGAAAGGAATTAAGGGGCTTATAGTTTGAGAGAAACGTCTATTGCAGTAGTAAAGACATAGAAATAGAATCCTGAGGCATATGGTCATATTCCATATACAGAAATGAAACAGAGAGATATGATGAATGTCCATATGTTTATCCCACCTTCTCCTTTCTGCCCAGTGGAGTTCACCAGCCTATGGAATGATGTTTGCAGTGGACTCAAGTATTTTGAGTTGTGTTTCTACCTGAGTTAAATTAATCTACAAAATCATTCCTTTGATCACTCATACGTTAACCTATTCTAAGTAATCCCTCTTATTTATACCCTGAGATTTGACTTCTCAGTGATTTTATATCATTTTAATCTAACAGCATTAGCTATATTAAGGAGTCAAATATTCCTTTGAAATAACTCTCAATAATATATCAATATTTAATTAGCACTAATTTTGTCCATGAGAACATTTAAAATTTCCTCAGAATTGGGATAAGAAATAACATTAAAATCCATTATATTCTTGCTAAAATCTTTTTCTTTGATATAGGTTTTGAAATTTGAAATTACATTTATACTTACGTCTTTTTAAAAATAAATTATAATATTTTTGTTTATTTGGAATCCCACAGAGAAGATTCTAACAGAAATGAATCACTGTCTTTATTTCACAATAAACAAATTCTTAATAATGTGTTTCATGGCGTTACCTTGGAAGGATGTATTAATACAACAAACTAAGCTACACGGTAAGACACTGACTGCCACTCTGCAATCAGATTTGCTGTTTCTTGTGGTTCATTATTGTTCCACACTGTGGCCATAGTGAAATAAGTACTCCGTGTTTAAGAACCATCCTGTCAATTTACCTGAATGATACCTGTTTTGAATTTGTTAAGGAAACAAATGAAGATATCTGAGATATCTGTGTGTCTGGCAAAAGCACTAAAATTTATGCTAACATTGTTGATTTTTAAATAAAAGAATCCTCTGTAAAGTAAGCAGAAGCAAGAGCCAAAAAAAAAAAAAAAAAAAAAGGGGTGGGGGGGGGAGGATTATCTTTATCTCTGTAAGAGGATAAATTCCAGAACTCAATAACTAAAATACCTTTTAGTTTTAAGGACTTAACTGACTTTGATTCTGTTCCTAGATCTTTCATGAAGATTTGTTAAATAAGGTTAGGGACTATTAGAGGCAAGAAAAAGATGAAAGGGAATGTAATTTATCGGATTACTGCAAAAGAAAATCCTCTATTTTGCTATGAATTCAGCAATGGTCTCTACTTTCGAAATGGTCCATATTCTATAATTTTTAAAAGAATACAGATTTTAAATTACAAGAAAAATAAAGGCCATAGGTCCATTCCCAGTAAATCAAAGGTTCATGGTTGTAGATAGACTTATTAATATACATTCAAATACATTAATTGCAAATGAACAGTTTAAGATTGCTTGGAAAGATATTTTAGAAAGGAGACTAAAAGCTTAAAATAGTATTTTCTAATACAAATTTCCCATTAGCTTCCATAGTAATGATAGTGCAGAAAAATCCACTGTAATTTGCTAGAAAATAGGTTATGGAAAAAATGTTGGGTATCAATTTTATACTCCAGCTCAGTATTGGAGATGATAATAATAGACTTTCTTTATAGAACTAGGACAGAGGTGGGTTGAGGATGTGTGGGTTGGATAACAGGAAAACAAACCAAAGCTTTAATAAGACATATTAGTTTTAGATTGTGCAGTGTTTCCCTGACTTAAGGAAGTTGTTCCTACTGTGAAGTAATCCTAATGTTTGAGTTTCAACAACCAAGTTCCATTTATCTATTGGATAATTGCATATTTTTCTTTCCTCCTTAGATTTTTTTATATTTTACACAGTACTGTGTGTTAGATGTTTTAGAGTGTGATTATAAGGGATTTTTTCCCTAATGAAATTTTTTTGCAGTAAAATAGAAAATTTGGTATCACTTATAATAAAATCAATATACCAGGTAAATACACTTTCCTATTTCACACTCATAATTATGACCAAAGGAGCCAAAGCCTTCAAGCTTAGACCTCTGATTTCAGAAAATCTGTGAAACTGTTTACTAGTCACTAAAGAGAACATAATTTTGATATTTGAGGGATATATCTTTTCCAAACACTTTCCTTCTTTTCTCCCTTTCAGTAGGGAACCGATAAAGTTCAAAATCTCACAATTGTAAAAATTCCTCCTCAGCAGTATAGACTTAAGAGAGAAAGATTCCTTTGCTATATGCATATATTCATCAGAGAAGAGATGTGTCTCTTTGAGCATGAAGTGGTATGTTGGACCAATAATGTGAAACTTTTACTTTTATGCTTGAATTAAAATATTGCTCTGGGCTTTTACCTCACTCAACAGAGCACAAACTTTTATTTGGTATCATTTTTATTGCTGCTTTGCAAGTTCTGTTTTATTCCCGAATAAGGAAGTCATGCTGGGAAATAAAAGCACCACTCGCTTTAAAGTACCTAAAGCCTTTGGAAAACGGCTTTAAAGTCTGTTCTGCATCAGCTGATATGGTGGAATTTATATAATTGTCAAAGTCACAGATTTCACCTCAAATTTCAAGTAAACCAAGACAGTTCCAGAAATAACACAACGTGATTTCCTCCAAGTATGGCTTGCATTGTTATATAATATTTCTGATTGGATAAGTCCTTTCATGGTGAGAAAACGCTCATTTAATTTATGTCTATGGAAAACCATCAGGACGTCTATTAGTGAAGGAGCATACCCTTTGCTTCTGGATTTAAGATGGATCAAATTTCATCTACGGCTTCAGGGATTCAGATCTTAAAGCCAACACGGACGTTTTAAGGATGTTTTGCTCTTACGAAAGCATTTGAGAACAGTATTAGTACTCGTTCTTTCTAAAAGTTTTAACTGTTGGTACATGAAACTTTTCTTGCCTTTCCCTTCTTTTTTTTTTTTTTTTATTGCGTATAATTTTCCATAAGTGCATGGAAGGACAGAGAAACTCAAACACACACACAGACACACACGCAGACATGCACACACACAAACTCATATACACACACACACATTTACACAGAACTTTGCAATTTGAGGATAAGCAGAGATAATGGAAATCAGTGCCAGTTTAGTCTCTTTCTTTTTGATTAACATCTAAAAATTCAATTTGTATATTTAAATAATAAAAGTTTTATGAGAAAATTTCAAATTTCCATAATGAGTTCTTATTAATGTAGTATTATTTTCAGATACACCTACGTGGTTTACAGCTTTTATTATAAATGATATTACATATTTACTAACACTTCCTGATGTTCTCTTAGAATATAATACATCTTTATTTTTCATCTTTATAATATGATGGGTCATATTTATGTATATTTATGTGACCCTAAAAAACCCTGATTATCTTACTTGATTATGGCAAATGAATTATGGCAAATTGAATGTGTTCTTGAATTACTTCTCAGCATGTTTCTGAGTTATTTATTTATTTATTTGCACATATTCTTTATACATGGCTCTGTTCCTCAGTTTCTCCTGGGTCTGTCAACTTTCTTTCTTTCTTTTTTTTTTTTTTTTTTTGTCTTCTTTTTTTTTTTAGTAGTTTGTGTATTTCTTCTGTAGTTGTCTCTTAATTTATTCTTTGTGCCTTTCAAATCATACATCTCGATCCCATTCATTTCCACATCCCTTCATATCCACTCACTGCCCCTGAAAGCCCCCCACCCAATAAACCTGAATGACGTTTAATAGGGGGAAAAGAAGAAAAAGTCAATCTCCTTTGGAAGCTACAGTGTGGCACTCTTTTATCCATAGATTTTTTTCTAGCAAGTGTTCACTGTGAAGAGTTATTGCTCTGGTTGGAGGCCTCTGGCTACTGAAAGACTATCAACGCTGAGCCCTCACTGAGGTTCCTCTTGGATGCCCTGTGTCATGGAGATCCTGGAGCCTTATGTGGGGTCTTCAGGTCTGGTCCCTTCACGTGCTTCAGCAGATCACAGATTGGGTAGATATTGGTGTGGGACAACCGATAACCCTGGTTCTGGACTGGGTGGTTGCAGGATTGATCAGCCTACCAGCTCTCCCCAGTCCTCACCACCAGGGGGTAGCAAGCTCTCCAGCATTGCCCTGGCTTATTCACCTCTTGCAGAGACGATTAAGTTTTAGGGCCAGCAATGGATGAATGTTCCCTTTATTTCACATTGTCATTAGCATGAGCTGTCAATTGTTTTCTTGATCTCATGGGTATAAAAAAAAACTCAAAGTAGTTTTGATTTGCATTTCCCTTGTGACTGAGGATGTTGACCATTTCTTTAGGTGCTCCTCAGTCATTTTAGTTTCTTCCATTGAGCATTCTCTGTGTAGGTGTGCACACCATTTTTAATCAATGAATTTGTTTTTTTTTTTTTTTTGACATATGCTTTTACATTTTTTTTTTATAGATGCTGGGTATTAGACCACTATGGTAGTAAAGTAGGTAAAACAATCTTTTTCCATTCCGTGGGCTGCTTCTTTGCTCAATGATAGTGTCCTTTGCATTGGAGAAGCTTTTTAAATTATATCTGTCTCATTTAATAATAATTGTTGATATTAGTGCCTTTGCTAATCATGTTCTGGATATAATTAACTTTCCCTATGGGATTGAGCTCAAGTCTATTCCCAATTTCTCTTCTATCAAATTCAGTATATCTGGTTTTATGTTGAGGTGTTTGATCTACTTGGAATTTAGTGTTTTGATGGGTGATAAGTACAGACATATTTGGACTCTTTGATACACAACATCTAGTTTTCTTAGCACTATTTTTTGAAGATGACATCTGTTTTTTTTTTCAATGTGTATATTTAGCTTGTTTATAAAAATCAGGTGTCCATAATTATGTGGATTTATCCCTAGGTCTTTACTTTGACTCATTAATTTCATCTGTTTTTGTGCCAATTCCATTCTGATTTTATTATTATAGCTCTGTAGTTCAATTTGAGATATGGATGGTGATACCTCCAGAAGTTTATTACTGCTATTATTGTTAATAATATGATTTATGGTGATATAATATTATGATTTATTAAAGCTTGGTTGATTTAAGATTCAGAAAAGCAAAGTCAGACTCAAGCTTTAGAGATCAGGCAGTGATGATACATACATTTAATCCCAGAAGCTAGAAGCTAGGAAGTGGTGGTATGCACCATCTCTGAATCCAAAGCCATCCATATCAACATAAGATTGATTCAGTACCAAAGAGAAACAGCTCACACAAAGATATCTCAGCACCTGGGATCACATGCCTTTAATCCTAGCACTAGAGAGATATAAAAGCTAGGAGTAGGGTCTTCAGTAGTCAGTATCAAGCATTCATTATTCAGCCACATTGAGGATAGGAAGTATTCATTTTCCAGCTATGCTGAGGAGAGGTTTCAGTCTGCTGTTTGGGAGAGCTCATGATCAGCCATTTCAGTCTAAGGTACAATGAGAGATAGGGCCCAGCTCCTTGCTTTACTGATCTTCAGCTTGAAGTTTGAACGACGCTGTCTCTGGGTCTGTTACATGTTTTGTTTGTTTTCATATAAAGTTTAAAATTAAGCTTTCCAAATATGTGTTGCTATTTTAATTGCAGTGTATCTGTAGATTGCTTTGGGAATGATGGCAATTTTTATTATCAAATTTGATTCTCGAATATGGGAGCTCTTTCAAACTTTTGATATGTTCTTCATTTTTCAATGTATTCAAGTTTTCCTCAGAAAAATCTTTCACTTCCTTGGCCAGAATAATCCCAAAATGTTATATATTGAGAGACAATTGTGAAAAGTATTGTTTTCCTATTTTGTTCTCAGTCCTTATTTTTTGTTTATAGGAGAATAACTGACTTTATGAGTTAATAATATCTATGTACTTTACTGAGCAGCTCTAAGAGTTTCCATAGAGAATTTTGGGAGTTACTTATAAATACGAACATATCACCTGAAAATGAAGACATTTTTATTTGTTCATTTCTAATTTGAATCCTCTCTTTGACCTTCAGTTGTCTTTTTATTATTACTAAGATTTCAAGTTCTGCACTGAATATAGAAAGAGTGAAAACCCTTAAATTGGTCCTGATTTCATTGGAATTTATTTGGTTTTAGGCTGTATATAGGCTTGCTTTGGCTTGCCTTTTCTATTATCCCAAATATTTCAGGACTTTGATCATGAAAGCACATTGGATTTTGTCAAAGTACAACTTGTGATGTATGATAATAAATTGAACACACTCTCTGGTACATTATCAAATCCAATTCCATCATTAAGGAAGTAAGATACTTTCATTTTCTATTAAGAAATGTGGAAAGCCCTATTTTTTATATTAATTACTTACCGATCACATCAGTTTCATTTATAATGCCATAGAACTCCAGATTTTGGTCTACTACACTAAATTATTAAATTCTGTAAAATTTGCTCTTTGAGATCATGAACCTGGGAATATAATTAAATAATTTATTAGTTTTCAAATACTATTTTAATTTAACCTTTGAAAATTTCATGTGTATATACAGTATGTCGCATATCCACCTAGCTTTTGCCACATCAAATTTCTTCATGCTATGCAATTCTTCCACAACTTCCTGTCTTCTTTAGAATGCATGGAAAGCATTCTTTTCTGTTCTTGACAAATAATATGAAAAATACATGCAATGAAAATGTCCAAAACAATGATTTTTCATTCAAATTGTTTTTATCCAGAAAATAAACAATTTTTTTTTAGTTCAATGACAGCAGTAAAAAGAATTCTGTTTTAATTTCTACTCCTTATTTGTCTTCTGTCTGAGATGTATGTAAAGGTTTGCAGGAGCAGTTTGAAAAATTAAAGGGAATTTGATTTACTATATAAATTTATGGCTGAACATACATAAGTGGAAAATATTTCAAATTATTATGCTTTGAATAATCCATGAATGATCAGGTTCTAATTTAAACCAGATGGTGGAACTCTTCAAATGAGCTTCTTTACCTCAGAAATTATTATGTTACTTCAATTAAATAGTCTTTTTTTCAACAAATATGTATTCTACATAGTATTTTCATTATAATACTTCATACAAGTTTTTTTTAATCTAATCCATCTTTACTACCTCCCTTGATCGACATAGCTTTCCTTTTATTTTATTACTTATGTATTTATTCATTTATTGGTGAATCAAAAGCTTTGCTTATGATTAATTATGGGAAAATACCTGTAATTACAGTGCTTATAAGATGAGATAGGAGTGGGAGTCAGGAATGCCTAGAATGTCACTGGTCAGCTAGAATGGTAGAAATAACTAGAAAACAAGTAAGACACCCAATCTCTTACTTGCCTACAAGCAAGCCACCGTAAAAGGTAGACGATGAAGTGGGTACCCAAAGTCATCTTATAACTTTCCCACATTTGTCATGTCATATTCATGTTTACACGCACACTACACATGCATACCTACACACATACACACACACTTGCATGTGGATCTGTATACACACAAATGCACCATACATTAAAGCAGTAAGCAATTAATAATTTAAATTATCACCGTTTATTTAGCTATTCCTTTCTTTTTTATTTGGTGTTTTAAAATATTTTTATTTACTTAATGTTTATTTGTTTTCCATTCTTCACATTTCTGTGAGAAGTTAAACCACTTTTCCCCTTGGCTCAGCAAGTGAAGTAGACAAATAGATTGATAGGTTGTGATAGTTGAACATTTCAACCTGCCTTCAGATGTTTCAGAGTCAGCTCCTGCCTCTCTGGATTTATAGGCTGTTTGCTGAGGGAATAAGAGGACTTAGGCCCTTTGTCATCCTACAGATTAATCTCAGTTTGCTCAACCAGCCACTCAAAGTTACAGTAGCATCAACATAAATCCAAATAAAGGTGCATGTTTTCCATTTCAGATTCATCGCATGTATTAATATTTTATTACCCAAAGCAAGTAACAGTGGATGCCTTGGAGGAGTACAGTGCAGAACAAATATTGAAGGCTATGTCTGCAGCAATATATAGCATGGACAATGCTAGATTATATAATATAATATATTATATATAATATAACAGACTTGATGCCACACCAACTCTGGTGGGGTCTGTGTGACATGCTGAAAATCATGTTTTCGGACTAGAGGCATGTGTTCCGTGGAACTTAGTCTCCCGGAGGTCCCTGGCAACCTGCCCCTATGCTTTGTTCCAGTGAACTGATCAAATTCTGTGGATTTGGGTTCTGTACCTTATCTTCCTTGATTTGTATGGCTATAGTTAATACAACAGGTCCTGGCCAAGTCTTGGTGGAGAGTGGGTAGGGAAAGGATAAAAGTTCAGAGACTAGTAGGAAAAAGACCCAGGGAGTTCACCAGGAGCTAAGAAGAACAGTCTAGGGATTCCTACTACTACGATTTGTGATAAAAGGCATTACCTACTCAGAGGACAATGGTGGGCGACTCCAGTCAGTAAACAGGGGAACTCTACAGAGACTCAGTACTACAACCCCTTCTATGCCATATACAGTAGTATACAATAATCAAGGAAATAGATGGGTAAATATAGATGGAAAAAAAGTGTATTACACAGTAAACTTTATGGAGAAGCAAGGTCTCCTCGGTGCTTAATGGAGAAAGGGACCAAATTAGTTTAACAAGACAATTGCAAAAATTATATGCTCACCTCCCGAAAAAGTTGGATAGAGGGGGCTTCAAAATCAGCCAAATTAGCCTGACTAGCCATAAATAATTAAGCTTTACAAACTTCTGCATTTTTACATAGAAGTCAGCTCGACAGAATTCGAAGAATAAAATTGACCTCAGGTCTAAGACTATTAACCACTGTATGGATGCCAGATGGTACTCAGAGCCTACTTCCTGCTCTATTCTTTTAGTTTCAAGATAAGTTTTCAATATGTAACCACTCATCAGATGTGACCCCTGGCATGGGGTCAAATCTTAGTTCCTAAATCCTATGTATATATCTGATGCTCTCACTGAAGTAAACTTACAACAGATTCCAACCACATCTCTTTGTATTGTATCTGCCTGTCACTCGCCAAATCCTAACTGACCTGATTACTGGAGCTATTGTTCTCCCATGGAGGACACCCTCAATTGGGTCAGTCTGAGGCAACCTGAAATGATAAGTCTAAATAGGGAAGCATTTTTCTAAGTGAGGGACAGACAGAATACTCTTATTTCCTCAGATGAAACTTGCAGACTTGAGGTCTGTATAGCATTTTAAAGCTCCAACATAAAAAGTTCTTTTACATTAGATATCTAAATAACAATTTAGGAAATCCAGGAAGAAAGACTGTAGCCAAATGATGCTTGAGCAGTCAGTAGAGAATGATGACTTGGAGTAAAGACACAAGGAGGGCATCTGATGACAAGATTCTAGCTGTTGACATCTCAAACGGCTTATAAACATCAAATGCTCATATGGGGTACAATTTATACCACATTCATAATTTAGAAGGGGCTGTCATGATTCCCATAAACTTTTAAGTAATTTATTTTAATATTTAAAATTTTATTAATTTAATTTAGAAACAATATTATTTTAAAATTCAGTCCCAGTTCCTTCTCCCTCCCATTCTCCCATGTCCTGTACCTACCTTCTCGTCCCACCCCCTCCACTCCCCAGGGAGAGTGAGGCCTTCCATGGGGGATCATCAAAGTCTGTCACACCACTTGTGGGAGGGCCTAAGTCCTCCTATATGTATCAAGGCTGAGAGAACATCCCTCCATGGAGAATGGGAATCCCAAAGTACATTTATGCACTCAGAACAAAAAATAGTTCCACTGTTAGAGGTCCCATAGACTGCCCTGACCTCCTAACTGGCACTCACATTCAGAGGGCTTGGTTGTGTCCAATGCTGGTCCCCAAGCTATATGACGGGGGTGTGTGCGCTCACACTTATTTAGCTCTGCTGTTTCAGTAGGATATTCAAGCACTAACTTGACCCCTTTGCTCATCCCTCCTTGCTCTCTACAACTGGATCCGAGGATTTCAGCTCATTGCTTAACTGAATCTCTCCTGCTTCCACCAGCTACTGAATGAAGAAGGTTCTAGGATGGTATTTAAAGTAGTCATCAATCTCATTATAGGGGAAGGGCATTTAAGTTTACCTCTCCACTATTGCTTAGATTCTTTCTTTGGGTCATCCTTTTGTATCTATGGATATTTCCCTAGTGCCTGATTTCTTTTTAAATGTATAATGGTTCCCT
The DNA here is from genome assembly GCF_943737965.1 of Phodopus roborovskii. Taxonomy (NCBI): domain Eukaryota; kingdom Metazoa; phylum Chordata; class Mammalia; order Rodentia; family Cricetidae; genus Phodopus; species Phodopus roborovskii. Next base: position 11,793,411 of record NW_026126511.1, on the reverse strand, counting down.
CTATTAGGTTTCTCTTTTCTTGCTCTACTCTATTCTTCTCCTGACTTAGTATTTCTGATTGCTTGTATTCTCCTCCCCACTCCTTTTCTCCCTTTCTCTTTTCCTATCTCCATAAGCACCCCCCCATGCTTCCATTTTGCTCAGGAGATCTTGTGCCTTTTCTCTTTCCCCAGGACCATGTATGTCTCTCTTAGGGTCCACCGTGTTTCCTAGTGTCTCTGGAGGTATGGATTGTAGGCTGGTAGTCCTTTGTTCTATGTCTAATAACCATATATGAGTGAGTAGTACTATGCTTGTCTTTCTGCAATGAGGTTACCTCACTCAGGATGGTTTCTTCTCTTTGCATCCATTTGCCTGTGAATTTCAAGATTCCATTGTTTGGTTTCGTTCTGTTTTTTCCACTGAGTAGTACTCCATTGTCTAAATGTACTTCATTTTCTCCATCCATTCTTCAGTTGAGGGGCATCTAGGTTGCTTCCAGGTTTTGGCTATTACAAACAATGCTGCTATGAACATAGTTGAACAGATGTCCTTGTTGTGAATATGCATTTTTTGAGTATATGCCCAACAGTGGAATTGCTGGATCTTGAGGAAGAATTCCAATTTTCTTGAGAAACCACCATAGTGATTTCCAAAGTGGCTGTACACATTTGCACTCCCACCAGCACTTCCTGTCCAGCATAAAGTGTTACTGTCTTTTATATTTTAGCTATTCTGGCAGGCATAAGATGGTATCTCAGTATAAGATGGTATCTCAGAGTTGTTTTGATTTGCATTTCCCTGATGACTAAGGATGTTGAACATTTTCTTAAGTGTCTTTCAGCCATTTTAGATACTTTTATTGAGAATTCTCTATTTAGTTCTGTATCCCACTTTTAATTGGATTTTTTGATGTTTGGTGGCTAGCTTCTTGAGTTCTTTGTATATTTTAGAAATCAGCTCTCTGTCAGATGTGGGGTTGGTGAAGATCTTTTCCCATTCTATGGGCTGCCATTCTGTCTTGTTGTCCATTCTCTCTGTAGCTCTTCAATATTATACTTCACGTTCTAGCTAGAGCAATAAGACAATAAAACATTGGAAAGGAAGAATGTAAACTTTCACTATTTTCAGTTGATATGATAGTTCATATAAGTGACCTGAAAAATTCTACAAGAGAACTCCTACAACTGATAAACCCCTTAAGCAAAGTGAAAGGATACAAGATTAATTCCCTGCGCCCCACCAAAATCAGTAGCCCTACTATATGTAGACAATAAATGGACTGAAAAGGAAATCAGAGACCCCCTGAACATGGGTCTCAGTTAGAAGGCCTGGGCAGTCTAAGGAAACTCTGACAGTGGGACCAGGATGTATCCCTGGTTCATGGAAGGACTTTGGGAGTACATTCCCCATGGAGGGATACTCCCCTAACCTAGAGGCAGGAGGGAGGGCCTAGTCCCTATTCCAAACAACTTGACAGATTTTGTTGATCCCTCCTGGAAGGCATCAGCCTCCCTGTGGATTGGGGGGATGGGATGGGAGGGTGGTCAGGGGGCAAGAAAGGGAGGAAAGGGAACTTGGATCAATATGTAAAATAAGAAGAGAAAAGAAAGAAAGAAATCAGGGAGACATCACCCTTTATCATAGCCAAAAACAACATAGATTATCTTGGGGTATTTCTAACCAAATGTGAAAAACCTGTGTGACAAGAACTTTGAGTTTATAGAAAAAAAAGAATTAAAGAAGATACCACAAAATGGAAGCACCTCCCAAAAGCAATCTACAGATTCAATGCAATCCCCATCAAAATCCCAACACAATCCTTCACAGACCTTGACATAAAAATACTCAACTTTATATGGAAAAACAAAAAAATCCAGGATAGCCAAAACAATCCAGTACAATAGCTGAACTTCTGCAGACATCATCATCCCTGACTGCAAACGCTACTACAGAGCTATAGTTCTGAAAACAGCTTGACATTGGCCCAAAAATAGACAAGTAGACCAGTGGAATTGAATTAAAAATCCTTTTATTAACCCACACAGCTATGAATGCTTGGTTTTTGGCAAAGAAGCTAAACTTATACAATGGAAAAAAAGAAAGCATCTTCAACAAATGGATACTGCCATACAGAAGATTGCAGATATATCCTTATTTATTACCATGCACAAAACTTAAGTCTAAATGGATCAAAGACCTCAACATCGATCCAGCCATACTGAACCTATTAGAAGAGAAAGTGGGAGGTACCCTTGAACAAATTGGCACAGGAGGCTGCTTTCTGAACATAACTCCAGTAGCACAGACACTGAAATCGACAGTTAATAAATGGCACCTCCTCAAACTGAGAAGCTACTATAAGGTAAAGAACACATTAAGTCATTTTCATCATGCCTAGTATACCAGATATAAGTTCTTTGACCTGTAGATATCAGTGGTCTAAATATCATTTGAATTTTGCTATTGCTATGGTAAATTCATAATAAAACTAAGAAAAAGTTTCCATTTTCAAAATATTCATTTAAGTAATTTGGGCATGTTTTATAGCCAACAGAATATCATCACATTTAATTACATTTCAGGATTTTGCTGGCACACAGTCTAACTTCACATTCTTCCCTATTCACTAGGTATTTGACTTTGTCCAAGGTAGATTGACCCTCACTCATCAGTTTGTTATAATAGAAGTGCCTATTCCTAAGGTCCCTTTGAGCTGAAATGAAGTTACATGCAGGAAGGACAAATCAGTAAGGTTTATCTGCTTTTGATGGTAAAATGAGCTTAGAGGGCTCTTTGGAAAGAAGTAACTCCTATGAAGTTAGTTAGAATAAATGCTAACAGAGCTCAGCACCTGTTTTCTCTGGAGAATTCTTTCGTAAGAAAGTCATGCTCATGCTCACAGATATAGTATGAATTCACCCCCAACTCTCCCTCCATAATGCATGCATTGAAATAAAAATAAACAACAGGTTATAAGATTAATATAAACAAGTCTAATATAAAAGAATTCCTAACTGCAATGAGGTCTATTAACTAAATAATTTAAAAAATGTTTAATATAGAAAATTGAAAACACTACAATAGAGCCATCAAAAACAAAGGCAAGACTTACCAACTAAGTACTACAGACACACACAACAATTCTTACAACTTTTAATTATTCTGATTTAAAGATAGTATTTTCTCAGAAAGAAAACAATGGCATCTATGCATAGTTGATGACTACATTCTTGAGTAGCTATGAATAAGATGATATATGTTTTTGAAATCATTATTGATGTCAAGTACATGATTCCAATCAGGATAAATGACTTTAATTAGCTCATCAAATAGTCAAAACAAACCAATGTTATGCTTTTTTTTTGTGAGTGGTGTAGAATTGAATTGAGAACTAAATTAAGATAAAGTGCTAATTGTGAAGGCAAAATATTGCGGAATTTGTATAGTTGAGTGGCATTAGCCATGCTTTAGGAAGTGATCATTATTTTTAATGTTAACAAGTACCAAATAATATTATGTACTAATGGAATCTAAAATGGTTACAATAAAATTATTAATATAAATTATAAAAATTATGAACTTGCTTGTATAGATATCTAATATGTGATTTTTTTTTAAAGAGGGACACGAAGAAATACTAGAAATATGCTCTAGAGTCCCACAACTTAAAGTTTCATCAATCAAGGTTACCTGAAAATGTACCCCTTTCTCCACATCCTCTCCAGCATAAGCTATCTTTGTTGTTTTTGATTTTAGCCATTCTGACAAGAGTAAGATAGTATCTCAGAATTGCTTTGATTTGCATTTTCCTGATGGCTAAGGATGTTGAACACTTTCTTAAGTGCCTTTCAGCCATTTTAGATTCCTTTATTGAGAACTCTCTATTTAGTTCTGTACCCCACTTTTTAGTTGGATTATTTGTTGTTTTGGCAACTAGCTTCTTGATTTCTTTGTATATTCTGGAGCCCTCTGTCAGATGTGGGGTTGGAGAATGTTTTTTCCCATTCTTGATTATTGTGTCCTTTGCCTTACAGAAGTTTTTTAATATTAGGTGGTCCCATTTATTAATTGTTGATCTCAGTTCTTAAATCTTAAAAGTGTCAAAACTGAGAGCCAGAATTCAGGACAACCATGTCAATCTTTGGCCAAATAAATGAATAGTGTTCTGCTTTACTAATTCTTTGGAGGCTGGTGGAGAAAAGTAAGATGGAGGGCAGTGAAATAGTGTAAAGACTTGTATGATGAACTTTACATTACTTGGAAGAAATAAAAATAAAAGGTTATTTAACTAATTAAAATTTAATTTATATTGCTATTTTAATATAATTTAATTTTCTTGATTTCAGGTTCTTTAAAATATATTAATTGCTGGCTTTTGTGAGAGGTTTAAATTTTAAAACAGTGTTTACTCTCCCAACTCCTGTAATCCAATGACTGGTAGACCGATGACTGTAGTGTTATAGAAACAGGAATATATGTTGCAGAAGTCCCATGAGAATGCTGACCCTCAGAAACAACAAACTTGGAAAGATATTTTGATTTTGGTAGATTGAAAAACATGAATGGGAATTATAGGCATTTATGGAACTCCAGGAGCAAAGGGACCAGAGTTGTGTGTCCTACACAGAATGAAGCATCTGAGCCATGAGTCCAGAATTAGATCTTCTCATCAATCCAGCAGTGTCTTTGTCCTCCAAATCTTTGTATTCCAGTTACTGCTTCCTGATACCTATCTATTTTTACATCCAATTTATATTGAAAATTATAAAATGAACTCTGAAGTTAAGAAAATCTAATAATTTTTCAAACTACAGAAAGCTAGCAATGGAAAAGCACTACATTTAGATCAAAGGCTCCCTTACTTGATATTCTACTAGGCTGACCAATACAGTCACGAGCTAATTCCTTTAAAGATCATTAAGAGGATAAGGAAATTAAGTCCCATTTCATGTAAATGAAATGAAACTTTATGGTATTATGTATAATCAAGCTTTTGCTTTTGAGTGGACGCTATTTTAGGTTAAATAGACAACAGTGAGTAAAACTGGTAAGAACTATGGCCTCTTAGAGTTTGTGTTATAGGACAGGGTATGATAGCAAACCTAATTGCTTTAGCATGGATCGTTTTTCTCTTAGAGTTGAAATATCTAGCTGTGTAATGATAAAAGGGAAAAAAGAGTTAATTACAATCTGCAGGCACAGTTTTAGTGAACACCTAAGAGTCTGCTTATTGTGACAGAAATTTATTAAGCCAATACAGGGGAACATTACCAACTTAGGGTAATTGTTTGTGTAGTTAAGCAGCCTTATGTCATAGGTTCAAGTGGACAACTCTCTGTGGAAATGTTTGTACCATTTACTTACCTCATTTTGAAGGCTTGTGATAAATGACTGCCATATATCTCCCATATAATTTCCCAAATTATAAGATGTTATAATAAATAAATTCTTACCAGGTAATATTTAACATGCAGAAAACAAGCTAGCTGTTGTGAAAAGACAGACAAAGAGTCAGGAGTTCTGTGTTTTATTTACAGCTACATGATTTCAAAGCATATGATATTATAAGTTGATCCCTTCCATTCTGTTATCTATGAATGGAGAGCAGTATCTTCATATGGGTAGATTAGATAGTGAATATAAACCTATCTTGAAATGAAAATAGTTAAATTAACTGAAAACTGTTCTTCAAGTACAAGATTACTTGGCACCCAGCAGGTATTCAATAAATATGTGCTGACTGAATGGAAATGTTATTATCAATTTTCCATCTGGGACTGAGGTGTTTAATTCATTGTAGGCACAGTGATCTAGTATCTGAATGTAGTGAGGTGTCTCATTTATATTTGACAGATAATCAGATTGAACTGCCCTGCTTAATTATATATCTTTGCAGGGAGCTAAATTTATTATAGAAAATGAAGGGCAGCTTGCAAAGCCATTCATCTACTGGTTGCACTAACCAGAAAGTGGAAATCAGAATTAAGTTACATGTAAAATAGAAAAAAAATTTGAGCCTGGTAGTTGTGAGGTATTGACTCTCTGATTATTCATAATAATATTTTAATAAATACTTTGAAAGTGCTAACAAATAAAAATAAGTGATTTTGTGGAAATACAAAAAAAATGTTTTAACCACATTTGACTCAACAGTAAAAGCAATAAAAAATAGCATTTGTTCGAGTCCTGATTGAGGTACTATTTTCAACCCCATCACTACAGCGAGAATATTGATTATATTCATGCATGCAAAATGGAAATAAGAAATCAAGTTGCCTAATCAGCAACTGGAGTTTCATTATAATTACTTTCCTTATAAATGTGCTGTTTTCTGTATCTTCCTTAGATTAATGAGACACTTCTTTTACTCCTTACTAAGATTCTCAGGCAATATTCCAAAGGCCAGGAAATAAACTACTATCAAATATCCTAAATGCTGAAATATCCCCATTTCTAGAATGTATAGTCAGTGTGTTTTAATGAGAGATATAACTTTTGCTTTTCCAAATAACACTTATTTGAAACATCAAAAATTAAATATACATAATACCTTTTTTACAAATTTCCATAAGTAACTTGTTAGATACCAGATATTCCTTTGCAGGTTGATGTTAGGAACCTTGTTGAATTAGACAGGAGTCAATCCCACCAACAACTAGAATTTTAACAGTTTTTCCTATTTGGATTGCTCTATTCCAACAGATAAATACTATGCCACTCTTTGGTAATGTTTATTTGCTATGCCTTTCATAAAATGATAACATAAGGTGATTATTTTAAAAAAATGCTTATAAATGATAAAGAAGAATATAGATAAACTGAAAAGAGAAATATTAATTCTGAGTGACAGAATCTAGAGTTGTATTGTGAAGAGAAACTATCTTGATTGGTGAAGCATACCTGTGTTTTATTCAGAGAACATGTTAGGGTACAAAAGTCTCTGATGGGAAGTACAAAGGTTCATGATATATTAAGGTTGGTTTGACTAATAAAGTACAGAATGAAATGTAAACAACAACAAAAAAAACTAGAGAGTGCAATGGTGCTGTGATTTGCAAAATTTAGGGAGTCTGAAAATAATATTTAAGCTGATATAACAAAAAAGTCAACAAGTAGAATCTTCTGTACTTCAAAGTCAATTTGTAGGTGCTAGTCTATGCATCACACTGGATATGGTACTTTTCTACAATGAAATAAATCATAAAAACTGAGTCAATTCATTTAAAACCCTTTAAGCAATGCTGTAAGACATTTTACTAGATAATGAATCCAGTAATAGAAAGTGGTGTTTGAATTTTACATTTATTTCTCAGATTGTTTTTTCCTGTTATTTTTTTCTTTTCTTTTCTTTCTTTTTTTTTTTAAACTGGCTTTAAATAGAGTATTGGCTCTTGTTAGATTTTGAGAGAAAGTTTCTCCTCATCCTTTCGAGTCATAAATAATTTGATAAGCACTGGCATGAAATGGTAGCAGCTTATGATGAATGAGGTTTGTGGCGGTGACAAGCTGAATACAGTCTGGTAAATGTCCCTGAAAGGCTGTGCTGCTTCAATTATGTATTTGCCAGGAGGAGCTAGCAGGGGTTGCTGTAATTCCCACTGCTTCCTTTAGGTTGTCAAGCTCCTCCACTGCTGCTGCTGGAGTCTTTCCCTGGAGGCTCTGTTCATTGACAATGTCGCCAGAGGTGTCTCACACTGAGAGTGACAACCTTTAACAGACACACTCTGGAAGTGTTGCTAATGGCAGCTTTTGCAGTGTTCTTCAGCTAACTGCATGCCTCAGCAATAGCTTCCCTTCTTAGCTGACATCTCTGAGGTCACCTTCTCTTGTTCATCCCCAGCTTATCATGTGTTCCTATTCTCTCCTGTCCCACTTCTAAAACAGCGCCATTAAGTTTCTGCATTAGTGACTGCTCTTGGTGCTGAAGTAAGATTCTCCGTAAAAGTTGGCTTAAGCAAAGCGGGGTTGGCTTTGGCTCACAGGTAGAGGATTGCATCCACCCCAGAAGGGACAATGATAGTGACAGAATGAGGAGGCTGCTCCTCATCTTGTATCTGCTATCAGAACATATAGAGATGGAAACTAGTGCACATCATCATCTTTTCTTTTAGTCGGTTCAGAGTCCCAGCCAATGGAATGAGTTACATTCAGTGGAGGTCTTCGTTCTTTGTAAATTCTTTGTGGAAAAACCCTCATTGATTAACACAGATGTGTATTTTTGTGATTGTTTTAAATCTTTCAGATCACAAAGAAGATGGATCTCCATGATATTCTGTCCTCCCAAATTTCAACCGTGTAAACAGTTGGCTATAAATCTGGTTTTGATCAACGGTCTTTGAAAGTCTGCCCACATGGTATGAGGAGTTCTTCTCTTGAAACTCACTTACTGATTTTTTTAAAGCAAGATGAGAAAGATAAAAGCCACATGCAAGTATTTTTTATTATATTGAAAGTTCATGCAATATTTCAAATCTCCATGTCCTTCCTTATTATATTAGGTATAAGACACATTGTTAATTGTATAAGAAAGAGGTTCAAGGTTATTACAGGAGAATCTACAGAGACACCTGACCTGAGCTCCTGGAAGCTCACCAACTCTGCACAGACAACTAGGGTGTATAGATAGAACCAAACTGGGCTCTCTGCACGTGTGTGACAGTGTCTCTTCTTTGGGCTACCCACAGTGGGATCAGAACATGTCCCTGGCCCTTTAGCTGGCTTTTAAGGAGCCCAATCCCCAAGCTGTGTTGCCCAGCCATGATGCAGGGGGAAGAACTTGATCCACTCTGAACTTCATGTGCCATGCTTTGTTGACTCCCACGGGAAGCCTGCCCTTTTCTGAATGGAGATGGAGGAGGAGCCGATGGGTGGATGAGTAGAAGGGGAGGGGAAAGGAGGGGTGGAGGGAGAAGGGGACTGTGCTAGGTATGTAAAATAAATGGGAAAATATAATTTAAAAATAAATACAAAGATACACCATTAAGTTTGCTCCTCACTGTGACAAAATATCCAACAGAGGCTCTCTAATTGAGGACAGCCTAGCCTTTGCTCACAATTTAAGTCATAAAGCTCATCACAATAGAGAAGGTGTGGCAGCTTGGTTCATGATATGAGGCCAAAAGGAGATTTCAATCAGACTTTTTAACATCTGTCTTATCAGACTGGCAAGGAGTATTGCCTTAAAGGTTTTATCTAATTTTCATTACCTGCTACTTGTCAAAAGTATCTCAAACTGCTAAACTGGTGCCAACAACTGAGTATGAAGTATTCAAGTAATGAAAGCATGGGAGACATTGCACAAGAGAGATGTCAAAGCCTCTCAGTCCCATGAAAAATTTCAGTTCCAGAACAGTAAAAATAAATTATGCTTTTAGTGAAACCACTGACCCATCAAAACTAAAATGCTAATTTTTGGATCTCACCATAGATCTTATGAAACAGAAAGTCTACAGGTTGGCCTATGTTCACAAATTTATTTATTCTTATTTTGTATGTATGTACATGCTTGCTTATGGATATCAGAGGACAACTTTTCTCTTTTTATACCTTTAAGTAAATTCTAAAGATAGAATTACAGTCACTAGGCTTTCCTGAAACATCTGGTTAATTATCTGAAAAGTCATCTCTCTCTCTGTCTCTCTCTCTCTCTCTCTCTCTCTCTCTCTCTCTCTCTCTCTCTCTCTCTCAGAATTCTTTCCTCAATTGCCCATAGCTGTTTTGTGTAGGTTATGGATTCCTTGTCTTTTCCTTGTGTACTTTTACATGTCCACTGTTATTGTCTTGTTCAGTTCATATTTGGGCTGTCATGTGGGTGAGACTTTGTGGTGTAGCTTCTATAACTCATTATTCTAAGTAAATAATCTTCTGATTAGGTTTGTCATAAGTCATCTCCTTATGGTCAAAATTCTAAGACTTACTTCTTACATGATTCTTTCTAACTACAAATGAAAATGTAAAACTTGCTACTGAAATTCTCTCAAGTTTCAAGAAGTTTTCTCTGGCAGTTTAGGTACCATTTATGCACATGTTCAAAAATGACATATTGCTGTAATTTTACTTGAAAAACTCTGATACTAAACTTAATACAAAGCTCTGGCTCTAATTAAATTCATACCATTCACTACAGTAAAACAGATGTACTGCACCAGCTAAGCCTTTAACACCATTTCTTGTTGACACCAGATGCCGTTTTACCCAAGACATAGTGCTAATTCTTAATCAGACATATCACTTATTATTATAGTGGCTCACCTGAACACAAAATATGTGATTTAATTTCACTTGAAAAGGGGATTTTCAAAGAATATAAAAATTAGTTACTGGATGTAGGTCCTATGATATTAATTAGTGTCATCACTAATCCAATTATAGGGGAAGGCCTGTTAAGGCATCCTCTCCATTACTGCTAGGAGTCTTAGCTGGGATCATCCTTGTGGATTCTTGGGTATTTCCCTAGCATCATGTTTTCCCCTAACCCTATAATGGTTCCCCTTTTCAAGATATCTCTCTTTCATTGCTCTCCCCATTATCACTCCCCAACTTGACTTCTGGATCTCTAATGTACCCATCCTCCATCCCCTCCCTTCTATCCCCTCTCCTATTTTACCCGAGAGATCTTATTGTTTTCTTTTCTTTTCTTTTTTTTTTTTTTTTTTTTACCCCGTAGCTCAAGGTTATGTAGATTTATTTCTAAGTATCTGAATCTGATGTTCTTACCCAGATCTGGTACCAGCTCTTATTTTCTTTTTAATTTTTTTTATTATTTAATATTTTTTCTTATTTTATATATCTATCCAAGTTCCCTCTCCCTCCCATCCTTCCACGACAACCCCTCCCATCCTATCCCTCATTCATGCCACCCGGAGGGTGAGATCTTCTATGAGGGATCATCAAATCTGCCAAGTCGATTGGGATAGGGCCTAGGCCCTCCCCCCACGTCTCTAGCTAAGGGAGTATCCCTCTGCAGGGAATGGGTTCCAAAAGTCCATTTATGCACCAGGGATATATCCTGATTCCACTGCCAGAGGTCCCATAGACTGCCCAGGCCTCCCAGGAGATCTTAAGTATTTTACCTTCCTGGGGCTCTCTATGTGTTTCCCTGTTAGGGTCCATTTTTTACCTAGCTTCTCTGAGCTGACCTCCAGAAGTTCAGTTGAAAAAAAGAAGCAGGGATCATATGATCAAAAGGGATACAGGGGTGAGTGAGTTGGTCCTATCTCTACTAGGCTAGACTTTTTTTTGACTCCCCAGGGGTGGCCTTAGTCTCCACTTAGGAGTGGAAGGTATTTAGGAATGGTGGAGGTGAAGAATTTGAGAAGGGGAAGGAGGAGTAACTTGAATTGGTATGTAAAATGAAAAAAAAAATTAAATAAAAATAACATTTAAATTGAAACACTTTAATTACTTAAAGCTGACTGATTTTTTCTAAAACTTTGTGACTACAGCTAATAATAACATAGTAAATGTGAAAATTTTAAGGGAAATTTTAAGTGTGCTTTCTCATAATACATGCATATGTTAAGTAATTGATATATGAATGTATATTATGTAAATTTTATTAAATGTATATAAATATATATGAACTCTTGTGACATACTTCTTTAATATTTATAATTACTATCAATCAAACAAGTCAGTAAAATATTTTAAGGATGTATAACAACACATTACCTTCCATTAAACTACAAACTGGTTAAAAGCAAAGATGAATACACCCTTATCCAGCTAAAAGATGGAGGAAAATATACATTAAATATCTTGGTATCCGGTCTCAGTTACAAAATAAACATGAGTTTCAGTTTCTTATCTTGGAATTTTATATGTCTAATGATTTGATATCATAGTATTTCTTTCTATGAAGACTTGGAGAACAAATAGTTCCCCATAGAAGGCCACATCATCTGTGAATGAACTTGTTTCCAATTATGGCCTAAGTAAACTCTCTGATGCTTTTAAATAGGATTAAAGCAAAATTACAGTGTTAAGCCTTATTTTCTCTCCCCTGCCTATGTGTGTGTGTGTGTGACTGAATGTGTGTTTGTGTGAGTATCTGTCTGTGTGGGAGTGTTTTCGTGGCTGTGTGCATGTGTCTGTGTGTATTACAAAATAAAAATAATATGGCAATAATGAGAAGGAGTGGGGGACATAAGAGAATATGGAGGGAGATATTGAGAGCCTCAGGAAACATATAAGTACAGGACTCACGCGTGAAATTCTTCAAAAATGGTAACTGATTCATTGACTTTATAATGCTTGTCCATTTTATTCTGTTCTGTTTATTTTTCTATTTAGAAAGTTTTGAACATCTGTATTTTTCTTAGTTTTGAATATTTCTGAATTTCTAAGTTCTGTATAATACTTGTATTTTATCTTGTTCAGCTTTCTTCAAATCAGACATACCATACTTCCCCTGTAGATTATTTGTAATTTTCTACTACTATGTTGCTAACTAGGCAATTCTGCTATACTTATTGAGTCTAGGTTTATGGTCTAAACATATTTTCTATATCTCAACATAACAATGGGTACAATAATTTATCATAACCCTTGTAAGACTCCTAGATAGTGTGAAAAATGGTTATGACCTTAGTGCTCTATGTCTGCACCTTAAAAAATGTCAAATCTATGTATTTTATGCTTTGTTTTCCCATTTAAAATTAATATTCACTTTTGCTAATTTTTCCTTTTAAGTCATTATTTCCAAAAATACACCCACAATGGTTCTTTCCTCATTTTTTTTTATTATACTTGTATATATTTGAGTCTTCTTAGCTTTTCTCCTTTCAATCATGTATTGAGATTGACTTAGGATTGTTAAAGTAGAATAGTAACAGATTCATGACATCTTCCGATTTTGCACTGCCATTGCAAAGTGCTTAGTGGAAGGAAATGAAATATCTCAGGCGTGACAGTATGCAATACATTGAGGAAATCAACATACTTGACACTCCTATTCAAGAATCATTTAACTCATATTGACCCCAACCCCACGCAAGAACATTTTCAAATACCATGTTTCTCCATATCTAAGCACAAATTTCTAAACTGCTCTATTCCTAAAATGAAAGAAATAAAAAGCATCTCTGAAATTTTTCTTGAAGAACAGATTATTATTTATTATTATTTATCCTTCAAATTGCAATTATGGTAAAAATTTGCACATCATGTTTCATGCACTTAGCACTCTACTCTCCGGTTATTATATCATGCTAAGCTTGAGTACTAATTATATGTATCCAAAACTTTTATTTAAATCTCCAGAACTTCTTAATAGACTGCAGCTTTGCAATGTCACTAACTTCAATATGTTTCTAATCCTAGATTGAATTTGAATTTGGGTGTCATTTCATGAAGTAGACTGAAGATGAAGTTTCTATTCATCATGGCTTCCATTTCATGAAAAGGTTTTGCCCCCACAGACACTATTTATTGTAATGCAAACGTTCTTTTACATATATCCCTTGTAAAGGTCATTTTATTTAGAATCGCTTTCATTAATTATATATTATACAGTAGTCTGATCCCAGTTTTGACATAGAAAATTCTTCCTATTGATTACTAAATCAAAAATCTTTCAATGGAGTAAGGATAATAAGACTCTAAACTTTTGTTACAAAGTGTTAATTAAAGCAGTTCTAGGCCAACATTTAACATATATATGTAAATGGAGGTTTTTATCCAGCCCATCGATTCCTTAATATTCTTTATATGTTTTGGCCAGTAGCTCAGGCACATTACTGACTAGCTCTCACAATTAAAAATCCAAATCCATACCAATGTAAATATATTCATTTCTGTATCATATTACTTTTTTTTCTTTAGAAAGAGATACATTGTGACCATTTGTAAACAACTCACTTTAAATGAAAACAAACTTTTATAAACAATATTTTGGTAATTTGAACTTAGTTTCTATACTAGCTTATTATGGGGAACTAGTAATCTAATGGGAATCCTGATAAAATTTAGAATTATGGTTAAGTCGAGATGTGGGAAGTTTGTGTAATTGGTCTATCTCTGCCAGCAGTCACGAAGCTGCTGTAGATGTTGGGGCATTTTGGCCATTTTCAGGGGTCTTATTTGATCAAACTATATTAGCTTGGGAAGAATCCAGTGCTTTATCTTTTGTGAAAACAAAAGCAGGAACTCTTTCCCAAAGAAATATATCTTTAGATATATCCGGACCAGGAGAGATTTTTTTTTTTTTTTAATGTTAAGTGGGCATGGCTGGAAACATCAGCAGTGGCTTTCTTGACTGGCCCCACCTCTCTTGGCTTTCCAACATGGTGGCGGTGGCAAGGCACATCATGCTTATGATCACCTTAGCCCCCCACCCCAATGCTGTCATCAGGTAATGTGTAGCCATCCCACAAACTTTTTATTTTGTCTGTATGAGCAAAATGTAATTCTGCCAAGTAACTTGCAGCATTCTGCTCACAAGCCCCATCCATATACTCCATAGTAGGACCTCCCAAAAGACCTCCTACCACCAGAACACACCATGAATCCTTAAAAGAGCCTTCTTTCTCTCCTTTCTTTGTTTGAATTTCTCACCTCATTCTATTTGACCTGGCCATTGACCAAATAACTTTATCAACCAATAAAAGCAACACATATTTGCAGCATACAGAAGGACATCCCACATCATTATACATATGTGCTGAAGGCACACACTGGGATAGTGATTTGGTTCTGGGGGTTAAGGCAGTCTCTTTTAAGCCTGATAATCTGAGGGTTATTCTAAAGATAAATCTGGCAGTTGAGAACCAATTTCTGAAAGTTGTCTTTGACTTCCATGCTCACAATGATGCATTTATCTGCTATCTCTCACATACACATACATGTAAAAAAGAAAGTATATGCTCTTTAATAAATCATTTGCCCCGAACAGACAGAAACACACACCACAATTTTTGGGTTTTTTTGCACCTTTCAATACAATTTCTGTGAAATAATTGAGAATATAATGTCTGACAGCATTCTAGAAGAAGGATTCTGCCTTAATTATTGGTTACTGGCAAACTGAAATATTCCAATTCAATGCGTAAATATAGGCCCTGGATGCATTCAGCTTTAGCTTACTACCTATTGCCTTTCCTATATTATTACTCTTATTTTAAAACAACTGGAATTTGTCTACAAAATTCATAGTCAGTTTTCAGAGGGCAACTAAAAGCTTTTAAATCAAAGACAGAAGCAAATTCGAGTATCTCTTTGGTTTATGGAAGAAAAATTAATTGCACTCACCTTCCCTAAGTTTTTGTTTTTATTGGCTGAAGAGAGAGCACATTGGCATAAATTCCTGTTTAAATTTCAGGGCTATAAACTACATCTAAATTAACCCATATTTTGTAGTGTAATATTATGGCTGCTTCATCTTAAATTAAAACACTATTTCATATCACTTAGTTGGCATATTGCTTTCTTGATGAAGCTATTCCCCTCTCTGGCAAAACAATAACAAAACAGCAATTATTCTATATAAATAGTCTTTAATCATTTGGTGTTTGTATGTGCTTACATGCCTAAGAAATTAACCTCCATATCTATTAGAAATCCACAAAAAAGCTTCTGCAGAATGCCTATGCTTGAATGTTGGTAGTAATACAATCATATTATGTAGGGAAAAGGTCAGTGAGCAAAGAATTATCTACACAATAGTTTTAAAAGATCACAGGGTTTATAAAATCAGAGATCAAGATTGGTAATCGTTTACGACTCTCTTTGGACATGTGAACCTGGGATACTAGGGTCAAAATATGAGGCAGACCAAAGTCTTATACAATAGCCAGCTTTATTCAGAGCATCAGGCAACTTAAACTCGGAGGGTTAAGAATGATATGATTAAGATATTCAGTCACGAGAAAGAGCCACACGTGGCAAAAATATTCCTCTCTAGAGAACAAGTTTTTGCCATGTGTGGCACCTTCCCAGCTGAAACAAACTCTGTCCTATCAGCCACACCAGGGAAGAGCATGACAGCCCATTCCAAGAACAATTTCAAGTTTGGAAGAAATGGAGGACACAACAACATAGTTGTCTTGTTTCCTTGGAGTTTTCTCAAAAGTGCTCAGAATTTTCTTCACACATTCTACCAGTACTGGTGTCGTGTGTGTGTGTGTGTGTGTGTGTGTGTGTGTGTGTGTGTGTGTGTGTGTGTGTGTGTGGAGAGAGAGAGAGAGAAAGAGAGAGAGAGACCCCCAGAAAGCATCCAGTCAAGTTTGAGATCCTAAGTTGAGCAGGGGAATGGTGGGTTGGCAGTCTTACTTGGATATATTGCTTCACCCTAATCTAAATGCATAGCCTGACAGAGAGAACAAATGCCTCCAGTCCACAGGATCTGGAACCACTGAAGAGGATGAGGAATAATGTGAAAATAAACAAGCAGAGTCAGAAATCTGAGGTCAAACACAATAGCAATTACTAAGTACTTAGAAGTCTAACTTCGCCTGTAAAACAATAGCATGAAAAATTGTTAAACCTCATCTGGACAAATAGGTACTCTTTCTGCTGTATCGATCTCTATGACTGCCAGTATAATGCTTTCATTCTAGGATCTTAAACTTTCCTCAAAGAGGTTTTAAGGAATACTGAACAACATATGAATTCTGTTCCCTTCTGTGATTTTTACCCAGAAATTTCTAATGTTTTAATCTTTCTAAATTGTACCTTTTTATATTTAGGTTACAAAGTTAGTGGCATTGAGGTGTCTTTACTATTTGTATCTTCCAAGAGTTTTGGTAAACAATCATGTAATAATGCTTGATTTTTTAAGCCCTGTGCACTAGGTGGATATGCTTGAACCATTTTAATCCCTCAAATCTCTTTGTTTAATGAATCCACAAGTACTTTGTATACTTGCTTATATTACAAACAACGTAGTATCAGAAAATAATTTTCTCTGTTATATGAGGTCACTAAATTGAGGAAGAGTTCTAATTGCTGATACTGATTTCTAGTCAACTTAGCACAATTCTGTGAGCTTAACCCTCTACTTAATGGTATGTATTAATCTAACAATTAAGAAAAATACTATGCAATCTTACTATGCAACCTTTAAAGCTGTGCTATTTTAATTAAGCAATAAAATAAGGTATCCCCTGTATGGAGAATTCAATAACAAGTAAGAGTAATAATATTTACAGCAGATGAAAGAAAGTACAGACTGGAAGAAAGAAACCCTGAAGGTCATTGTGCAATGATGAATCGGTAATCCAATGAGAAGGAACAACAATTTTCAAGCCTAGGCACCCAAAATGATAACTATACCAACTACTATTAAAAGGAAAGGTAAACTCAATGAACATAAAGACATTGGAGAACTTAAAAATTGAGATTTACTTTCACTAATCAACTAATCATATGGGAAGAGTACCAGTAAGACAGAGGAAGGGCTTCATCCTGGGAATGCCACAAATTCACAGGAGTAGAACTTTCCTTTCAAGTGATACAGATAAAATGCCAGACATGGAATATTATCAAGTAACATTAGAAGAAAACAGCAAAACCTGAATAATTTGTAGATACTCTGAAAGTAAATTATCAATGAAAGGTGTACTGAAATAGAAACAGAAGCAAACATGCACACACGCACACACACACACACACACACACACACACACACACACACACACACACACAATATTGGGAAGAAATAATAAAGAAATCAAAGGTGAATTATGTCAATGTGACATGATGAGTTGGTGCAGGCATTTGCAGAAATGATTATTTGAAGACAAAACTCCCAACAACAGAGTCTGTCATAACTTCTGAACAGTGACTGAATTACAAACAGCTCAAAGACAAAGACATTCTTGCTTGCTTCTCTTTGCTTCCCGAGCCAAGTGCTGCAGTGCCAACATTTGCATCCCTGGCACCATATTGCTTTGATCTTAGAACATGAACCAAATACCAACATCTTGACAAGAAGTTTCTGGGACTTTATCTGCAGGTTGAAATTGCTGAGTTATGCAAATCTGTGGTCTTAACAGCTCCAGGTGTTCCCCTGTCCAGCTGCAAATGGGTATAGTAAGACTCCTGAACCTCTCTTGTAAGCAAATTTAGTGAATATTGTGAGATAATATTATTGGTCTATCTTATATTTTGCTTCTACCTTCTTTTGTTTAATTCAGAGAACTGATTCAAATACATAGTGGGAGAGAAGATAATAGGGATGATGAATTTCCCTAACGAGCTTGGTGTTATCTCTACACCTGGCTCTCCAGCCCCACTACATCTAAAATTACTCAGCAAACTCTTGGTACCATGGAGAACACTGACAATCCATGTTTTAAAACTGTCTGAAGAAGAACAACACAAGATGAATATATTCAACACTTGTATAAAAGGCATTTGAATATTTCTGGAAAACTAAGAAATATAAGAAATCTTGCAGGAGAGTCTAGTTATTCTGATATTCTGAATAGAGTAACAGGTAAATAATAAGCTCCGAGATGCAATTTTCCAGCTCCAGATGTGCATAAACACATTAAAGCATTCTAAGTTGTTGCTGAGAAAGGATTTACACTCCAATGGATAGAAGGCAAAAATTGTTGAAGAAACATCAGTCCTTCTCTTATGTTTGAGTGACTTTGAATGCAAAATAAACTCCTAGCTATAAGCATTATCTGTCATTAAAGTGAGGATACCAATAAGAAAATGGTGGGATTTTGTAACTTAGAGATGTGTAGGAAAACTCTAAATATGATGAGGTTGTTAAATAATAAATTAGGATAAGTTTGTATTACTTCATAAGAAAAAATATCTTTCTATATATTATCAATATGTGCATACATAGATGTGTATATTTTAGGAATATTCCACAGCAGTAGATTTACATATAGAGTTTCAAAGTTTGTTATTTTTTTTTATTTTTGTTTTCCTTATTTTATATATCGATCCCAGTTCCCTCTACTTCCCTCCCTTTATCTCTCCCTCCCTCCCTTGCTCCCATGCCCCCCCACACACTCCACAGGGAGGGTGATGCCTTCCAGGAAATATCAGCAAAACCTGTCAAGTCATTTGGAGTAGGGACTATGAGGTAACCCAGTAACAAAAAGAGGAACATGGTATGTACTCGCTCATATATGGACTTTAGACCTAGAGCAAAGGATCACCAGCCTATAATTCACACCACCAGAGAAACAAAGATACAAGGAGGAACCTAAGGAATTCATACAAATTCCCCCACAGAAGGGGAAAGGAACAAGATCTCCGGAGCATATTGGGAGTGGGTGTAGGCAGTGAGTGGTGAGGGAGCTAGGAGAAAGAGAAGGGGAGCAGAGGGAAGCATGTGGGATTAGGAAGATTGAGGCAGGGAGGAATAGACAAGAGCAAAGAGCAAAGTGAGAGAGAGAGAGAGAGAGAGACAGAGACAGACAGAGAGACAGAGAGATCATAAAAGAGGGAACCATTATAGGTTTGAAGAGAAAAAACAAAACAAAACAAAAAAAAAAAAAAAAAAACCCCAACTTACTCTAGAGAAATATCCAGAGATCTACAAGGATGACCCCAACTAACAATCTGAGCAACAGTGGAAAGGCTACCTTAAATGTCCTTACCTGATAATGACATTGATGACTAACTTATCCACCATCATGGAGCCCTCATCTAATATCTGATAGAAACAGAAACAGACACCCACAGTTAAACACTGAGCTGAAGTGGAATCCAGATACAGAGAGGGAGGAGTGATAAAAAAAAATGGGGGCAACACCAGGCTATAGAAACCTACAGAGACAGCAGAACTTTAATGTTTCTTATTCTATCCAATATGCACATTCCTATGCTGTCCTCTGATCCTCTACCAAACTGCCAGCTCTGGTTCCATTTTATTTAATCCTTTTGCATTTCCTGAATCTCCCCTTTCAATATACCTCTGCCCCACTTAGCTGATTGCTAATTCCTGACATCAATAAGTACTCCACCTCAAACACAGTTATCTGAAGATTTAAAGCCAGCATCACACATGAGAGAGAAAATTGTAATGTGTATCTTTTTAGATTTAAATTATTTTACTAAGGATGATATTTTTTCTGATCCTGCTGTTAAAAATTACACAATTTGGTTTGTCTTAATAGTTGTGTAGCATTTTATTGTGTAAATGTAACATTTTCTTATCAATTCATCTGCTAATGGACACTTACATTTTTTTCTCATTTATGGCTTTTAGGAACTTATCAGATATGAACTTGTATGAGCAAGTACATATACATAGCAGGATTTTTTTGGGGGGGGGGGGTTGGAGTATATGTCCAAAAGCAATGTAGGTGACTGTATGATAAGATCTATTTTCAATTTGTTTTTTGAGGTATATTCACACTGATTTCTATAGTTTTCAGGTCAGTTCTTATATTACAGTGAGTAAAAGTTCCCCTTCCCACCATGCAGTGGTGGCACACACCTTTAATTTCAGTACTTAAGATGCAGAGGCAGGAAGATTTGTCAGTTTGAGGTCAGCCTGATCTACAAAGTAAGATCCAGGATAGACTCCAAAGCTAGAGAAAGGCTATGTGGGAACTAGGATTGATATGTAAAACAAGCTTGTTTCAAATTTAAAATAAAAATAAAAACAACAACAACAAAAGTTCTCCTTCCCCTACATCTGTGCCATAATTTGATGTCATTCGCTTTATTCTTTACCTTAGCCTGTCTGACTAGAGTACCATGAGATAAGTAGTTACTCATGTTTAACTGAAGCCTAAGTCTTCTGAATGTTTCAAAACCTTTTTATTGTCTGTATTTTATTCAATCCTCATTCTCAAATTATGCACAACCACATTGGAGTCCTTAAATTCTTCCTTATAATTTTTACTTTGGGTTTATTGCTTTGTGTATGCTTTATTTGAAAGAATATTTTGATGGGGAACCAATATTGGAGGAAACATATTACCTTGTCAATTCAAATCATTTCTTTTTCTGATGGCAGCTAGAAATACAGTTATGTCGACAGTCCTGTTTCTTGGTATGGCTATTGTTCCATTTTTGTTTGGTTTGGGTCTGGATCTCTGTCTGCTGCTACATCTATTTCCCATGTTATGAATCAAATGATGTTGCATACAGGGCCAATGGTGCTCCTGTTGTGTGGGGAGAGTCAAATCGGTATGAGTGTCATTACTGTAGTTTACAGTCTTGGTAACCTGGGGCTGGAGTCTGGATAGGGATTCTAGTCAATGTCTGGAAATAGCAAGGCGTACACAGTTCCTAGATAGAAGTTGTAGATTCACAATGGGGCTGGGAGTCTCTGCATTTCAGTGAGGTACACAGGTGGCAGAGTAGATGCAAGAACAGAGGGTTGAGCTTTTTGTGGTGACATTTACAGTCTGGAGGTGATCAAAAGGAACTGGGGCTCCCAGTTGTTGTGGGATGACACGTGCCAATAGTTTTTAGTTTTGTTTCAGTGACTTCTGTGATCCTTAGAATAAACTGACTGAGGAAAACAAAATATGTCCATGTTTATTGATAGTTATGTACACTATATAAGCATTACCTGGAAGTTGAACAATGCAGCATAGGAGTCCCTTTCTGGAACCCTCTGATGGGTGTTACTGGAGGCAAACCTTAATAGAGGATAGTGACTCAGTGCTGCACATGGCTTTATATGTTAGTGAGAGGAAATATGGCTAATGGGAACATATGATTCAAAGTAGTGACTAAATAATGGTTCATATTATATGATCAGGAATGTCAAGATGATGGAAAATTGTCGAGAAACTTGTTTGAGAAAGGACTATGCAGAAAGACCATTCCCAATGGACACGTGTATGAAGATACTGTTCTCACTGATAAGTACACACCTAATGATGGTACCTAGAGGATGATTTCAATAATAATAGAGTGATGAATTGTGTGAATAATATTCTGTCTCTGTTCCCAGAAATCCCTATCACTGTTAAAGATACCCAGGGTAAAATTATCATTTTGCACAGATGGACATTATACATAGCCTCAAGAATATGCAGTCCCCACCCCCACTAAAGGTGACCTGAAACTGCTGTTACTAAATACCAAACATCATCATCTGGGAAGAGCACTGTGTACTCTCTGGTACCATTGTTTGTGGGTGACCTGACACAACCTAAAGGTAGATAAAGGACATTATAGCACTTCCATCATGAAAGGGCATCAGTTTGCCTTAGTGAAATAGATGCTGATTATAGAATTCGGGATTTTACTTGACAAAACTACCATCAAAGAACTTATAGAATGTCTTGCCCACTGTTATTTTATTCCAGCTTTGCAAGCAAGTCATTTTACATTGAAGTGTGGCAATAAGTTTTAGGCAGTGAAATTTATTGGTTTTATATTGTTCTTCACAAACTTGAAGCATATGGCTTGAGAGACTAGTAGAATTATCTTTCAAAATTTTATTTTATAGTGACAACTAGGTGGAAATAGACTAGAAGGCTTAGGTGGAATTCTCTAGATGTCTATATCTTTAAATAAGTATAATGTTCCCACTAATCAGGTTTCACTTACAAAACTTTTGCTTCCTATTCTTGAACATTAGGCTTTGCAGTTTTAGAAGTGTTGATTTTAATAGAAAATGTGATGTGTTTCCCAGATGGTAGAGGCAATACTAAGTTGGAATGTTAGTCTCTCCTTGCCCTGGTGGGGTCTATAGACAATTTGATTCCATAGGCCTATGAAAGAATAATGTTACCAGGCATGTTTGATCCAGACTTCTGGAGACAAATTGTGTCCCTACTTAACAAAGGAAGCAAAGGATGTACAAAACGAAGGAGTCCTTTAGCTAGCATATCAGTGAGTAAGGCCAATTACAACAGCTCAATCCTACTAGCATGATAAATAGCCTAGAATTTTCAGGAAAGAAAGGATGCAGAACAATTTTTTGATAAGGAACCAAGGCTTGCTGAGGTGACTGCTGAAATTTGATGAAATGCAGAATAGTTAGTAAATAAAAATACGAGATATAGTCATATGACTCTTCATAGCAACAAAGACTAAACTTGCTATAACTTTTTTTCTATCTTATTTTCCTAAGAACACTTTCTTGCATATTTTCAAATATTTTTGAAGATATTTTAGATAGCTTTATTTTATTATAAATTTATAATGTCGTAAAACATATACTGAGTTTCTAACAGTGTTAAAGTGTTATTAAGCAAATTAAGCAAGGCACACAAAAGCAAATAACTCCTCTCCTTTTTATGAGTGGTTCACAGAAATCATCACCTCTTAATTTCCCTGTCAGCATTCTTCCCTTGTTCCAAGCCTCACCTCCAGTGGATATTTCATGGGAAAACTCAGGCCACACAGGTCAGGGAAACAGGGTAGCTGCAAAATTTTATCTCTCCTCCATGTCTTCCAGTCCAATTACCCAATCTCATCTCTAATTATGTAGTATTCCATCCCCTCTCAGCATCCCAAACATCTCTGCCACTATCTAAAGTAAAAGACACTGATGCAAAAATCCTTCCCCTGCTTTATCCTAGTACCCAACTCTGACAAGCATTACCTGGGAATCTGCAGGTCACTTTGGCTTCAAAGGAAGATAATGTTACTAACTACTCATCTTCATCCATGATTCCAAATCCAGTTACCAGCCTCTTAACCCAACTCTGCAGCAGACGATCTGCTGTAGCCTTTCCTCACTCTGCTCCATTCTCAATGAACTAAGCATATTCTGATAGAACACTCTGTTTCCACCCTCTTGTGTATCCCATAAGCCCACCCTTTCTGGTACATCACAATTATGAAATGTTAGCCCTCAATACCTAGAAATATATGTGACATTGAACCTTCAATGGCAATACCTATTAGGATCTCAGGAAAATTACCTACTAGGCAATCCATAGCTACTTCACATATGATCAGAAAGAACAACTGAACCAAAGATCAAAATGCCCACCAAACTAAAACAAGACCAGATATTAGCACCAAGAAATGAAAAAAAAAATTGGAACTAGAGTAGAAATCTCAGAGACAAGCCTGACCAACAGAATAAAGGGATTGGAAAACAGAATATCAGACACTGAAGACATGACAGAAGAAATATATAGATTAGTTAAATAAATGTCAAATCAAAATATAAACCTAGCATAAAACATTCATGCATTCAGGCATAGTATGAAAAACCCAAATATAATAATAGTAGAAATAGAGAAAGTAGAAGAAACCTGGATAAAAAGCCCAGTATATATTTTCAACAAAGTCATAGAAGAAATTTCCCAACTTAAAGGTATGCTGTTAAGGCACAAAAAGCATGAATAACAGCAAACAGTTTTGCTAAGAAATCAAAATCTCTTAGCACACAATAATTATAACATTAAACACAAAAAAAAAACCCAAGAAAAACATTAAATGATGAAGAGAAAAAAGACCAAAGATCAAGTAAAGGAAGACCTATTAAATCAACACATTTTAACAATAACAATATGTCCTAAAGAAAATGGTAAAAAGAAAATTCCAACACAAACATGTTAAATAGACACAAGAAAAGACAGGAAATAAATAATCCAATGTCAGGAAATAAAAAGAGGTCACAAACACAAAATCACCATCACCACAGCAGTAACAATAACAGCAGACAGCAGGAATCAACTAACAATATTTATTGATATATCTCAATATTAATGTCTCATATCCCCAGTGGGAAAAAACTCAGAGTAACAGAATGGAGGCAAAAACAGGATATAAAATTATTCTTCATTCAAGAACATGATCATATCTTAACATCAGAGATATGTATTATCTAATGATAGAGGGAAATAAGATATCAAAACAAATGTCCCTAAGAAGAAACCTTGCTATAGCTATTTTAATATCTTTCAAAATAGACTTGAATCAAAACTAATCAAAAGAGATTCAGAAGGGCACTCCATACTCCATGGTCTTCAAAGGGAAATCAACCAAAAGGAAATCGCAATTTATAAAAACTGCACTGGACACAAAGGCAATGAAGTACATGAGGGAAATGCAAGCACAGTGTAAGTCACATATTCACCTCCAGACACTGACAGCAAGAGTCTTTACTACCCAACTCTTACCAATAGACAGATATCCCAATAAAAACAACACAGAGAGATTCTGGATTTACTAATGCTATAAGTCAAATTCACCAAGAGATAGCTGCACCTGAACTCAAAGAATATGCCATAGTCTCAGCACATCATGGAACTATGTCCATAATTAACAACGTACTCAGACACAAAGTAAGTCTCATAAGAAATAGAAATTTGAAATATCACCTTGCATCTTAGTTAATTACTGTGGATTAAACATGGACGTTGGCAACAACTGATATAACAAAAATCTTACAAACTCAGGGAAACTGAGTGAAACACTACTGAATGAAAATTGGGCTAATATAGAAGTTAATGAAATTAAAGTGTTTGTAGAATAGAAAGATAGAGGATATATATATATATATATATATATATATATATATATATATAGAGAGAGAGAGAGAGAGAGAGAGAGAGTCATTGAAAGAAAATGACACCCAAAGAGAGTGGCACTTTTACGAAGTATGGCCTGTTGGAGTACGTGTGGTGCTACTGGAAGCAAGAGTGTTACTTTAGAGGCAGCCTTATGATTAAGCAGCATTCGGTGAAACAGATCATTTCCTGTTGCCTATGAGAGACACAGAACTCTCAGCTACCTCTATAGATCCCTGCCTGCTTATGTCCTACCATGTGTCACCATGGTGAGCCTCTGAATTATAAGCCACCAAATTAAATGTTTCCCTTTATAAACGTTTCCATCATCATGGTGTTTCATTACAACAGTAAAACCCATAACCAAGACATAAGGGAAAAATCAAAAGTGATTCTAAATAGAAAGTTCATAGTGCTAAAACCATACATGAAAATAATTTGAGAGCTCTTATACTAGTAATATAACAACACACCTGTAAGCTCTAGAATATAAGGAAAAATCATACCCAGGTGAAATAGATACCAAGGACTAATCTAATCTTGGGCATAAATCAATAAAATAGAAACAGGCAATCCAAAACAAAGCAATACAAATTATTAATAAAATGGAATTGGTTCTTTTAACAAAATCATTATGTTTTTCAAGCAAAATTAGAATGATAAAGGGAGACATAACATCAGACACTGAGATAATCCAGAGAACCAAAAGGGTATACTTTAAAAACTTATACTTTACCAAATTGGAAAATCTAAAAGAAATAGATAATTTTCTTTATATATGCCACTTACCAAAGTTAAATTGAATCAAAATATAATTCTTAACTACAACAAAAATAAAAAGCAAAATTTAAATGTCTCCCAACCAAAAGAAGCTCAGACACAGATGTTTTAAGCACAGATTTTTATTACACTTTCAAAGAAGAGTTAATGCCAATACTCTCCAAATTATTTCACAAAATGGAAAGAGAAGACACACTGCTCAGTTCATTTTACAATCTCACATAAACCACACAAAAGCACAACAACAAAAGAGTTACAGAGCAGTATCTCCGATGAACATAGGCACGAAATTATTAATAAAATACTTGAAAATTTAATCAAAAAACACATCAAAAAGATCATATATCTTGAAAAAATAGACTTTATCCCAGAGATGTAGAGGTGGTTCAACATATATTATATCAAGAAAAGTAATACCATATAAACCAATTGAAAGAAAAAAAACATATGATCATTTCATTAGGTACAGAAATGTCCTTTGACAAAATTCCAAACCACATTGTGATAAAAGTACTGGAGAGACTGTGGAGACAATAGACATCCAACAACACAGTGGAGGGAGTTTATGGCAGTGCAGTACCTTGCCAATACCAAATTAAAAGAAGAGAAAGTCAAGCAAATTATACTAATATCAGTTTCTTCTCTCTATGAAGTAAAATACAGTGAAAGATTTTAATGGGATACAAACTGGAAGGAGTCAACGTCTCCTTATGTGCATATTATATAATAGCATACATAAATGACCCTAAAAATTTCAAGCAGGGAACTGTTAAAGCTGATAAACATCTTCAGAAAAGTAACTGAATACAAATTTAACTCACAAAATCTGAAGCTCTTTTATATACAAATGACAAACAAACTGAGAAAGAATCAGGAAATATCATTATTTAATAATACCATTAAATAAGAGATCTCAAGCAACTCTAATCAAACAAGTGAAAATTTGTAAGATGTTAAACATGGAAACTGAAGAATTTCTCAGAAAGATCTCCCATGATCATGGATCAACAGTATTAAGATATTAAATGATCACCCTTTTAAACTATTGACAGATTCAATGTGATCTCCATCAAAATTTCAAAATAAATCTTCACTGTTCTTGGAAGGACAATTTTCAGCTTCATATGGAAATAAAAAAACTAAGGACAGCTTAAAAAATTATGAGTAATAAAAGAACATAAGGCAATAATATTATTCCAGACCTCAAATTTAACTACAGATCTATGAAATAAAAGTCATATGGTATTGGCTCCAAAACAGATACTGTGATCAATGGAATAAAATTGAAGAGCCAGAGAGTAATCTACACCCTTATGGACACATGTTTTATAAAGAAGTCACAAATATACATTACAGATAAGACAATAGCTTCAGTAATGGTGCTGGTCAAACTGGATTGCTACATGAAGAAGAATCAAAATAGATCAATACTTATCAACCAGAACAAAAATCACCCAAGGCACGCCCATTCACCAGGGAGCAGGACCTTCCCCTTCCAACCATTCCATACTGCCTCATCAGTAACAATTGGACTCACAGTCTCTACCTGCCCACAGAGGGACACTTGAGTGTCTGAGGTCCCTGTGGGAGAGTCATGCTGTCTTGGCCCTAGGCCTCACCACTCCCACACACAAGGTACCCTTAGTGACCAAATAGCAGCACCCTCTCCACCTGCTGGACCGGTGTCCACCTGACCCACAGGCTCCATATTCACCTGGAGGGAAAGCAACCAACAGAGCCACAGGCTCCAACTCTACCAGGAGGAAGAAAGTCCAATTGGACATGGAGAAAGAGTTGCCACCAGAAATTTATAAGCACCACCTATAGTGACTGGAGGAAGAGATGGGTAGATGGCATTGTAAGAATACATTCAACAACATGAACAATAAGATACCACCAGAAACTAGTGATCCTATATCAGCAAGACCTGAAAATCCCAACACAGAAGAAGCAGAAGGAAAATACCTTGAAAATAGCTTTTAAGATGATACCTTTAAAGAAGAAATGAAAATTTCCCTTAAGGAACTTGAGGAAAACACAAACAAAAAAAAATGGAAGGAATTAATACATTCCCTAAGAAAGCCAAGAAAACAAAGAAAAAACAAACAAGTCAAAGACTTAAAAATTGAAATAGAGGAAATAAAGAAAATACAAACTGAAGAAATTTGAGAAGTGTAAAATCACGGTAAACACACAGAGACTAGACATGCAAGCATAACCAACAAAAGATAGAATCTCAGGGGCTGAAGATACAATAGAGGTAATAGATTCATTGGTCAAAGAAAATGTTATACTTAAAAAAATTCTTAACATCAAACATCCAGGAAGTCTGAGACACCATAATAAGACCAAACATAAGAATAATAAAGGTATGCTGGGAGTTGGTCATGCACAACTTTAATCCCAGAACTTGGAACATAGAGACATGTGGATCTCTGTGAGTCTGAGAGCAGCCTGACCTACCAGAGCTCTCAGTTCAGGGATTTGGCTATAGCTAATGGAGTTATTGGCCAAAGGGGCCTCATTGCAATTGCCAAGCTATTCATGATCATGCCATGGAGGTATGCTGCTCTCTACATTTTGATTGAAGTCAGTCCTCTTTTGTTAAAGACAATATCTATAAAACTCATTAATCATGGTGAAGTTGAGCTGGTGCCTACAGAGAACCTTCACCCATAAGTTGAAGCATCTTTGGTACAAGAAGGTACTCTTGTTAAATAACAACACAGGCAGGAAACCTGTGATCTGGATTTATGTTTTACCACTAGCAAGATATGCTAGAGGTCTTGCGGCACAAGACCCGTGTGAGTAATCTAATTTTACTTAAATTCTATTTTACAATTTGGAACTGATACCAATATTGCTTATATGACTAAGAACCTGAGAGTAGATATCTCAGGGATTTAGGGTAAAAACAAATACTACTGTTAAAAAGGATAAGTCTGGCAATAAAATGATATACATTATTGGAGAAGCTTCCTCATGAAGCCGATTGGAACAAACTTGGACTCACAGGCACATATTATGCAGAGGATGAGACCTTGGAACACTTAATCCTAAATGGGAAGTCTCCAGCAAATTCCTCCCCCTCAGATCTCAGGAAACCCATGGAAGAGAGGCCAGAAGGGGTGTAAGAATCAGAGGAAAGGGACGAAGTGAAGAAAACAAGATTCTTCAAATTAACAGGAGCAGTGCACATATGAACACCCACAAAGACCGAAGCCTAAGTCTTCTGAGCATTTCAAAACCTTTTATTTTCTGTATTCTATTTAACACTAAATCTCGAATTATTCATGCCCACTTTGGAGTCCTTTAATACTTCATTATAATTTTTACTTTGTATTTATTGCAGACCTGTGTAAGCTCTGTCCATAATATAGCTTACATTTTAGTGTTTTTTATGGAATTCCTGAATGTGTAAGTGGGTTTCTGTTTCTTGGGCCTTCTCTTGGGCATTTTTTTCCTTCTGATGGTTTTCAACAATTCTAGAATGTCAAATTTTATTTTTTCTTCCTATATTTTATTTTATATTTATTTTATCATTGTAACTTAGAAATGTGTGTGTGTGTGTGTGTGTGTGTGTGTGTGTGTTTTGTTTTTGGTTTCTAGTTAAGGAGAGAAAGTACATTTGACCAGATGGGAGGAGGACTAAGGAAGAGCTGGGAGGGGTTCAGAATGAAGAAATATCATTCAGGATATATTACATGGAAAAAAATCTACTTTCAATGAAAATGGGGGGGTGGTATATAAGCAGAAGTCACCACTGTGCCATCAACACGGCACCATTCTTTTAGGTAGCGAGCCACGTGCTATGAATCAAGCCATTAAAATTTAAATTACAGGTATTTTTTTTCTAAGAGTGAGATATACTCCTCTATATACTGTCCCTATAAGAACATGAGTAATTCATTTCAATTCAGAGGCTTATATTTAAAGATATCTAAGTATACTTTTTATTACTTTTCTTGTAGCATCTGTAATTTTTTTTCCAAGTATGCTTTTCTGAGCTTTTGGGACTTTTAAATTCCAAATAGTCTTCACATATTTTATATCCTACTCTGAATGACTCTGCTGTTCTAACCTATTTAGATTAAAATGGGTCCTGTTTATCCATTTCTGTTCTCAGGTATTTGATTTCCTGCTTCAACAGCTGCTTGTGCTTGCCTCACCTCTCAGAGGCAGTCAGCAAGAGTGCAAATCTAAAATAGAAAACATGCAGAGTTCATATTCACACTATTTTTCTTTGAGTCTTGGAATATTTCCAGCCATCTATACTCTCGATGCTGTTCATAGTAACTCAATCTCATTCTACAAAAAGAAATCTAAACATTCAGATTAATTTATAAAATGCAAGATTGAAAATAATAAGCACTATAAATTAAAAATGAAAATATCCCAGGCCATTAAAGGGAGAAAGACTCTACATTTAGAAAATAAATATACTAGCATATTGTTCAGTAGTGTTTTATTTCATTGCAGATTTGAGGTTCTTTTAAAGAAGTCAGTTTCTATTGTTGAGAAATATGGTTTCCTTTCAAAGAAAAAGTAATGAATGCATGATATGTGGCTGATCCATGATCCAATAACCCATAAGTATTTACTACCAAGTTCTCAGTATAAGGTCACTTAATATATCACTATTTAGTAGTCTCGGCATTTTTAGACAGTTTCCTAAAAGATCCAATGATCCAATGTTAAAGTGCCTGTAGTCAGTAAAGACTCCTTGCACATTCCTCAATACTTGGCGTGATCATTTTCTCTTCTGATATATGTTTGAAAAAATCAACTGTAATTCATAGGAAAGAATTAGCTCAGGTCACCAAAACAGCTCAAATGACTCTGCTCTCCCCTTCCTTTATTCTTCCCAGCTTAAATTTGTAAATTCTGTAATTGGTTATTTTCAAAATATTATAACTTTTTGTTAATTTTGCACAAAGATAACTCACCCCTCTTTGCTTTTACTTTACTTCTGTCAGAATGCACTAGTTGGTGGTTCTCATGTGAGTTTAGAGTTCATCCAGAGGCTTATCATTTTGGCTTCCTTCTACATTTGTGACTTCAGGAATTACCAAAAGCAAATGTGCATGCATGAATTATATGAATATATTTCTTGTCCTCTGTGCTGTTAATGAAAATAATGACATACTAAAGAACAGAGAGGGAGAGAAGGAAAGAGATATCTTGATTGAGGAAGTCATTATAGGGTTAGTGAGAAACCTGGTTAAGGAAATTCCCAGGAATCACAATGATGACCCCAACTAAGAACCTAAGCATTACTGGACCTCTCCTTCCTGAACTAGCCTTCTCCTCTAATCAGAACGATCAC
Organism: Phodopus roborovskii; assembly: GCF_943737965.1. NCBI lineage: Eukaryota > Metazoa > Chordata > Mammalia > Rodentia > Cricetidae > Phodopus > Phodopus roborovskii. The sequence goes on along the minus strand of NW_026126511.1, from coordinate 11,761,926 downwards.
TACTTTAATTCTCATCATACAACCTTCATCCAGCAGATGCAAAAATACACAGTTAAGCACTGGGCTAAGCTCCCAAAGACCAGAAGAAAGAAGGAGGAGCAATATAATGAGCAAACTGGTCAATACCATTTTGGGGATATACACAGGGAGCTAGTGGGAGCTCGGTGACTCTGGGCTGACAGCTATGGAGCCTGCATGGGAACAAACCTTGCCCTTTGAATATGGGAGACAGCTATGTGGCTTGGACAGTTTATGAGCTCACTAGCAGTGGGACCAGGATTTATCCATAGTGATTTAATTAGCTTTTTGGAGCCCCTTCTTTTTGGAAAGATACCTTGCTCAGTCTAGATATAGTAGGGAGGATCTTGGTCCTGCATCAAAGACTTCACTGATTGCCAGTAAGAAGCCTTACTTTCCTCTGACGCGTGGATGGATGAGGTGAGGAAAGGTGGGAGGAAAGGGAGAATGGAAGGGAGTGGGAACTGGGATTGGTATGTAAAATGGGAATAGATTAAATAAAAAAATGTTAAAAAAAAAAAAGAAAAAAAGGAAAGTAATGGCATCTCAAGTGTCTGACTCATTATTCCCTTACCAATGAAAATGACAGAAGAGAGGGATTCCTTCTTAGTTTACATATTACCTGGTGTGCTAGACCATATTACATAACAGAATTACCACTCCCTATGCACACTGTGGCAGCTACAACTTTATAACAAGAAAGCAGATAACAAAAGTTCCACTTTGATCATGAGTTGCTGTGACTGAATGTCTACAAATTACTATATGAAGGGAATATCCAACGGTGTCAGTTTCTCTTACATACATTTTGAACAAATGAGCATAAAGTAATACTTGTACTTGCTGGAAAACTGGAAAAGAAGGAGTTAATGATGGTTTCTAAGGCTGTGAGCTACATTTAGAATGAATTTCTTCAGCTCCAAATGACTAATTTCATTGCAGCTAGCAAATATTTTTTGAGCTTGCATGCTGTTGTAAATTTATATACTCCCTCTTATAAACGCATCCATCATTCTTACTGATGATTTCATTCTGTGACTGGGTTCCAAGAATTACATTCCAAACAAGTATATTTAGAGCTTGCAATGAGGTTATACATGTATACAGAATGTTTGATTAAGAAACAAACAAAAAAAGGCCAAAAAATAATAGGGTTTCGCTATTTCACTCAAAAATGAGAGAAAAAAAAATAGCCTGTATAACAAGGTATATATAAAGCAAAAGCAAAGAGATTCTAATTGTTCATCATTTTCATTTTATTTCAAACAAAGCATGTGCTGTTTAATTAATATTAGCTGGATAGTAATTTCTATCTTGTTTCTTATTACATACAGTAGCCATGGCATAATATTATATTCTTTTTGTAACAGTTTATAAAGACAGAAATGAACATTTTCAGCAGCAAACCAAACCCTGACTAATTTCTTCATCCTATGTAACTACTTCTTCTGCACATCAGACAAGGAAACTGGCTTAAGCCACTGGAGTCAGAGTAGACTTTGTCTTCCCATACTCAGGAGGAATACCTGATGATATGACTAAATGCCTGCCAATCACATATCACACATACACAATCACAGACAGGGGTTCAGGAAGATCATAGTTATCTATTCAATTCCTTCTTTACTTTTCAAGTAGTAGTAACTACATTTCCCCTTTAAATTATTCTTTGTTCTTCAAACTAATACTACATGATATTTTACTTGACTGAAATAGCTTTTTAGTGCATACAGCCCTTAAGTTCTCTGAATCATATTGGTGGTGTGTTTGAGTAAATTTATTTTACCAACTAAAAGGAGAAAAATCAAACACTAAGCTTTGTGGTACTGAATAAAAATTTCAATTGTTTTGTAAATATCACCCTCTATGATTAGCTTGAATAGATTTTGCTAGCTCATGGACCATCTTTCTTAATAAGCACAATTTGTTGTTGGAGTTTCACTTTCTTACTCTTCTTCTTGCTTTGTGTGTCTTTTTTACTCCCTATTCATTCAGATGTTTGTATTCTCTTTCAGTCCTCTGCAGAACTGTTTTTGAAGTCTTGCACATTCATGTGTGATTCAATAAAATCATACTAAGTTAATAAATGCTTCATAAATTATCTAAAAATTATCTGAGAAGCCCGGTTTGATGTGTGTACTCATTTACATTTGTTTTGAATATTATCTTATTTAATAAACAACAATTTGGTGGCAAATGCTGTTATGTAAATATCAATTCTTACTCTATTAAAGAGGTATTTCTTTTTCTTTTTTGTAAATTTAATTTGCAACAAGCTTATTTTACAGGTTAATCCCACTTTCCTCACCCTCCCCTCCTCCCTTGTCCCCATCACAACCCTCATCCCATCCCCTTTCTGCTCCCCAGGGAGAGTAAGGCCTTCCATGGGGTACCTACAAAGTCTCCCATATCATTTGGAACAGGGCCTAGGCCCTCCTGTATGGGTCTAGGCTGAGAGAGTACCTCTATGTGTGGAATAAATACTGATCCACCACCAGAAGCCCCATAGACTGCCTAGTCCTCTTAACTAACACCCACATCCAGGGGTCTGCATCAGTCCTATGCTGGTTTACCAGCTATCAGTCTAGGGGCCATGAACTCTGCCTTGTGCAGGTCAGCTGTTGTTGTGGGTTTCTCCAGTCTGGCCTTGACCCCTTTGCTCATCACGCCTCCATCTCTGTGACTGGATTCCAGGAGATTGGCTGTGTTTAGCTGTGGGTGTCTGCTTCTGCTTCCATTATCTATTGGATGAAAGCTCTAGGATGGCATATAAGGCAGTCATCAATCTCATCAATCTCATTATCAGGGAAGGGCATGTAAGGTAGCCTCTCCAATATTGCTTAGATTATTGGTTGGTGTCATCCTTGTAGATCTCTGGACATTTCCCTAGTGCCAGGTTTCTCTTTAAACCTACAATGGCTCCCTCTATTATGGTATGTCTTTTCTTGCTCTCCTCTATTCTTTCCCTGAATTAATTTTCCTCCTCCCTCATGCCCTCCTTTCCCCTCCTGTTTTCTCCTCTTTCTCCTAACTCCCTCTCCCCTGCCCCCAATTTCCTTGGGAGACCTTGTCCCTTTCCCCTTTCGGAGGAACCATGTAGGTCTCTCTTAGGGTTCAGTGATTTTCAGGTGCTATAGTTGCAGGCTGGTGATCCTTTGTTCTATGTCTAAAATCCATATATGATAAGTACATACCATGTCTGTCTTTTTGTGACTGGGTTATCCCACTCAGAATGGTTTCTTCTAGTTCTATCTATTTGCCTGGAAATTTCAAGATTTCATTGCTTTATTTCTGCTGAGTCGTACTCCATTGTACAAATGTACCTCATTTTTTTCCATTCTTCAGTTGAGGGGCATCTAGGTTGCTTCCAGGCTCTGGTTGTTACAAATAATGCTGCTATGAACATAGTTGAACACATAGTTGAACAGATGTCTTTGTTGCATGAATTTTAATCTTTTGTGTATATGCCTAAGAGTGGAATTGCTGGATCTTATGGTGAACTGATTATTATTTTCCTGAGGAAACGCCATACTGATTTCCAAAGTGGCAGTACAAGTTTGCACTTCCACCAGACCTTTATCATGAAGGGGTGTTGTATTTTGTCAAAGGCTTTTTCAGCATCTAGTGAAATGATCATGTGGTTTTTCTTTTTCTTTTTTTTATGTGGTTGATTACATTGATGTATTTTCATATGATGAACCATCCTTGTATCCCTAGAATGAAGCCTATTTGGTGACGGTGGATGATTTCTCTGATGTGTTCTTGGATTCAATTTACCAGTATTTTATTGAATATTTTTGCAGCAATGTTCAAGAGGGATATTCATCTGTAGTTCTCTTCCTTAGTTGTGTTTTTGTGTGGCTTGGGTACCAAGGTATTAAAGTTTGGCAATGACTGGTCTGCTTCTATTTAGTGGAACATTTTGAGGAGTATTGGTATTAGCTCTTCTCTTGAATTTCTAGTAGAATTCTTCACTGAAACCATCTTGTCCTGTGGGGTTTTTTTGTTTGTTTGTTTGTTTGTTTGGAGACTTTTGATGACTGCTTCAATTTAATCAGAGGTTATAGTTCTATTTAAATTGTTTATTTGTTCTTCATTTAATTTTGATAAGTGATACCTATCCATAAGATTCTCCATTTCCATTAAATTTTTAAATTTTGTTGAGTATAGGTTTTCAAAATATGATGTGAAGTGTCTCTGGATTTCCTCAGTGTCTGTTTTTATGACCCTCTGTTCATTTCTAATTTTGTTAACTTGCATGTTCTCTCTCTTCCCTTTGGTTGGTTTGGATAAAGTCTTATCTATCTTGTTGATTTTCTCAAAGAACCAACTCTTTGTTACACTGATTTATTATATTGTTTTCCGAATTTCTACTTTATTGGTTTTAGCACTCATTTTGATTATTTCCTGGCATGTACTCCTCCAGGAGAGTTTGCTTCTTTTTGTTCTACAACTTTCAGTTGTGCTATTAATTTTCTAGTTTCTCAATGTGGCACTTACTGCTATGAGCTTTCATCTTGGTACTGCTTTCAAAGTGTCCCACAAGTTTGGGTTTGTTACCTTTACTCTCATTGAATTCTAGAAAGTCTTTAATTTCTTTCTTTATCAATTCCTTGAGCCAGGAAAGGTGCAATTACACATTATTCAATTTCTATGAGTTTGTATGGTTTCTGAAATTTGTGTTGTTGTTGAATACTAACTTTAAAGCATGGTGGTCTGATATGTTATAGGGGGTTATTCCAAAGGTGTTTTTTTTTCTTTTTTTTGGTATTGATTGAGCTTTGCTTTGTTGCTAAGCATGTGGTCCATTTTAGAGTAGATTCCATGTGGCTTTGAGAAGAACATATATTCTTTTGTGCTTGGGTGGAATGTTCTATAAATGTCTGTTAAACCCAATTGAGTCATAACTTCTGTTAGTTTCTTTGTTTCTTTGTCAAGTTTCTGTATGGTAGACCTGTCTAGTGGATTGTTGAAATATCATGCTATATGTGTGTGAGTTTTATGTGAGATTTGAATTTTGGTAATGTTTCTTTTGTGAATGTGTGTGTCTTTGTATTTAGGGCATAGATGTTCAGAGTTAAGACTTTATCATGATATATTTCTCCTGTGATGAATAAGAAATGAAGGCTCAAACAGTCTTAGAAACATGAAGTGCAGGACAAGATACAGAATAATGGTCTGAAAAAAAAAAGATTCTAGGTCTGAGACTATATATATATATATATATATATATATATATATATGTATATATATATATATTATAGTAATATACTATATTATATATATATATATAATACATATATATATATAATATAGTAAAATGTGTATCATACATCCTATGCAGGGGGGCACCTGGCAAATTAGAGAAAACCAATGATGAATCTTTCATGTGATCTAGGCATAAACTAAGTGAACTAGTGGAAGATATTATCCTTTTACATTGAGATGATGATATGTGCCCTACAGATCCAAGACCAGGTGGCGATGCATAATCACTAAGAAAACTGGGTCAAATTGTCAGGCGAGGGGACAAACACGCAGGAGGACACCAATAAGTAACCAATAAGGTTACTGAAATAAAAAATGTCATAGGGACAGTCAAAATGTTATTGCTCAATCTATTTAATCAAAATAATAAATTATGAATGTTCTCGTGGTAGAAAGCAGCTGCTGCAATAAAAAATAATTACACTTTCTTGGTTGCTGGATCTGATCCAGCTTTGGAACCAGTAAAGCACTGACTAATGGGAAGACTAAGTCAGTAGGAGGACAGGAGATATAATATCAAAATAGCTATCTATATGAAGTTAGGGATTATCCACATCTTTCACAAAGAGGCATATATCATTTCCTTCTATGAAAGAACAGTAGGAAGGAGCAGTACCATGGCATTTAAAGGACTCTTGATCTTGACAAGTAGTATCTAGATGAACCTGGCATATTAAAGGTAACATCATGTCAGCCCTCTTAGCACTGCAGCAGAGGAATTTTTCAACTGAACTGCAGTCTGGTCCTTAGGAGAGGAGGGTGCAGAGAATGTGAAGGATTAGGAAGAATGAGTTGGAGCAAGAACAGAGGAAAGCAAGAAAAGAGATGCCTTAATTGAGGGCACCATTATAGGTTCAAAGAGAAATCTGGCACTAGGGAAACATTCAGAGATATACAAGGATGACCCCAACTAAGAAGCTACCTTAAATACACATCCCCAATAATGAGACTGATGACTACCTTATATGCTATCCTGGAGACTTCATCCAGTAGCTGATGGAAGCAGAAACCCACAGCAAGGCACTGAGCTGAACTCCTAGAATCCAGTTGTAGAGAGGGAAGGGAGATGAGCAAAGGGTTAAGACTATACTGGGGAAACACATAGAAACAGCTGACCTGAGCAAGTGGGAGCTCATAGACACTAGCCAGACAGTTGGGGAACAAGTATAGGACCGAATCAGGCCCCCTGAACATGGGTGACAGTTAAGAGGCCTGGACAGTCTCTGGGGCCTCTTGCAGTGGAACCAGTCAGTATTTAATCCTACTGCATGAATGGACTTTGGCACATTTCCACATGGAGTGATACCATCCCAGCCTAAGTACACAGGAAAGAGCCTGTAACAGATTTTAGTGATCCCACATGGAAGGTCTCACTCTCCTTGGGGAGTGGACGGGGAATGCGATAGGGTGTGTGTGTGGGGGGGGGATGGGAGGTTGGAATGATGGGAGGGAGAGGGACCTGGCATCAATATGTAAAATAAGATTGTTTCTAATTTAAATAAAAAATAAAATAAAATAAGGAACATTTGACTGAACTAATAATAATATTAAAACCCTGTAAACTATAGGTATGGTGTTATTCTTAGGAGATCAAAAACTAATTCAGCATCAAATATCTACATAGATGAATTCTCAATATTACAGTGTATTACTGAAAATATGGTAAAGCATAGTGATAATAGTGCAAACAACACTAACTGCTGTAACAAATCTGGTCACTATTGATGCAGTTGCCAAGGTCTTAGGAACTGAATGCAGACATGTGTCCAGGGATGATACTGTCTCAGTCTCTACCCAAAGCAATCAGTGCTGGTTAGTTGTGCATTTGTTTGGTTGTGTCAACTTGTCAGGAGCAGAGTGATTTGAGATGACAAACTTCAACAGACGAATTGTCTCCATCAGTCTATGTGGTAGACAATTCTGCAGGGGCATAGTCTCTAATTAATTATTGGTGTGGGTCCTCCCACCCCTTATTAGCTGGTCCCAGGTAGTCTAGTAAAACAAAATGAGCAAGTTATAATAAACAAGTCAATGGGCAGCATTCCAGTTCATTTCTGCAAGTTCTCTTTCTGCCTGAGCCGTTAACTCAGTCTCATTCCATGATGGTCTATGATTTGGTTATGTAAGCTAATTAAAACCCCTTTCCACACAAACTGGTATTAGTCATTGTCTGTGTCATAGGAATAGAAAGTGAACTGGCCACAGTCTTTATTTACAAATTTATTCCTCCTTTCCTACATCTTCCTTACTCCATCAGAAAGGATGTAAATTCCACGACATTGTAAAGAAACAATAATTGTCCATTAATTTGATCAAATACTAATTATTGGAGGAATTAAAGGACCTAAGAGAATCTATACTGTGTACTTACCTTGCAAAGGCCAAGATAAATATTGTATATGTTCATTGATCTACTATGGTTTTTAAGGTTGCTAGTGAGGTGCTTTTCTTCTCCAAATAAAGGGATACCATATTCTTTCAGTTCTACGTGGCTCCCACAACTACGAAATGGTAATTTTTTAAGGGTGTTTTTCTTCTCTGGAGTTATACAATACAATTTTTGGATATCGAGTTTCACTCTTTATCCATTAGTTTAGTGGTTATCACTCTTTTGTTTTATTGGAAATGTATTTTCTCATAATACAGTGTGTTCGTGGTCTCCCTTCCCTGAACTCTTCCCAGTTCTTCACCACCTCCCCTCCCATCCAAATATCCTTCCTTTCTGTCCTTCATTGAACACAAACAGGCTTACAAGTGACCATAACAAAACAAACAAACAGGAACTAACACATTGGAGTAGGACTAGACAAACAGGAGGAAAACATTCATGAGAAAGCAAAAGAATGACAGACCCACTTATTTGCACGGTCAGGAAGCCCATTAAAAACTGACTAAATAGGAAGTGATAATCTATATGTATGATATGTAATGCAGACCCTGTGCATGTGGCGGCATGTAAGTTCATATGTGTTTTGGTTTTCTCTATTTACAATGCCTTGCCTTCTTCATGCCTCTCTGGCTCTGGTAAGTTTTCTGCTACTATCTTCTGGGGTTTCCTGAGTCCTGAATGAGTGATCTTTATAGAGATGTACCATTTATGGCTGGGTGTTCCAAAGTCTCTACTCTCTGCATGTCTGTCTCTGAGTCTCAGTCTTTGCTCCCATCTGCTGCATGAGAAAACTTTTTGGGAATGGCTGAGAAAAGTACTGATCTACAAGTAGAGCAGAATGTTACTGGAAGATATTTTATTGTTACTGTTTACTATATATATATATATATATACATATATATATATATATATATATGTATATATATATATATATATATCAGTTGTATTTGATTTTACCCTATTTGGTCTCTAGGTTTTGGTCACCCAAGCAATGATGGCAATAAGTTCTATTTCCTGGCATGGACCATGAGTAGAATCAGATATTGGTTGTTCACTCTAACAAGCTTTATACCACCATTGCCCTAGCATATCTTGTAGGAAGGACAGCATCGTATATCAAAGGGTATGTTGGCAGTTTGATGTTCATGTTCTCTTTTGATAGAATTTAGAATACCTTCCTTTACCAAAATGATAGAAAATAGGAGTGAAGCCTCTGTGATGGCACATTGTGGACTTTTTCATGTTTATTGAATTGAATCAGTTTTGTATTCAGCAATGGGGCCTTAAGTGATTGGCCCAAGAAACTATATAGCTGCTAAATGCTGTGTGGTGGCAGCATAGGGCAATGCAGTTTGGAAGAGATTAGACCAGACTTTAGTGAAGAACCACAAGGGAGACCCATGGGACAATGAATTAAATACATATGATCTACAACAGAGACCTGATTACACACTTAACGAGGAAACATCTTTACTGCTAATTAGTCTTATTCTACCTAGTCACTAGTCTTTTTGTTATTGTCTTGACATAAGCGCAAGTCTGGGATGACTCACTCAGACATCCCAAAACATTAGATCAGACACCTTAATGATGATGACAAAAGGAAAGTTATATATCTAGCTAAAAGCTCAAAAAATTCAGAGCAATTGGTGATCTCACTTATCTTTCAGTTAAATATATAAAAACATGGGAATCATTGGCCTGAGATTAACCAAAACATTCAGAATTTAATGTCCAGGAGGGAAGTAGGAATGTTATTTGAAGGCTCTGACATAAACCTTGAATGAATAATACAGTGCTATTCCTTAAGGGTACCCTGTGAATAAATTACCAGTATACTTGATCATCCACAAAAGACAGAACATGTAAATCTAACAGCATGTAGCTCTATTCTGACTGCCTATATTTTTCATCATTTCTGTTTACTCTCTAGATGTCATAGCTTCAAGAGAAAAAAAATACTCTACCAAAAACACAGCAAGAAAACTGCTGAATTGAGTATTTACTTATGCTTGGTTATCCTTTTTTCTTATGTGTTTTGAAAAAATTAAAGGGTAGAAGTAGAATTCTGGTATGAGAAATTGGCATTGAAAATAAATAGAAATAAACATGATAAAATAGTTGAAGAGAAGAATATTTTCTATTCTTTGCAATCCTATTGGCGGTTATTAATGGTAATTGAAAAAATTCTGTAGCCTGAATTATAATTGAATGAAAGAAAAAAATAACTTAGTTTAGTCATCTCAACATTAGCCAAACAGCATACATAGGGTCTTTTTCAGAGAGAAAAGATTCAAAAGTAACAAAGAATGAAAATGAAAATTATTAGATATGGTTCAGGAAGAGATGGCAATGTAACAAGTTTGAGTCTTTTCAAGAGCCTCTGCCCTTTAGAGTTTCTCCAGAAAAAAAAGAACAAATATTGAAATGTTTTTGTATAACATATATGTCAAGGAGAGTTGTTCCAGCGAGATACTTGCCCCACACTTTCAGGCATTTGATGATGCAATGCTCAGCTGTTGGAGTGATTTGGGAAGTTCATTAAACGTTTAGAATGTCTGATCCAGAGGAAATATATCACTGGGGGGCTGATTTTTAGACTAATACACTCACCCCACATCATGTTCACTCTCTTCTTCCTGAGTGTAGATGGACATTAAATCTCTCAACTTTCTGTTCAAGCTGCTCATGGCCATGCCTTTCTTATGTTATACAGCCCTTCTGGAAATTTAAGCAAAAATAAACTCTTCTATAATTTTCTTTTTGTCATGGAATGTTTTTACAGCAATAAAAAGTAAACAATAAACACTGTCTACATAGAAATAGAGGTATGTTTATATAACACAATGGTGTGTTCTGCAAATTTCCAAAAGCACTGTGCTGTGTATGATCTGGGTTCCTCAAGTTGTCTAGCTGTATCAATTGCTTGTCTACATAGAATGTACTTCTTCCACCATGTTTATCTTTGTTCTAAATAGTTCTATTTCCCTAGATTATGGACTTAAAAGGTTAATCTACAAATATACACTCAGCTCAGATGTCTGAGTATCACTGAAAGAACATGGATTTGATTCATGGGACCTGAATTATTTGGTATCATATTTCAAAATATCTTTTCCCTTATTCCTCATTATTTGTCCAGAGAAAATTCACCTAGAACTGTCTCCAAATAAAATTTCCTTTCAGGGTTCTCATTGGCAATCGTGTATAACTTGTGATAATTTTAAGATTTTACAAATCTATATGAAGGATAGTTAATATTTCTTAAGTAATAATGGATGTCGAATGTTTTGGAGTTTGAATTTATCTCTGCCAACAAGAGCTCTAGGCTGTGCCACACTTCCTTTCTGCAATGTCTGAATGCCCTGTGGAAATTTACTTTTATTCACACATCTGGGTAAATGTTTCACTCATACCTCTGAGTTTTAAATGGCTCAATAAAAGCAATTCTAAAACTACTTTTCTCAAATTCGTCCAGGTCTGAGAACAGAACTGAATGAAATACAGGAAGAGTGAATTTTAAATCTGGATTTGAAACATATCCACACACTACTAAACTGTCTAGCAACATCTCATGCTTATGGCTGTGGCTACAGATTTTAATCAAAGGCTAGTTTTTAGGGGTGGGGATATTCTGATATTTTATAATTCTAAATAATCTGACTTATTATATGATATGCTGGTACTGCATGTACTTTTAATGAGAGAAAAGATATATTGGTTCCACTGACTATTTGATTAGAATAAATTAACCCTTCTATACTATATTAGAAACAACAACACATAGATTAATATTTGTTGAACCAAAAGATATAGAAATTATATAATATAAATAACCCATCTTTCATTCCATTTGCATATGGACTTTCAGTATTAAAATATGATACATAAATGTGCGTGACCATGTTTTTGTATGTGCGTATGTACATACATGAATACATACATACATATATTTGAGTTCTTCTCATAGTGAAGACTACGCAAGAACCATGCAAAGTGTGATGGTGTCAGAGGACAAAGTGAATTCTCTCTTTCTCCAGTGTGTTATCTCACTATTGAACTTAGATCCCCAAATTCAGCAGCCAGAATCATAGTTCACTAAACCATCGTGCCATCACTTACTCAATGTGTACTTTTATTTGACAAATTTTGGTTAGTATTCATCATAATAAAGGTTTAATTACTTGTAGAAAAATAGTCTTGCATGTAATATATGTACATGAAGGGTGAGTGTTATACTTTTTTTTTTCTAGGTTAATTCTTTTTTCATTTTTGTTGTTTAAATTTGAATCAGGCTTGTTTTACATGCCAATCCCTGTTCCCTCTTCCTCCTGTTCTCCTCTGTTTCACCCAACCCACCACATTTCATCCCCTTGTTATATTCTTATTTAAATATCATGTTTGTAAATTTTCCTATTACAGTCTGAAATTTTAGTTCCATTTATACTGTGTGTGTGTGTATTTATGCACACATGTCCTTGTTGGACATAATTTAATTACAAATTTAAAATCTAAATGCAAAAACAGAAAATAAACTCGATTCTCATAGCATGAAGAATATAAAACAAATGATGAAAATCCTTTTTAAAATATTTTGGGTCCATTCTCTGTGGAGATATACCTTGCTCAGCCTAGACAAAGGGGTCTGGAAATGGAGAGGTGTCTTGGTTCTGCCTCAACTTGATGATGGGTCAGACTTAGTAGACTTCCAAGGGAAGGCCTTACCCTCTCCATGGAGGAGATGGGAAGATGGGGGGAGTGGATGGAGTGGGAGGAGAAGAGGGAGGGGGAACCCCGATTGGAATGTAAACAATAAAATAATTTTAAAAAAGTATTTTAGAAGACACTATGACATATTAAAAAATTGATGTACAGTTGGAGGACCAATAATTTTCTTGTGATTTAAAGGAATATGGGTCAGGGGTTGCATACAGGCATATGTCAATCAACTTAGAAAGCAGTACTGTCAAGAATTCCCACCCCATTATTCACGAGGACTCAGGAGAGTCAGGCCACTGCACTCCCTGAATAACTCAGAGGAAGTTATAGTGCTGATGATTATCCTGTCTTCCCCAGAGTTTTTCACTTCTTACATAATATGTGTGGAAGGTTTCCTGAACACCATGGGTGCTAGGTGAAAGAGATATATGATGGCAATCTTAAATCTCAATCCAGTTTTTCCTTCTTAATTTGCTGAATTTTAAGAAGACCATTAAACTTAGATTAGTAGAGGTCCCTCATCTGTGAAATGAGAGCAAGTAGCATTGGTCAAAAGGACATAGCAAGACCTATTAATAAGAAAATTATAAAACTATCATCACTTTCATTTTCTTGGTTATAATAGTTGCAAACAATTATAGCCTCTGAGATGATAAATGACAAAACAAGAAAGGCATTAAAAAAATGACACAGAACTGCTCAAAATGAAACTTTTTAAATAATTGTTTAAATATTTTCTATGATCTCTTACATAAATGAATATTGTCTTAATATGCATGACATCGAATCTCTATTTTATCCTGAAGATGTATTATGCTTATGCCTATTGCTTAAATTTTAAATTACTGGAAATCAGAACAGGTTACAAATTATTGTTTATGAAAGAAAAATAGCAGTTGCAGTAAGTATAGAATTCAAAATTGTAAGTATAAAATATGATTATAACAATATAATAACAGCTAAAGTGTAGTGCTCCAATCAAGCCTTTCCTCCAGATAATTCATACCAACAGCCTGAGGATAAGTAGAATTCACAGGTCTCAGTGATAAGATTTTACATTAAAACACAATGTAACAGAATGGAATTACTTTACAAATTACATCACATGCAGAGTAGATTTCCTGCCACGATATTTGATCATAACCTATTGTGATCATCTATTTCTGAGGTTAATTTAATATGACAACATTAAATATTGAGTTCCTATTATTAACCTTCCTAATTTAATTTTTTTCTCACCAAGAAACCTTCAAATATGAATTTGGCATTTTCTATTAAAACCTTTCCAGGAAGACACTCTGGATCAGACTCTAGTTATATTTCTCTTTGTACACTAATTGTATTAGTATCCCTATTCAGTGATTTGTTTGTGGTTTATCTGTGACTATTCTGGGGATATAGAGACACTTGATATTTACAAATCATACCTTCTTAGCTTGATAGGAACTCTACACTGAGTATAAGGATTAAGTTAAGGCTTAGAATGAAGACTGTTCTGGGCAGCTGGCCAGCTGGGCAGCCAGCTCTAAGCATGTCTGCATGGTTGCATGCTCCATACGTCTTTTCTTGAAAGTCCTCCAAGTGAGAGATTATGTGATTCATTTGATCAATATTGATAAACACTTACACAGCATCCTCTCTTCTGCAGAGTGATTTAGAGAAGGAGCTCTGCACCCAGATTGCTTACTAAGCTTCTCCACAGTGGTACTGAGAAATGCGAGATATTTCATATCTTCGCCTTCTGCTTTACTGTTGCTCCGTCAAGAAAACACCTCTCAGTTTTGTGAGAACTCTTCCTATAGTTAATGCACAAGAGATAAGAAATAATGTTTGCATGGAGATTACATTGCGTTTTGAACATGAAAGGGAGAGAGTAAGATTAATTGTTCTGAGCATTGTCACCATTTGCATTTTTCCTTTTCCCCCCACCACTCCTCCATTTCTATTCAGAAAGTGGTAGACCACCCATGGATATCAACAAAATATCGCATATCAAGTTGCAGTAAGACTCAACACCTCCCCTTGTGTTAAGGCTGGGAAAGGTGACCCAGTATGAGAAATAGGGTCCCAAAGCCAGTAAAAGAGTCAGAGACAGTCTCTGTTGTGATTGTTAGGAGTTGCACAAGAGGACCAAGCTACACAACTCTCATATATATGCATATATGCAGAGTGAATAATTTAGTCGAGTGCAGGCTATTTTAAAAAGTGGCACACATCTTTAATCCCAGCATTCCACTCAGGAGGCAGAGGCAGGTGGATTTCTACAAGTTTGAGTCCATCATGGTCCACAGAGCTAGCTCCAGAACAGGCTCCAAAGCAATACAGAGAAACCCTGTCTAGATATATATATATATATATATATATATATATATATATATATATATATGCATGTGTGTGTGTATATGTATGTATATATGTATTCAAACTATGACAATTTAATGGGTTTTTTTCCTTAGAAACGACTACCTTTCAGTATTTACAGAAATAAGTAATTAAAATTATGTACAAATAGTGAGTTGGAGGTAGAAAAACAGATTAATAGTTAAGAGCATTAGCTCCTCTTCCAATGGAACAGGTACAGGTCCCAGTACCCACATGGAAACTATCAATCCTCTATAAACAAATTCCAGCCTATATGACTTCTGCTGGCACAGCATGCATGTCATATACAGACTTTCTTACAGACAAATGGCAAACAAAAATTAGAAAGAAAGCTTTTAAAAATCTTAGGCCCAATAGAAGTGAAATATGTTTCTTTTGTAATGAGGAAAGCAGCGATTTAAGTTTGTAGACACATATAAAAATGGGGCTTTGTTGTTGTTCTTTTTTCTCTGTGTGTGTGTGAGAGAGAGAGAGTGAGTGTGTGTGTGAGAGTGAGTGTGTGTGTGTGTGAGAGTGAGTGTGTGTGTGTGAGAGTGAGTGTGTGTGTGTGAGAGTGAGTGTGTGTGTGAGAGAGTGAGTGTGTGTGTGTGTGAGTGAGTTTGTGTGTGTGTGTGTGTGTGTGTGTGTTTGTGTGTGTGTGTGTGTATGGTATATCCACCAGTACAATTTTCTTCCCCAAGTGACAAATATCTTAAGACATGTGACAAATCATCTTGATTTTGATTCTTATACCGCAGTACGTGCTACTGGTTTCTATACATTGTGTAGTGCAGATAACTATACAAACTACACAGTGATCTTGCAAAAATCAGACAACCTGTAGAAATTACCTGATATGTAGTAGCCACTCAAAAATTATTATTCTTGTATGCAACTTGTCCTGCTTCATTTGTTTATAAAAAGAAAACCATTTTTTCCTTTTAAATTTTAGCTACACAATAAATACATCCTGAAACTGATGTGGTTTTGGATACCTTTTCTTGCATATACTCTGTTCCCTGGATGCTTCCAGCATCAAAAGCCCCATGAGAGCATACTGGACATCAGTTATGAACTCTGGACCAGTAGTTTCCCTGTAAGCCTGCTACCTTCCCATCCTTCATAAAGCAGACAGCCTACACATGTCTTTGTTGTTGTCACAAAGAACCACTGCTAGCCCAGTACTACAATTTCAGGCTTATTCCTGCAGAAGTAAGGAAAAGGAATGAGGTCTTGACATCCTGTGCCCGAATAGGGATTCTCATTCTTTTCAGGACTAATCCTAGGTGTGTGTGTATGTGTGTGTGTGTGTGTGTGTGTGTGTGTGTGTGTGTGTGTGTGTGTGTATGTGTGTGTGTAGGTGGGGGTCTTGCATTATAAATCACTGTATTGCTTAGCAGCTTCTCTGGATTCCATTCTACTGTTCCCAGTGCCACTTACCCTCGCAAACTGTATCATCAAAAGGACTTCAGACATCATTAATGCCTTTAGGGGAACACTAATTTAGGAGTCATTTACAATAAACTTTTATATTGCTGTCTCTCCTGTTATGAAGGAAACATGTCCTTATTCTTCTCAATCTTGAATTCTTATATCCTACCACTAATACATGATTATTTTTTTTAACTTGAGATCAGTAAGAAAAATTTGTATTTAAATCCACTGAACACAATGTTGCACACAGTAACATTTATTCTGCATTTGGAATGAGTTTATGACCTGGAGAACAGACTGGTGATGTTGTGTTGTTGGTAGTTCATCCTGGGGAATCAAAATACACACAGACTTAGTGTTGTGGAATATAATGTTTTATTCTTAGAAGTTACAGAGCCCAAAATAGAAAGATAAATTTAGTACAAAACTGCAGAGTAAGGTAACTCTTCATATCCAGGTAAATATAGACTGTATAACAAAGAAATGGAAAAAGGAAACTCACAAAAGTCAGTATGTGAATGGTATCTACGTGCGCAGTTGTGAGCAGCATACTTGATCTAGATTGCTGCAGAGTGAATGCTTTATTCCCTCTATTATTCTTTTTTGCAAAAAGAAATAAATCATCAAATTACAAGAGTTTATTGCTATGGTCTCCTTCTTAATTTTTGCAATATTTATTGTAAGTGGATTCTAGATTGGAGAAGTTCTAACTAGTTGTGTGCTACTTATTATCAAGGAACATGTGATAAATACCCTTTACTGTAAATAAATATGAGGAATAGAGATTACATTTCAGATGGTAGTTATATGTTAGTGTAATGTTCTATATTTATGCAGTGAAATATACAGATAGTAGTGAAATATTCTGTCTAAATATAGGAAGTCAATTTCTCTGGAGATTTGATATGAACGTTTAAGTAGTACATTAAGACCTGCAATTTTACACTCTCATTACAGCTACTAAAGTAAATTTCTTGTTTGTTGAATTAAAATCCTAATAATAAAGGCTGCTTCTCCAACTCTCAATAATTACAAAAAAATCATAATATTTACCAAGCCCCTCCACTTTACTTGTCCCTCTCTGGTGTGTATATATCTTCTTTTTTTTGCTCTCTTTGAGTGAATTTGAAAGTCTAGTGGATTCTGAATCTCATACTTTTATATATGTGTATGTATGTGTATATGTATATATATTTTTATATATAAATATATATATGCTTTTATATATACATACATATATATGCTAAAATTCAGAGCTGGTACAATGATTTATAAAATAAAGACATTTCTTGTAAAGACTGAGAACCTGCATTTAATCCCTGGAAACTCTTATGTGGAAGCAAACAATGCTTGCCAACTCTCCTCAGACCTCCATATACATGTCATTGGAGACCACCGCCTCATCCCTCACCCCCTCACAAATCAATCACATATCACAACATTAAACACTAATATTTCAATTATGTGAGATTATTCATTCCTTTGAGACTTTATTAATAAAATTAGTGTACAAGTATAATTCAGATTTAAGCTAGTCTGTGTTCAAGAGTTAGCTCATGTATGAAAAGCTCACTTTAAAACACCGAAGTACCCAACCTAGATGACAAGATACTATAGTGGTAGTTTAGCAAAAACTGTGTTGGTATCTCAGTGGTGCAACACTTTCCTAAAATATCTGCACACCAGAAGGAGAGGGAGGGACGGAGTGGGGTAGAGAGAGGAAGTGAGGCACGGAGAGAAGAGAACTGATCCAGGGAGTCTCCATGAGTGCTCAGAACCAATGCATTTCACTCGACGCTGGATCTTAGGATTGCATGACAGGGACAAAATGAAATTAATGAAATATCTTATTCACCACACAGAAGTGTTTGTTCAGGATATGAAATATTCACTAATCCACATAATTTGTCTGTTTGTTTCTTTTCAGCTACTACACCAAGCCTCCTATCTCCAAAACTTCAATCCTAGTCTAATCTTTTAAAGCTATTTCGAAGTCAGAACATGTCAAAATTTTCTTTTCAGAAAAAGAATCCAGCCATCACACCATCTGATGCCAAATTATATAGCATTTGATTTATATATTTGGTTTTCCTTTACTTTGATTTGTAGGCATTGTTCCTTTTTATTTCAAACAAATGACAGAGGCAATTACAATGTCCTGCACGGCTACTTCAGTTTTATAGAGGAAAGACTATTTCATATTTCTATCTTATCTACGTTCAGTCTGTAGAGAAAAAAATCATTGCTGGTTAAAAATAAATCTATTTTCTTTAATTCATCCCAGATTCAGGGAAATAAAACATCTTTAAGTTTTGGTAGTTTATTTCTTTTCTAAAACATAATTTTTTGAGGGAGAAACACCTTTCCATCTAACTCATCAAGTGAAGCATAAGAAATAGAGTGCTAGGAATAGCTAAAATAGAAACAATGCTACAAGATACAAGGTCAGTAATTACTTAACATGGCTAACAACTCCTATATAATGCATATTATTAATTACACAGTAAATAACTATATAATGACATATGAGGTAATTAATAAAATGAATCATTCTTTTGTTTCTGGCATTTTCTTGTGAGTTTATTTTATGGGGATTACTATTATTTTATGTTTGCTTGTGTGTTTGTTTTCGCCAAAAAGAAAAGAAAGAAATTGTGTAGAATTCAGTGGATTGGGAGATATGGAGGAGGTGGCAAAAGGAAAAACCATGACCCCAGAATATAGCCTATGAAAATATATCTTCCCTAAATTTGTGGTCTATTTTGCATCATAACTTGCGAGTAGAAATGTAAATATCATTATTCATGAATGCAATGCTTTCTTTGTTGGTATTGTACAAACTGGGAGGGACAGCAAAATTACATATGTAGGTAAATATGTCGAAGAGAATGGGAATCAGAGCGAAAACAAGCTAGGGTTCCCTCTTTGTTTAGTAATTTGATATCCCTTTGCAATTCAATTCATAGTGTCATTTTACTTTAATTTTGTTGACAGGAGTTATTGTAAAAGCTATTTGTTTTCAACTATTTTAATTCAACACTTTATGAAAACTGGGCAACATAGGTAGGCTTTTCTCTCTGTGGTCATGTCCAGGTATGGGTCAATGTGGTATGAAATAAATGGTCAATTATTCATGGAAATTATGAATACTAATTTGTAGCATTTTTAAATACCTGATAAAATAGAGTTTAAATGTTATTGCTATAAAAGTGTGCCTGATTACTGTCTTTCTTAGCAGGTATATAATACTGTACTTTTTTGATGGGGGATCTCAAGTGTGTAGTTCAAGCTTCTGTCCACCTTATCATCCTGCCTTAACACTCTGAGTACTTTAATTTAGATACATGTTGTCACACCCTACCTTGTATCTATATTTTTAGAACATTTTGAAGCTAGGAAAATTCAGAAGTGAGATTTGAAAATAAAAAACTAACATTGGTGGAGAACCCAAAATACAGGTAGCATTACTTTGCCTATTGTAAAGAAGAAAACTATTTGCACTTCAGATGCTTCGTGAAGAAGTGACAGCTTAGAGATTAGGACTTATATTAATTCAAAAAAAGTCATGTATTTAAAAGAATGAAAGAACATAGAAAGTGGGTAAGCAGTTAAACTCTGTCTTTTATTCCTATTTAATGTTATTCTAACCTAAAAGTTGTCATTAAAAATGTAGTAAAATTAATGTGATTTTTAATGTGTGTTTATATTTGTTACTTCCTAATGGGAGATGTCATTCTGTAAATATGTTTCCTTTATTGGTTAATGAATAAATCATTGTTGGCCAATAGGAAAGTAAGATAGGTGGGACTAGGAGAGGTCCTAGGATTCTAGGAAATGTATTGAGGAGTCTCAATATGATCCCAGGAAAAGAAGACACTAGTCTGGCATTCTTGGTTAGATAAGACCATGTAGAATTAAATATATTAGTGCTTATGGGTTAATATTTAAGACAGAGATAGCCATTAAAAAATGCTAGTAACTGGCAAACAGCTTTATAACTAATAGGGTGTTATTTTGGGACTGACATAGCTCTGGGACCAGGCTGGCAGGAAAGTGTGTATAATAACTTCATAATTCCTAGTATCCGTAACACATTTTAATGACTGAGGCAGACTTAATGTAAAGTTTTTACTCTATATCCATTAACTAGCCTGCTGATACAAGGTGGACATTGCTACAGGGTTCCTGCTTCATTGAAGAGTCTGCCAGACATTCTGCAGGAACCAGAGAAAAGGGACTGACAAACTGCCAATACAGGTGGGCAGTTTAAAGTTTCCTACTATGCTGTGGAGTCTGCCAGAAACACTATGGCCTGTAGGCTAAAAATAGAACATTACAGAAGAACTTTGTGTGACTGACCAGGCAGTGAGTTGTCTCTGTCATTTCTAGAGTTTATATATTATCCTTCTGTGGTCTTTGAAGGAGTTGAAGACAAATAGTTATGGTTATAGTTTTCCTTAGTTAGGATTAAAGATAAATTACACATGAGACTTTAGACTCACAAAGATAGGATAGGTGATGGAATATTTTCTTTATATCTTACTAAATGTTAATGGATTAATATTGTTAACTGTGATTCTTATTTGATAAATGTTGGGTGATATATTTTTCTATGCTAAGATTAAAACCCTTCTTTTGTTTTAGACAGAAAAGAAGAGATGATGATGGGAGATGTCATTCTGTAAATTCACTTATTGGTTAATGAATAAATCACTGTTGGCCAATAGGAAAGCAAGATAGGCGGGGAGAAGAGACTAGGAGGAGAGAGGAAGTAAGAGGGAGGAGATTCAAGATGGTGGATTGAGAGAGGAGAATACCAGGGACTCTCTCTGGTAAGATAAGACCACATAGAAATACTTAGAGTAATAGAAATGGGTTAATAATTAAGACAGAGCTAGCCAATAAACAATGATAATAATAGGCCAACAGCTTTATATCTAATACAGCATCTCTGTGTTATTTGTGGTTGGGGACCAGACCGGCAGGGAAAACCTACTCATAACAGGCCAGAGCCATATTTTTTAATTAATCAGATTATTTCTTATCATCTTCAGGTTGGTGTCAAAGTACAAGAGTAGCTAACATAAGCAGAGGATGTTTTCCTCCATATGTGAGAAATAGGGACTTAAGGGTTTATCTTATGCAGTTCTTATTTTTTAAATTTAAATTTAAAAAATCTTATTTTACATACCAATTCCAGTTCCCTCTACCGCCGATTCTTCCACTTCCCCCACTATCTCCCATCCCATATCCCATCACAGAGGGTGAAGCCTCCCATGGGGATATCATCAAAGTCTTACACATCATTTGGGGCAGGACCAAGGCTCTCCTCTCTGTATGTAGGCTGAGAAAGTATCCATAGTGAATGGGCTCCCCAAAGCCAGTTCATGTACTAGGGATAAACACTGGTTCCACAGCCAGGGGTCAGGTTCCATAGACTACCCAAGCCCTCCAAATGACAGACATGTTCAACATAGCTAGTTTAGTCTTATGCAGATTCTCCAACTGTCAGAGTTAGGGGAAGGACAAAGAAGAAGAGTAACCAAAGAGATAATCTTGATAGGAGCCATCATGGTCTTATAAAGAAACCTGGCACTAGGGAAATGTCCAGAAATCTGTAAGGATGACCCAACGAAGATTCTAAGCAATAGTGGAGAGGCTACCTTAAATACCCTTCCATAGAATGAGATTGATGAATATGTTATATGCCATCATAGAGCCTTTATCCAGTAGCTGATGGAAGCAGAGATTCATAGCTAAGCACTGGAATCCATTTGTAGAGTGGGAGAAGTGATGAGCAAAGGGGTCAAGACCATGTTTGGGAAATTCAGTTCTTTCTTGTGCCTCATTTCTTGGTGCTGTTTCTTGTCTTGGGATTCTAGAAGCCACTTGGTGACTACTGGGCACAATATCATTTATACATAACTATTTCTCATGCACATGGTTAAGTGCATATATATTTTTATCAATTTTGCAGCCTTACAGTAGATGTCCATTTTCTCACCCATCTGTAGTCTAAGGGGAAAGGACTATTTCTGTGTTGCTTTTTTATTCTTGTGATTATGTCTCGTACATAAAATTCTTCCAAGAAACATTAAGTTCTGATTTTTGATTCACAAAACAGAAAGTGGAGAGTGTAAAATTCTGTCTTGGCAATAACTTGTTTTTATTAAGTATAGATCATGTGCTGTTTTGTGTGTCCTAACTTGTATTTAACTTTCTCCTCTTCCTTTACATTCTTAATAAATCAGTCTCTCAGACAGGAGAAACCCATATTCAGAATGATAATGCTCCTTCACTTCCAAAAAGCCAATTTTCTTCCATGTTAAAGTACTATAATTTCTGAAAAATGATAATAACACAGAAATTTTCTGAGCACTTTCCTTAAATTATAAAATTTAATTCTCAGAGTTTTTTGTTACAAGTGTCATTAGAATCTTCAATTTTAGAACCTTTGTGAGATTAAATTAAATTTGAAATTAATTTGAAACACAAGAGACAGTATGATTAAGGAATAAATCTTAACCCTTTCTGGCTATCTAATTAGGTTTCATTAACAATAAAGATTCTACTTCCATAATCCTAAAAGAAAATAGAGAATGCCAGACAAGAAAATTCATTGAAATATACTTCTCTCTAAAAAATAAAAGTGTTGCTAAATTGTTTTGCCTGTGTCCTTTTCTGATATTCCTAGTATTCAATAAGAAAGTAAAATAACACATTTAAAAAGGATTTCATTTCCTGTAAAATATTCATATTGCTAGTGTACATTGTATTTCTTACCGTATTTCCATGGGAACATTTTAGTATATTTACAACAAGTATCATTAAATTATGTTAACTACACGTAATACCTTGCAGTGTGGCTACAACAATGCAGTATCTGTACTCTTGAACCAATCAATGAACACTTTGTATTCAGATGGAATATATAGAGTTCATAATGAAAAATGGGAAGATGCTATTGAAAGAGCTCATAGTTGGTGACTTATATAAATACCTGAAGATGTGCAGACAAGAGCATTATTCTTGGAGTTCAGTGGTTTCTTTGGTTTGGAGGAATAAAGTTTCCCGAGGAAGGCATGCAGTTACAACTGTCCTTCAATAGGGACAAGTCACTTCAGACTTAAATTACCTCCGATGAATGGAAATATACATTGTTGAAAAACAAAACACAATACAAAAACAAAACAGACAACCAAAAATGAATTGTAACTTTCTAAAAATCTCTTCATATTCTCAGCCCACAGCCCATATGTCTATGTCTATTGTGTCTTGATCTGAGAAGAGATACAGAACAGATGGCAGGCTGAGGGAAGGCTTAATTAATCCCATCTCCTTGAGGAAAGATATCTGCAGTCCACATTTATGATTTATTCTATTTAATTTTAAATTGCAAATGTGATAATAAAAACATAAATAGTGTGGTTCTCAAAATCTTGATGAACACTGGCAGACATAGTTATATGAGAGACAAAGAACTATTCTCTGAGATGATATTGAAATGCTTCTGTGTATCTCTTTGCTCAAGATCCCATCTGAAGTCTCAGGTGGCACAGTCAGGCATTGTCCCTGACATGTTTGTTTTCCATAGTCAAAGTGACATTCTGATTTAAAAGGATTGTCTTCTGATTTTCATCACTTTGATTTGACTCACCTCATGTCATCTAATTATCAGAAAATCTGTTGATATCAAATGTTTCTGATTTATTTAAATAAATGAGTACAAATCACTGTGTTTCTCCTTGGAATCATAGGACAACACATTTATATCATATTTTGGGTAAATACAGTGCATCGAAGTGAAACATTCCTCTGACTAATTAGAAAACATCACTTTGATAGATATTATAAAAGTAGACTTAGGTAATTATTATGTGTGAGTTACTTAATTTCCCATTGTGATATTCTGTGTCAAAAGGTACTGAAAATACAGAGTCCAAATCTATTTACAGTGGTTAATAATTTCATATCAGTAATAGAAAACTTACATCTTAATTTAAATATTTAAATAAAAATTCTATATATTCTATAACTTGGGTTCCTTTTCTTTTCTCTTCTTTTTGCTTTGTTTTTCTGTGTAGCTTTGCACTTACTCTGTAGACCAGGCTGGCTTTGAACTCACGGAGGTCCATATGCCTGTGCCTCCCAAGTTCTGTGATTAAAGACATGGGCCAACACTTCCCAGCTATAACTTGGATTATTAAAGAAGATGTGTATGGTTCAGTAGCAGAGTAGTTGGTTACCTGGCATAATGAGTTCACCTTTGCAAATCAGCACAGCAAAGATTAAATAAATGCATGAATCAAGACAGGGTGAGAGGCAGAAAGGTAGGGATTTAAGGAGAAAGGGCGAAAGAAAGGACAGGAGGAGGGACAGTCTTAGAATATCATCAATATAATAAGAATATTACTTATATTCATTATCTATTTTCTCTCTAAAATATATCAAGTCAAATTTTTCACAATATGCATTTTTTTGCAATACTGCTTTCACATTATATTTGAAAACAAACAACCATGTTTTATTGCAAAACATTCTCTATGATAGAGGTAGAAACTTTTGTAGTTATTCTACAACATAGCCTAACTGTCTCTCTCCATTTATGGTTTTGTTAGCTAAAATGACTAACATATATGATTATTGTTAATAGGCTATATTTAGAAAAAAAACATAGTTTTATTTAAATACATTATGTTTTCTTCTAATTTAAGAAGATTTGAGACTTATCCCCCTTAAATAGTAGAAGGTACATGCTTTAGTTTTTCTGAATAGTTTGCATACTCTCCTATAGCTAATGTGCCACTATGGCATGAATATCAATTAGGAGAAGAAGCCCAGCATGTCTATGTTCTCAGTCTAATGTTCATATTAACCAATGTAATATTATTCTTTATCTCACACTTGCAAACACCACTTCAACCTTTCAGTGACACAGGAAAAGAAGCCTGCCTGAAAGAGCAATTTGTGGTATATTCCAAGAGTACACTATTCTGGAGAAGATTAAATATGGCAACAGGATAAATGAAAGGAAAGGGGAAATTTATAGAGGTAAAATTTTAATGTAGTTGGGGTGTTTTAAGACTATTCTCTGTGGCATTGTAATCCTGGATAGAAAAAAACTGCATTTTTCAAAATTCATAGAACTTTACAGAATAACAATTAAAAAGGGGGAAGTTTAATTTCTCAAATTAGTACTATTTAGGAGGCCAGAGAATATAGAATGCAAAAGTGAAGGTGAGTAAATAATTTAACAGTATAAATTATTAAAGCATAAAGCCATTTTTTCTTAAAGGAAAGTGATGTGCACTGGTGAGATAAGATTTACTGTGAAAATTAGTAATATCTGTACAAATAAGGACAAAGGAGCCATGGCTAGCACTGGGTTAAAATTGATGCTGTGATTACTTATAGCCGTGTAGGTTAAAATTCCAAAACCCAAATCCACCTGTCTTGAAATGGCACATTAAGTAAGTCGATGACTGGTGGTAGAACTAAAATTTCGTTATTAGAATTGACAGGTTATAGATAATGAACAGAATTCGACTTGGATTTTCTACACATGATTCAAATTTATAATAATCGCATACATCCAGTGAAGGTGATTCCATGTAGATATATTTCTGTGTTTGTGAATACAGTGAGATTAGCACATGTATGTATTATCTGAGATGATACGCTAAGTGCAATAAGCATAAGCATGCACAATACTTGGAACCTGCTTACACTCACATTATCCACATAAAGAGGTAAATGGCTTTTAGAGAAAGTTAATTAGGACTGAAACGAGTGATACTCAATAGTCTAGGGCTAGCCTAACAAGCTCCCTGATCCAGAACAACCTGTATCACAAATAATATCATACATTAATAATTGGTTTCTTAGGGAGTCACACTAGACACCTTTGCCCAACAACTTAAATAGGTGTAGTCATATCTCAGTGCTGGAAGCTTCACAGGATGACAAGAGATGAACAGTTAGGGTTCTGCTCCCCATCATTTGATGGTTTATTTCATTAGCCTACTGACATATACATAAATATTTTAGGAAGAATCTGCTGCATTTGATTCCCATGCTACCTCTTAAATGACCCATATGTTTCTTTTTCTTTTTTGTTTCTCTCCATAATCTCAATCCCAAACTCCTCCTTCTCCCTGCCATATGTTTCTCCCCTACTTCCTTCACATATGCTAATTTATTTGCCTTTCCTAATGAGATCTATATGTTCCCTCTATTTGTTATTTATTCATTTATTTACTCTACACCTACATTCTGAGGTTCTAACTACTGTAGCTTATTTACTAAGTTGTAGCATGGATGACAAAACCGTGAGACAGATATTGGAGTTAAAGCAGAAAATCAGAAGAGCAAAGCAGAAAGCCTGTAGAGAGTGCTCAACTCTACCAAATTCTCAGACTTAACAGGTACTCCAATGAACCTCAGACTCTTTCAGATTACACGGTTTTTCATATTTACTGAGCTCCAATCTCCTCCTGCCTTATATTTCTGTCTAGTTCGGGATTAAAGTCATGGGATCCCAAGTGCTGAGGTCACCTTTGTGTGAGCTGTTTCTCTATTAGACTGGATCAATTTAGTGTAATGTAGCTCACCATCTTCCTGTCTCCTGAGTGCTAGGACTAAAGGTGTGTGCCACTACTGTCCTGCCTCTATGGCTGACTAGTTTGATTGCTAGGACTAAAGCCATGTGCCACCATTACATGGCCTCTATAAGTAGCTAGTGTGGCTAACTTTGATGTTCACACAAGCTTTATCTTTGTTATATCATAAACAAAACATCACCACAATCAACACTAAATGAAATTTCTCCTTTGCATCCCTCCCATCTGAGCTCAGGGAACCACATCAAAGAAGAAGCAGAAAGAGTATAAGGTTCAGAGGGAAGGAGAACACTATGAAGTCAACACCCTCTAAATAAACATGAGGAACATTCATATGAAATCACAGACACTGATGCAGCATGTACAAGTCTGCAATCACAGACATTGATGCAGCATGTACAAGTCTGCATCAGGCCCTCATTCCTCTCAGACAAACTTGCTACCAATGGTGTACAGTGCTAGTTTCATAGTTTGGGGTTTTTTAATGAAATATGTAGTTGACCATTTTCTTAATTTTTTTTTTTTTTTTTG
Organism: Phodopus roborovskii; assembly: GCF_943737965.1. Lineage (NCBI taxonomy): Eukaryota > Metazoa > Chordata > Mammalia > Rodentia > Cricetidae > Phodopus > Phodopus roborovskii. The sequence continues at coordinate 11,734,587 of NW_026126511.1, read as the reverse complement.
TTGTTGCTCTTGTTGACAGATTGAGCTACTGTACTATGGTTTAGTTCAGAGCACAGAAATAGAAGCCAATTAGAGAGTTGTGTCAGCTTAGTAAGGTTGGATCTTACTCTTTCTCCCTGTAAACTTCAGATTATAGTAATAGGCTCTGTCTAAAGTTTAGGTGGCTTAGATTTCCTATGTGTATTATCTTCTAACAATGTCTGTAAAACACGCTGAAATGTCAGTTTCCTGTAGCTATTTGAAAAAACAGAAATCTAATTAATTCAATGACTGATTTATTCTGGTCATAACATTTCTTAGGAGAAAAAAGCACCAGATATTCTGCATATAAAAGAGATCTACAAGGATGACCCAAACTAGAAATCTAAGTAATAGTGGAGAGGCTACCTTAACTGCCCTTCCCCGATAATGAGATTGATGACTACCTTATATGCCATCCTAGAGCCTTCATCTAGTAGCTGATGAAAGCAGAAGCAGACACCCACAGCTAAACACTGAGCTTAACTCCTGGAATCCAGTTGCAGACAGGGAAGAGTAATGATCAAAGGGGTCAAAACCAGGTGGAGAAACCCCTAGAATCACCTGACCTGAAAAAGGGGGAGCTCATGGATTCCAGTCTGATAGCTGGGAAACCAGCATAGAACTAACTCAGATTCCCTGAATGAAGGTAGTCTATGGGGCTTCTACATTGTAGTGGATCATTATTTATCCCTATTATAGGAATGGACTTTGGGAGCTCGTTCCACATAGGGTGATACTCCTTCAGCTTAGACACATAGGGGAGGGTCTGGGTCTTGCTCCAAATGAAATGAGAGACTTTAAAGAGTCCCCATGGAAGGCCTCACCCTCCCTAAGGGGATGGGAAGGAGATTGGTGGGGAGAACAGTGGAAGGCAGGAAGGTGCAGGAACTGAGATTAATATGTAAAACAAGCTTGCTTCAAATTTAAATAAAAAAGATATAATCTTAGTCATGAATATCTTAGTCAACTATTTTGGACTTAAAGTTTTATAGTAAAATTTTACAGTAAAATATAAGAAAAATGAGAAGAGATTTACATTCAGAAATGTATGTACATATTTTTCAAAAGAGGAAAATAAAAATTCTGTAGCTTGAAAAAGAAATTATAATCCACTGATCAGAGTTGAGACAATGAACCTGTCTTGATAATATGAGGTAAATTTGATTTTTTTTTATAAAACTTATTTTAGTAAAAAAATTATTTTCAAATAGACATTACATTAAAAAGAAATAAGATTTAACAAATTACCAGCTGTATTGAAATAATAGCATATGGTGGTCATTTTCTTTCAAACCTCCACAGTAACTTTGGAGGTTCCTTGTCTCATAATGCTATTTTAGGCAACACACACACACACACACACACACACACACACACACACACACACACACATTCTTTGATTTTTTTAACCTTACAGTTTCTTTCAATATGTTCTATGATTTCCAGGTTACTATTTTCACGGGATACTTGAGTGTACCAACAAAAGTGTCCTTGCATCTATTATCTGTTTTTTTGTGTTTTTTGTGTTTTTTCTTTGTTGTTATTCATTTTGGTTTGTCACATTTGATGTGTTAGTTTTTCTTTTCTTTCCTTACTGTTCTATAGAAGCACATTTGTTTTCTACTGAGACACCAAGGGTTGATCTTGATGGGAGGGTAGGTAGAGAGGAACTGGGATTAGTAAAGGAGGGTGAAAAATAATATGGTCTTGTTGGAGGAGGAGTGGTGTTTTGCAGGAAGTGTGTCATTGAGTTTGTGTTCTGTTGGCCATCTTCTTTGAGGCATGTAGCCCATCCTTGTTTCCCCATGTAACAATCCTTCAAAAACGAAACAACAACACCCTAAATCTTCATTTTCTTAAATTTTATTTTAGGAAATAACTTGTGATTTATCAATGATGGCATGTATTTACCACTCCATTCAGATCTAAAACTCCATTTGGCACAGAAAAGTGCAGGTACTGTGTATGCTGCATCAGTCTCTAAATTCGTGTGTGTGTGTGTGAATCCTGTTGATTTAGAGAGCTTTGTTTCCTTGGTATCCTTCATCCTCTTTGTCACTTGTTTTCTGCTTTCTCTTCTAATTATTCCATAGCCTGTCATTATGTGCACATTTTCCAGTTTTGCTCTATGTATTTCTTCCCATCTGCAACAGGAGGAAGCATCTCTGATGATAGTTGACCAAGGCTCTGCTCTGTGGTTACAGCGAAAGGCCATTGGGAGTCATTATTTTGCTATGTTATTTTTTTAGATCAAGAGAATTTTGTTTTACATACATCCCTAGGCTATGTAGTCCCAGATTCTTGGTTACCTAAGTATTGCCAGGTGTGAGTCCTGTCTTGTAGAAGGCTCAAGTCAAATCAGACATTCATTGATTACTCCAACAAGTCCTGGGCCACCATTGCACCAACATATCATGCAGACAGGAAATCATAGTAAATCAAAGGGATAGTGACTGACTTGTTTACTTTTCTCTTTTGGTAGCTTGCAGAGTACCTATTCTCCTGAAATGACTAGTCATTTCATGTTTGTTTGTTTGTTTCCTTTTGTTTTATATGATGGCGTTTCCATGTATAGCTTTGGAGAGCAGGCTGGGCTTGAACTCACAGAGATCCATCTGCCTCTGCCTCTGCCTCCTGAATGCTAGGATTAAAGGCATATGCTATCACTCCCTAGCTGTCATTTCACATTTGGAAGAAGTTATTTTTTCTTGCTGTTACTAACACAACACTTATAATGATATAAATTATTCATAATGAATAATTAAAAGTTAAAAGTATGTGCAAGAATAATTGAATGATTATGTTTTATTTATAATTATTTACAATATGGCTCTTTGTGTATATGCAAACAACAGATGTAACCACCCATTTAGTTCATCATTAATTTCACTATTGACCTTTGCCCCTCGGAATTAAAAGAATCACCCACAATTGTGACTTCTACAGCTCTCCTTCTTTGCCTTGGCATCTTTTGGATATGCAATAACCATATCTCTCCTGCATTTGTCATTTAAATGATAAAAATTATTTCACCTTCCTAAGAATTATTCCATTTAACCTATAAGTAAACTATGGCTTTTTATTCCTAATTTTCAAACAGTTTGATATTGTTTTACAAATAAAATCTTTGTGGCTTAAATGGCCCTTGTATGTGGCTTTGTTGCCTGATTTTCCTCAGCTACTTCTCCCCTGATTTAGAACTCAAACTTCAGTGTCTGTCTTGTTCAAGCAAGTAATGCTTAATATTTTACATGCTGAAGAAAAATTCAAGTTTTTCAGTATTCTTATACTTCTATTTTTAACAATAATACAGTATCATGTAAAGGAATTCATGTGTGTGAAAGTTAAACATTACACAATTGCTTTCCAAGGTCATTGCACAAGGTCATTATTCTTTGAAATGTCTGTTAAGAACTGTTAATAGAAAGAGAACAAAGATTATAAAAATGAAAATACATTAACTGAATATGTATTTGCAAAAATGTGTCAAGTAAACAAATACTGTCTTAAACCTCAATAAGGAAAAAAAAACATAACTTAGTCATAAAAATCCCAAACACCTGAATAGATATACCAATGAATGAGCAAGCACAACATAGTATGTTGTTGATAATATAAAAATTCAATCAATTTTTGTGGTACTAGGAAAACAACCTATAAGAGTAGAAAAGGCCAGACCACAGGCAACACTCAAATAAAATCTTGTATCCATTGTTGATAGAAATGCAAGACATAGAACTAAATCCTGTCACTACGTTTTGATTTTGTAAAGTCTTAGCAACACACAACCATAACAGAAAGAGGATCAACGAAAACAGTATAGAAACATTAAGCAGCCCCTACCTCAATATCCATGCTACTGGTGAATAGACAGTTTAGTATTAAATAGGTTAACAGACAAATTGGAACATCATGAAAATGAGATCCTTCTGACTACTAAAACAAAATGAGATATGAAGGAGTCAAAATTCCTGACAGGAAAAAAATACATATTTAGAAATGAAAGAAATCAGCCTATGGATTAGGTAAAATGCATGATCCCAGCAATCTTAAATGATGAACAGACCAAACTAAAGGTGCAAGGAGCAGCATGGGCTGCAATTCACATGTGGGTGGGAATCAGTAATCTATTCCAGGATTTTAGAAGTAGTGAAAATTGGAAAATTGCTATTCTCTATTTTTTCAAACTCATAAATGGTTCAGTGCCATTTAATGAATACTCATCAATGTAAGCTATGTATTGGGTGGGGTAACATGTTACCTATGGACTCAAATATTAGAGCAAGCATACTTTATTATATGGTAAAGGGAAGGTTATCCACAAATTGGAGAACAGAATAACTGTGACACATGAGAACTTCTTCAATATCAATGTTGTGAAGAATCTAAAATTATTCTAAAACAGTAATATATGAAAAAATGCGATGTGTGTTTTGCAGCATTGTTTTTACACAAGTTTATTGTTCTGCTTGGTAATATTCATGTACTTTGTTTTCCTTAGAAACACCAATTAACTGGTGATGTGTGCCCTAGTAGGAGCCATTGGGTGACAGTGTCTCAGTATTCACTATGTTAACTTTGATCATTTAAAATGATGTCTGCTAGGTGTTCCTACTGAGAATTCAAGATTTCTTCTTTTAATTTATAAGTAATATGTTTTGATATCTTTAGAAACATTATAAATATCACACAGTTCTCTAGCTTTCATCTGGTGATTTTAGCACACGTCAATTTTATCTATTGGCATTAGTCCTACATCTACTCAATTTTCCATTCTAATTCTATTTTATGTATAATTTTTAAATATTTGAATAAGCCACTTTACATGTGTGTGCATGCATGTGCATGCTTGTGCATGCCTGAAAAATTTTATGAAGTATAACAATGGAAAGGAAAGACCCACAGTGACCAGAGGTTCTGAGGAAGGAAGAAACCCTGCAGGAGTTTCGTAGGGGAAAAAGCATTGTAAACACTGAAATGAATTCATGTTGATTACATCTAAAGAAATTTGAGACATAATATGTTTGGGAAAGCCAGGGATTAGAGTTTTAAGAAGCAGAGCTACATGACATACAGGTTTTTAAAGGATATCAATGTGATTATTATTTGCCCTTTTTATGAAATAAAATTACCTGCCTATAAAATAGATGTATGTGTTTTTGTAAATGCATATGGATTTATTATCACTGTCAGTAGAATTAGTACCGAGCACCAAAATTAATTGACCAGTTGAGTTTTATTTGTGTGCACCTTCATTTCAGCTTGATTTTACGCCAGTATTTCTATTTATTGAATTCTAATTCACGTTCACATTGTCTTCTTTCTGTTTATTTATGTTTCCTAAACTTGGATTGTTTTGTTTCTGTCTACTCTAAGTGCATTCAAGTGTTTTGTTATAGCTTTATAAAAATTCTTTCAGAGTGTTATAACTGTTCTTTTTGAATTCTGTATCTTGAATAGCATTTCACTTGTTCTCCTTGATTCCAAGTCTGCAAAGCTGGTGATATGATGTGGGTATGACTTATCTTCTCGTGACATAGCCCTGGTACTTTTGTCAAGGGACACAATCTAGACATTGGCTTGATTTGTTTTTAATTGCTTTTAGTCCTCTATATCCCATTCCAAATGTAGGACTTGAGGCCGAGTTGAAGGGTCGATTGAAGAGAATGTATTGGGAAAGGAAGTCCCTGAATCAGCTTAGGGGAGGACTGGGATGTTTTGGGGTTTCTTACTCAGTTGGCCATGAAATGCAGGAACAGGTGAGTGGGGTACCTGAAGGAGCAGATGTCCCCAAGGTGGTATGAATGAAAGTTATTGCGTTGTGTCTTTTACCCCCTCATTTGTCAGGGTCCGCGTGTTTGTTTTTCCCCTAGCCCCATGGAGCAGAACGGTGAAAGCAGGTGCACAGGATGCACAGGTTGATGTAGGTGGCGACAGCATAATTTGGGCCTCTTGCCTTGCTGGTTATATGCAGTAGAGAACTGGAGGAAGCTCCAAGGCAGCAGAGGAGGTTGTGTAGGTGGCAGGCACAGGGGCATGGTGAGGTTTTATTTTTTTACTTATTCATTTATTTATTTATTTTTTGGTGAGTCTCTATTTTCTCTAACTACTCTTGCTGTTTGAAGAGCAGTTGTAGAAGTTTTTCCGGTATTCATGCCAGGCAGTGGTGGGAGGAACAGGTATTTTTCATTCTTTTAAGCACTTATTATCTAGATTTTTGTCTGACTCAAAATCTTTTCAACCGTCAGGGGGAAAAAAATGAGTTCAACTGAACACGGACTTCCAGAAAACAGAATTTGTGAATGCTATCAGCTGGCATCAGAAAGTAAAGTGAATTCTAAGGACTCCAATTTCTCATCTATTCTACTCTGATTTTACCTCTTCTGTCTTCATCACTCTTACCTTCTGTACTTTTTTTTTTTTTTTTTTTTTTTGACTTGTCTGCAAGTAAAATCAAATGTTTTATTAAGGGAAAACTTCATTACTTAAGATGAAGAAGAAAAGAAATACTGATATTTATACCCCATAGACAAATGTTTGGCTTACCACTTTCATTGTGAATTTTTTCCTGAATGATATCCATAGTTTCAGGATTTTTATAAAGAATTTCAGATAATACTAGTAACCCACAGAACAGCATTTTCAGACTTTTATTAGTTGGAACTATGCCAAACAGGGAAAGAGTACCAGTGAGAGTCAGAAGGAGTTAATGATCAAAATTTATTGTATAAGTGTGATTTTCTTTTGTGTGTATGGCTTCAGCTCTGCTTACTAATTCATAAAACAAAGAACACCATTAATATAATTCCACAAGTCAAGCATTAAGCTTGAACTTTTGCTTTTCACCTGATCCTTCTTACCTCTCAAAGTCACATATGTAAGATAAAGAAAGTGTTTTAGAATGTTTTAGCAGAACATCTGGGTCCCTCAATCACAAACCTGAAATGTCATTAGATTAAAACAGAAATAAGAGCTTTCCTCACATTGATATAATATGGTGGATGATTTCTCTGATATATTCTTGAATTCAGTTTGCCAGTATTTTATTATTTTTGCATGGATTTTCATCAGTGATATTGGTCTGTAGTATTCTTTCTTAGTTGTGTCTTTGTGAAGCTTGGGTGCCAAAGTTATTGTGGCCTCGTAAAAAGAGTTTGGTAATGAACCTTCTGTTTATATTGTGTGGAACAATTTGAGGAGTATTGGTAATAGTTCTTCCTTGAATTTCTGGTAGAATTCTGCACTGAAGCCATCTGGCCCTGGACTTTTTTTGGTTGGAAGGCTTTTGATGACTGCTTCTATTTCATTGGTGGTTATAGGTCTATTTAAGTTGTTTGTCTGTTCTTGATTTAATTTTAGTAAGTGATAGTTATCCAGAAATTTGAAGCTTAGATGTGTTTCTTGTATGCAGCAGAAGGATGGATTCTGTCTTCGTATCCATTCTGTTAGCCTGTGTCTTTTTATAGGTGAGTTAAGACAACTAACATTGAGGGAGTGTAACGCCCATTGATTGTTAATGCTTATTTGTTTTAGATTTGTTGTTGGAAGTGGTATTGTGAATATATTTGTCATACTTTATCCTTGGGTTCTGGTGAAGTGGGATTATCTGTTGCCTATGTTTTTGTGAGCGTAGTTATCTTCCTTGGGTTGGAGTTTTCCTGCCAGAACATTCTGGACCTGGATTTGAAGATATGTGTTTTGAAAATCTGGCTTTGTCCTTCAATATCTTGTTTTCTCATCTATAGTGATTGAGAGTTTTGCTGGGTATAGTAACCTGGGCTGCCATCTGTGGACTCTTAGTATTTGTAGAACAACTATGCAGGAACCTTCTGACCTTGAGAGTTTTCATGAAGTCATGTGTTATTTTGAAAGGTCTGCCTTTATAAGTTACCTCTCATTTTTCCTTCTCTACTCTTAGTATTCTTTCTTTATTCTGTATGTTAGGTGTTTTGATTAGGTGTCGAGGGGTCTTTTTTTCTTTGCTCATGTCTACTTGGTGTTTTGTTTGCTTCTTGTACTTTCATGGGTATATCCTCCTTAAGATTTGGAAAGTTTTCCTCAATGATTTAGTTGAATATGTTTTCTGCACCTTTGAGCTGGGCTTCTTCACCTTACTCTATGCCTATTATTCTTAGGTTTGTCCCTTTCATAGGGTCCTACATTTCCTGGATGCTTTGTGTTAAGGATTTGTTGGATTTATGATTTTCTTTGGTTAATGAATCTATTTCCTCTAGTATATGTTCAGCGCTTCTTGAGATTCTCTCTTCCATCTCTTGTATTCTGTTGGTTATGCTTGCATCTGTAGTTCCTGATCGATTGCCCAGTTTTTCTATTTCCAACATTCCTTCAGTTTGTGTTTCCTTTATTGTCTCTATTTCAGTTTTCAAGTCTTGAACTGCTTCTGTTTCCTTTACCTAGTTAATGTTTTTTCTTTGCTATCTGTACTTTGTTTAAGAAATTTGTTCATTTTTTGTTAGTTTTTTTCTTCCATTTCTTTAGGGATTTTCTCACTTCTTCTTTGAAGGCCTCTATCAATTTTATGACTATAATTTTTAAGTCGTTCTCTTCTGCTTCATCTGCTTTGGGGTTTTCAGGTCTAGTTAATATAGAGTCCCTAGATTCTGGTGGTATCATGGTTGTCTTTCTATTGTTAGGTGATTTCTTGTATTGCCATTTTCTCATTGCTTCTTCCACTAGGTGTAGGTGGGGTCTCTCTCTCTCTCTCTCTTTATGGTTTTCCCAAGGTCTCTCCTCATGCAGGGGCCCGGTGATGGGGGGGGGTTCAAAGATCAGGCTCCAGCAGAAGACTGTTCATGGGGGTCAAAGATCACGAACACTTGGACTCAGGACATTTTGCGCTGATAGCCAGATCTAGGCTGGGCTTGGCACTCTCCAGCTGAGGCTTCTTTGGCAGAGGCCTAGTGATGGGGGTCAAGGATCCGGCCAGCATTAACTCAGAATTGCCCAGTGGGGACAGGCAGATCTGTGGGAGGGTCCCGGAACTCCTGTAGAGGACATAAAGGACAGGCAGAAGTTGTCAGAGACCAGGCAGGTGGGGATTATGGGTGGTCCCACATGGATAGGCAGGTCCAGTGTGCTCAGAGCAGCTCCAGAGTTCCCCGAAGGTGGCAGAATTGTTGGCTTCACCCTCTGTGCTAGTGCTCTTGCTGAGGCCTCTGGTCGAGGCCTGGCAATGGGGGTCAAAGACTAGGCTGATACCTAGGATATTTCAGAACAGGCAGTTCTAGCTGTGTCCTGGCACTCTCCAGCTGACGCCTCTTTATCAGAGGCCTGGTGATGGGGGTCAAGGATACAGACCACATTGCCTCTACTATTTTTTATTTAAGTTTCCACTGTGATATACATCGAACCATTACTGCCTCCTTTTAGTTTTATATTTGCATGGCCTGCCTTCTTTGCTTCCTCTGCTTCTCTTCTACATCATCAAAGGGCAGATAATCTTTATTTTTTTTTTCTTAACACGTCTTAATATTTACACTCAGGTTAATTTAAAAATCTGTTTTAACATTTTCAGCTTGACACATGGAACATCAATAATACCCAGGGTCACTAGTTTTTTTCTTTCCTTTATCATCTTTCTTCCAGCAACGACTGTACTTCCCTTCCTTTTGCTTGGAGTTAGTTTTGCTTGAGAAATATACACGATATGTCATGGGTCTTCCTTAAGAATGCACATTAAAACATTGACATTAATATCTTTTTTAGCCAGACATTGGTGGCACCCCAGCACTTGGGAAGCAAAGTTAGGTAAGTCTCTGTGAGTTTGAGGCCAGCCTGGTCTACAAAACTAGTTCCAGAACTGCCTTCAAAACTATACCGAAATACCCCATCTTGAAACTCAAAAAAAAAATCTGTTTCAAAATTCTCTACAGTTATCAAACTGGGCCCATGGATGCATTACTTTATTCCTAATTCTGTATATCCTCTCCTTGATCACTTAAGATACATTACATATAAAATCATTATTCTGTACATTTTGTTCAGTTGTTTTTATCTTAGAACATGCACTGTAGCTATTATTTATTCTTGTCCATTTTTCTCTAGACATCCACACAGATAATGGGAAATCTGATGTCAAAATAGTGTGCATGGAGTACACAGCCTAACTCATAAAGCTTGTTTTGTTTTAGAGAAAACACTAGGATATATCTGGCAAGTTATAATCATATCTATTGCTTCACAATAACAACAATTTAAGTTCAAATATACTTTTTTAGATAATAAGTACTAGATTTACCACTAAAAACTTAAAATTCTCTCCAATTTATGGGACAAGTTATGTCCCATCTATGTAATATCATAATGATATTGATATCCTGATTTGGTGATCTCTTAGGGAGTGAAAAGAGGTCACTTACTGAACACATGCACAAACTGTTGAGGACACAGTAATGACTCACTGAATGATTTGACATTTCCAGTCTACCATAGCTGTATCATTGTCCTTTCCTGGTTGTAACATCAGCAGGATTGCTAGGAATATGGAGATGGTATTAACGGAGACATTTCCTTCTGCAGACACTCATGCTGCCTGGCTGACTTTTGAAACTTGAAGGACATTTTCTCAGTTTACAAACAGCCTTTCTTTTAAAATAAACTACCCTGCTAAAACCATGTATGCTAAGTTTATGCCTGTGGCATTTTTAGAAGCAGAGCCACGAACCTTGGGGAATATAAATTTAATGGAAACCTGACAGCTCCCTATCTTTAACGAAGAGAATGTTGTCAGTGGTAGATGGGATTTTTCAAGTAATACTGATGAGGTCAGCTCTGTAGAGCAAGCTAATTGCAAGTTGTGTTTCTGCTGACAAATTATAAAGTGTGCTTATACATGCTATATAAATATAATGTAGTTCAGAGCACTGGGTAGAAGAAGAGCTTTCACTAAAAGTCATTACCTTGAATAGATTAATAGGAAATTTCTGCTCCTAGCATCTTTTAGATTATATATGTGAAATACACATAGTACCAATATGTCACTTTGGAAATAAAATCATATTTATTTATGATTGATTTTTAAATTACCTTGTATGGAAATTAAGCAATATTCAGATGAGAAATAGCAATACAGAACATAATTTATCAATTACAATCTATTGTATTTCATTACTATAATTGAAGACACAATAGTTTTATAACTTTAATTCACAGGACACTAACTTATTTAGTTGAGCCTTCCAGTTTTACATTTTTAGTGAAAAACTAAAGGAATTTGGATATCTTATATTAATAAATCTCTTGCTTAACATGAACAAGGGTGTAGGTTATCTTCCTAACACTGCCTAAAAGAAGTACAAAAGTAGTTAACAACCAGTTGAGTATGGTGGCACATGCCTTCAATCCCAGCTTTTGCTATGATGAGAAAGAGGAAATGCTACTCTTGAAGCCAGGCTCTTATTCACATCTTGTTTAGGGCAGACTGGGATACATGTTGAAAGCTGTCTCAAGAACCAATGGAAGTTTTGATTTTTTCCATTCTAAAATGATGTAGTTACTTCCAAAAAAATGTAATTATTTCTCACATATGTCATTACTTTTCCTATATATAGAGAAAATACGCAAATATAAAAGGTATGCTTTTTATCTTTTATATCTTTAATATATGTAATACTTGGTGTTTGGTATCATTCATTATATTGTTCATTATGATTACCCCAAAATATCATACTTATAATATAAATACAGTTTAGCCTTTTGTAGCTGTGACGTTATTAACGTAACAAAACACAAGAAGGAAAATATTTATAAATACTATACAATTTATGCTTCTCCTAGTTGTAGAAGCTCCAGTGTAAGATCAGATTAATGTATTGCCCCTGTTTCTGAGGATGGTCTTTGGTTTAGCAAGAGGGAGAGGGAGAGCTAGTATCTCTTGAGTATGAAGCACAAAAATGCTCAGGCTAATGCATCCTAACATTTTTTATCAAAGGACTGACTAGGGTCCCTGTTAGAAATTTTCTCGTCTCTTCTGGGGTTCTTTTTTTTTTTTTTTTTTTAACATATCGATATCAGTGCCCCCTGCATCCCTCCCTTCCCCCCTCCCTAATTCCCTCCCCTCCTCTCTCTTTCCCTATCTCCCACCATATCATGCCCACCAACCACCCTCCCCTCCTATCCCCACCCCACTCCACGTGTAGATTGATGCCTTCCAGGAGTGGTCATCTACATCTGTCAAGTCATTTGGAGTAGAGACTCAGCCCTCCTTCCTGTCTCTAGGTTAAGGGAGTATTCCTCCATGGGGGATGTACCACCAAAGTCCTTTTGTTCACCAGGAATAAATCCTGGTTCCACTATCCAGAGGACCCTTAGACTGCCTAGGCCTTGTACTTGAGACCCATGTTCAGGGGGTCTGAATCAGTCCCATGCTGGATTTCCAGCTATCAGTCTAGGGGCTCATTAGCTTCTCCTTGTTCAGGTCAGCTGTCTCTATGTGTTTCTGCAGCCTGGTTTTGTCCTCCCTCTTTGAATCTGGAATCCAGTTCGACTCAGTGTTTAGTTGTGGGTGTTTGCTTCTCTTTCCATCAGCTACTAGTGGGCTCTATGATGGTGGATAAGTTAGTCTTTGATGCCATTATCAGGGAAAGACATTTATGGTAGCCTTTCAAGTTTATAAAGATTCCTGTTTGGCACAAGAAAACTTGGTTTCATAATGTACCACAGGATGACAATGAATCCAATATTAGATTCTTTATCCTAAAAAGATAAAAGAAAACACCTTAGAAGAAAAAGAATACAAATATGATATAGTAAATGTAGAAATGTTGTTTTGATAGGAATGAAAATAGGTACAACCTTAAACATTTATTTTAAAAGATAAATGTTATTTATAAAAGGTTTATGGTTATATATTACTAAAAATGGGAAATTAAAGGGCCTGTCAAGATAGCTAAGCAGTTACGAACACTTTATTCTCTTATAGAAGTCATTGGTTCAATTTTCAACACTCATGTGGCTGCTAAGAGTTGCTTGAAACTGAAATTCTAGGGTATTGAAAATACTTTACTGGTATCCAAAAGTGTATATATACAGAACCAGCACACATAAACCTAAAATATGTTTAATCTTTTGAAAAGGAAATTATAAAAGTTTGTTAGTAACATTAAAATGTTTTATGATTCTATATTGACAATCTAAATTATCTTCATTATAATAAAAACCAATATTTTATTAAAACTAAAGGATAAAAATGTCCTGTACATCTTATTAAAAACAACATGAGTGAAACAATGATTTAAATTAAGCACCTAAATTAATTATACTGCATGACTGTTGCTTCCCATATGTAGAAATAAACCAAGGTAAGACAAGAGAATAAATAGTATAAAACCTGAAATGTAACAGTGTGTGTGTGTGTGTGTCCCCTAAATACATGACAGAAAGTACTGGACATTTTAATTTGTTTTGTTTCAATCATAAATATAGTGAGGAATCATTATATTTGATCTTTAATAAAAACTATGGTGAATTAAAGTACTAAATTAAAGGGAAAACATGAATATATTAAATATACACCATGTTTGATATGCATCTTAATCAATATTAAATAATTTTTAAGTATTGTGATTTTTGGATTTCCTTTGCATATATGTATTACTAAATATGTGTCTCCCATGCTAATCATAAGAGTATTTTAACATTACATTGAGAGAATAACTGACAAAGAGTTATAAAATAACCCTGTGAATCATCACAATTACTCATTGTTTTCTCAAGAGTAATTGATTCCATTTTTAGTGTATTACCACTGATGGGGTAATTTTCCCATCAGACATCAGTGCAGGGTAATGAATAGTTATAGCTTAGTAAAATATAAAACTATTTCAAAGATCAAGATTCACTGCAATCTAAAATTTCTTAGAAACTATAGTTGTAGAAGAATAGATATTTTAGAAGCTATCATAATATTTTACATAGTGAGGATGAATTCTGAACTTCTTTAGTTTCTTCTTTTCTGAGAGTAGTATGCAAGAGTCATGGAGATGAACATTCTGTTGTGTCACCTACACCCAGTAATGCAATGACTGTCCATGACATTTGTCTTCAGATAAAGATTGAGAGCCTCTGGTAACAATACAGATTTCAAAATCTACTTGCTTGCAATACATCAGACAACTACCTTCAGAAAATCAAAACCTTCAGCTTGTGCATTTATAATATAGCTACTTATGTAGGGACAGTTCAACAGTAAATAATAATTCTTTCTGTGCTTTGCTGGCACATGTCCCAGTACTCTGGAGGCAGAGAAAGGCAGATCTCCATGAGTTCAAGAACAGCCTGTTCAATTGTGCAAGTTCTAAGTCAGCCTCCAAAGCTATAGAGAAACACTGTCTCAAATAATTAAATAAATAAATAATTCTTATGTTTATATGTTAGATATTATTTGTATATCAAACAAGAATTGTCTTGCAAATGGGAAAATGTATAGACATTTAAAATAAACATAACTTTGTTGATTTAGAACATTTTTAACCTAATCAAAGTAGTTTTTGGTAATTTTATTCATGCTGCTGTATTTATGCTACTCCCACCCTTTGTTCTCATCTTCCCTACTGCCATTCAAATTTATGACCTCTTCTTCTTTAGTTAAGATCATTATGCTTTTCACGAAACTCTCTAAGAAAGATGTTAACTAAGTGGCAGGGGGGCTTGGGTATGGATGTCAGGATCCCACAGACATGGCCAGTATGCTGGTACCTCATCTGTAATTCCAAGCTTGGGAAGGAACAGAGAGAGCAACCTGACTACAGAGATGACTCTGTCAGGGGTCACTGACTGCTGAGAGACATGATTCAAAAGAATTAAGGTGAAGACAGGAAGATTCTTGACAATAACTAAAACTTCCACATGCATATAGAAGTTTACACAACTACTTGTATAAATACATGTAAACATGCGTGTAAACATGCATACTCAAACACAGAGAACACATTGACATTAAAAACAACAAAAACCATAAAGAACAATTTAATTTATATAGTTGTGGAATAAATAGTACTATACCTGAAAATCTTTTTTTCTCTATTTATTATTATTATTTTTTCTTATTTTACATATTGATTCCAGTTTGCTCACCCTCCCATCCTCTCATGCGGCCCACCCCCCTCCAATTCCATTCCCCACCCACTCCAGAGGGAGGATGATTTCTTCCAGGAGCCATCATAAAAATCTGTCAAATCATTTGGAATAGGGCCTAGCCTCCCCCCACCCCACCCCAACCCCCAGTCTCTAGGGTAAGGAAGTATCCCTCCATGGGAAATCCTTTCATGAACTAGGGATATATCCTGGTTCCACTGTCAAAGGTGGCTTAGGCTATCCAGGCCTTCTTATTGAGACCAATGTTCACAGAGTCTGGGTCAGTCCAATGCTGGTTTCCCAGCTATCAGTCTGGGGTCCTTGAGCTCCCCCTTATTCAGGTCAGCTGGTTCTCTGAGTTTCTATTGCCTGGTCTTGACTCCTTTGGTTATCACTCCTTATGCTCTGCAACTGGATTCCAGGAGTTCAGCTCAGGTTTTAGCTGTGGGTGTCTGCTTCTGTTTCCAATAGCTACTACATGAAGGTTCTAAGATGGCATATAAATTCGTCATTAATCTCATTATCAGGAAAGGACATTTAAGGTAGCCTCTCCACTTTTGCTCAGATTGTTAGTTGTGGTCCTTTTTCTAGAGTCAATTTTCTCTTCAAACCTATAATGGCTCCCTCTATTATGGTATCTCTTTTCTTGCTCTCATCTATTTGTCCTGCTCCCTCATGTTCTCCTCAGGCCTCCTCTTCTCCCCTTCTATTTTTCCTAACTCCCTCTCCACTCACTGTTACTCCTCTCTACTCCCAATATGCTCAGGAGATCTTGTTCCTTTCCCTTCCTTGAGGGACCTTGTATGTATCTCTTAGGTTCCTCCTTGTATTCTAGGTTCTCTAGAGGTGTGAATTTTAGGCTGGTGATCCTTTGCTCTATGTCTAAAATCCATATATGAATGAGATGTTCATAGCTACATTATTTGTAATAGTTAGGTCCTGTAAGTAACTTAGATGCCCCTCAACTGAGGAATGGATAAATAAGATGTGGTACATTTATACAATGGAATAATATTCACCAGAAAAAAAAAAAAACAAAAACAAAAGCAAATAAAAAATGGAAGCTTGAAATTCTTAGGCATATGGATGTAACTTGAAGAAACCATCTGAGTGAAAAACTGTTAAAACGCAAATTTGTAAATGGAGTTAAAAACTGTTTTCATATTCCCTTTAAATGTTTATGCTTATTTCATATCTTATTTTATTAATAGCTGTAATGAAAGAAACATAGCTATCATAAAAAAATTGGCTTTTGTTGAAAACTTTATTTTTAGTGTATATCTCTGAATTTCCTCATGCAACATTACTTAGAAGCATACATGGTAAACAGTTACTAAATTTACACATTCTCTTAATGCTCTGTAGCATGGACTTGCTTTCATTTCTGCTTGGATGACTTCTCTCTCGCTCTCTCCTCTCTCTCGATTTAAATTAGAAACAATCATTTTACATATCAATCACAGTTCCCTTCTCTCCCTTCCTCCTACACCCCTCACAACCCCCACCCCATCCCCTTTATGCCTCCCCAGGGAGGCTAAGGCCTTCAATGCAGGCTCAACAAAGTCTGTCACATCATTTGGAGCAAGGCCTACCTCCCATCCCTTGTGTGTTTAGGTTGAGAGAATATCCCTCTATGTGGAATGAACTCCCAAAGTCCATTCATACATTAGGAATAAATACTGATCCATTATCATAGCCATCATATATTGCCCAGGACCTCTAACTGATATCCACTTTCTGGGGAGTCAGTGTTGGTCCTATGCTGTTTTCTCAGCTATCAGTCTGGAATCCATGAGCTCCCCCTTGTTCATGTCTGCTGTCTCTGTGAGTTTAACCAGCCTGATCATCACTCCTCCCTCCCTGCAACTGGATTCCAGGAGTTCTGCTCAGTGATTAGCTGTGGGTATCTGCTTCTGCTCCCATCAGCTAATGGATGAAGGTTCTAGGATTGCATATAGTAGTCATCTGTCTCCTTATAGGGGAAGGGCATTTAAGGTAACCTCTCCACTATTGCTTAGATTGTTGGGGTCATCCTTGTAAATCTCTGGACATTTCCCTAGTGCCAGATTTCTCTTTAAATCTATAATGACTCCTTCTATTAAGGTATCTCTTATCTTGCTCTCCTTTATTCTTCCCCAGACTCAATCTTCCAGCTCCCTCATGTCCCCTCCCACCATTTCTTCCCACTTCTCTTTCTCCTAACTCCTGGTCCCTTCCCCCCATAATCCCAATTTGCTCAGGAGATTGTTTCCCTTTTCCATTCTCCAGGGAACCATGTATGTCTTTCTTAGGGTCCTCCTTTTTACCTACCTTCTACTGGCAATGTGGATTATAGCCTGTTAATCCTTTTCTCTAGGTCTAATAAACATATATGAGTGAGTATATAGCATTTTTGTCTTTTTCTCACTGGGTTACCTCACTCAGGATCTATTTGCCTGCAAATTTTAAGATTTCATTGTTTTTTGGATTTTTTTTTCTGCTAATTAGTGTAAAGATACCACATTTTCTTTATCCATTCTTCATTAAAGGGGCATATAATTTTTTTCCAGGTTCTTGCTATTACAAATAGTTCTACTATGAACATAGTTGAACAGATGTCTTTGTTGTATGAATGTTCATACTTTGGGTACATGCCTAAGAGTGGATTGCTAGATCTTGTGGAAGACTGATTCCCATTTTCCTGAGGAACCCCGTACTGCTTTTCTAAGTGTCTGTACAAGT
Organism: Phodopus roborovskii; assembly: GCF_943737965.1. Lineage (NCBI taxonomy): Eukaryota > Metazoa > Chordata > Mammalia > Rodentia > Cricetidae > Phodopus > Phodopus roborovskii. Next base: position 11,716,752 of record NW_026126511.1, on the reverse strand, counting down.
TTGCACTCCCACTAGCAATGGAGGACTATACTCCTTTCTCCACATCCTGTCCAGCAAAAATAGTCCTTGGTAGTTTTGATTTTAGCCATTCTGACAGGAACAAGATGATATCCTAGAGTTGTTTTGGTTTGCATTTCCCTGATGGCTAAGGATGCTTAACTTTTTCTTAAGTATCATTTCCAGTGAGGAAAGGAGGAAAGAGGCTGACACACATTTGAATAATGGTAAGAAGTGAGGATTAGGTATGATGTCTACATGGGTCTTTGTGACCTGGTTACAATGACTGAGCTTGCAGTGGTCCTGAAGCATTTCTAATGGGTTTAAACAGCAAATTCTTTCAGTTTCCTTAGCTGTTTGGATGCCAGAAATATCCAGGCTGAAATGGAACTGTGCATTACATAGTGTCTGTGTTCTTTCTATAGCTGGAATCGTTAAGGCTTGATCAGGTCAACTTGACTTCTATAATTCTTGTTCTGTTCTCCTACTTCTTTTTCTCCCCCCCCCCCCATCATCTCCATCCACTTCCTCCTTCTCCTCCCTCTTTTCCAGCCCTTCCCAGTCTACTTCTGCTTCACTCATTTTCTTTCTTATCATCATCATCATCTTAGCAGCAGTTCTCAAAATCTGGGTCTTAACCCATTTGACAAACCACTATCTACATAAATATTTACATTTCTATTTATGACAGTAGAAAAATTAAAGTTATGAATCTGCAATGAAATTCATATGTTTTATGTTTGTGGGTCACCACAACATGTGGAACTATATTAAAGGGTTATTGCATAATGTAGGTTAAGAACCTCACTTTAATATTATTATTGTTTTTATTTGTGTGCACACATAAGAAGTCGATGAGAGGGAGAATATGTGCAGAAGAGAAGACATTTTTAAATTCAGTCCTCTCCTAATAAACAATCTGGGATCAAATTCAGGTCAGCAGGTTAGTGGCAAGAACCCTCTTTGTTGATGAATCTAATTGACCTGTAAATGTGATTGCTATTATTAGTGTTATTATTATCATCATCGTCACCATCATCATCATCTTCTTCATCATCATTTCATGAGGATTCCATACAATAAATATTGATCATACTCACCCAAATTAAGAGTCACAACAAGATTTAAGGAAAATACATTTTCAGAATTTAGAAAGTGGATTATTGTTAGATTTACAGTGGTTCTGTATTAGGAATGTGTACAGGCAAATTATATATACAATAAGTTGTTGAGTCATATATTGGGAAAAGTCACTTATACCTGTCCTTGTCTAATTGATGTGACTACCAGCCATGTAAAACTACTTAAATTTAATATCATTAAAATTAAAATTTGTATCCCTTAGCTATACCTGCAATAGTTTTTGAGTGACTTGTTTATGGGGGGGTTATCAGCATTGATTTCTTATTTTTTACAGAGGCTGAATGCAAAAAAGTTAACAGTTCTGAAATTAAGCCTTAGGGATAGATGGATGTATTTTACCTTCACTCTAGACAGTTTCTTTATTAAATTCTGACATCATTTCATATCAAGAAAACTGAAGCCATATCACAAAATATTTTTAATCACTTACTAAAAAAATGTCAGTTCCATTTCTTAGGATCTAAGGATCCTATTTCATATCGAGAATGAACTGAAACCCTTAAAAGTACATATTAGTGTGTCCAAAGGAGCTGTGTTCAAGGCTTCTCTCATTCACCTTGGCCAAATATATTTCTGTCCAAAGGGTCAATGCAAAGAAATAAAAAACTTTATTGCAGATGAGGCAAAAAAAAGGAGTTAAAACAAGTCAAGTCAATTATCAATTTACACAAATAAAACTAAATATTCCAAAATCTTAATAAGCCCTTGCGATGTTGAGATGTAAACAATATAATGTGGCATACAGTATTTAAAAAAGCTTGTCTTAAATGGTGTTTTTCAACTACCATACAAAACATTGCTCGGTGTAATAGTGTTTCTTGAACCCTTTCCAACTGTGTGCTCAGTCTTGAAAGTTGTATAACATATACTTTTATTTTAAAGTTTGTGCACCTTTTTTATGGCCACATCTGTCAGACTGAACATTACACTGGTCACAGAGCAAGGTACAAGTTGTTTTGAGTTAGTGGTAAGAGATGAAGCATAAAAATAAATGAATGTCAAAGAAAGTGTTTCTGGAACATTCAAGAGCTTGGCCTCATGAGAACATATGAAAGCTTACTCAAGGCAATAAACATTTCTTTCTGAAAACAACATGGTGTTGAATGGCAAACATTAAATGGTGCAGCAACTTTGGATTACTTTATTGATATTCTGAGATATTATGTTGTATAGATTTGGCTATATAATTACTGTTGTGCCTTGTGTTCATACTGCCTCATGTGCTGCCAATATTTCTTGGAGTATTTATAAGTAATTCATAAGAACAAAAATAGTAGGATACAAGAATACACATACAACCCTAAAATGAGATTTAACAACATGTTAGAAAAATGTATGTTGTTGTAATATGAAGCTACATAGAAAAATTCCTGAAAGTATGATATTAATGTTCAAAATGGATAAAATCATGAAAAAATTCTTGCAAATGATGTGGTCAATAATTGGAAAAGAAATGTAAACATCTTTAGTGTTTCCATTCATTAATCTCTTAGAATATGGAGGTTCTAGAGCCATGACAAATGAAACTCTGTAAGTAAGCATAAAGCAGTTCATGAGATACCTTTGCTATCATACCAATGAATTCATTGTTATAAAAGGTCCTTTGATTATGGCTGGGGAACTGCTCAGTGGGAAAAGTACATGCTATAAAGTGTAGAAAGCAGAGTTTGAGTCTCTAAACGACCCAACATCAGGAGTGAAAGCACTGGACTGAGAGCCAAGTGTTCTTGCTTTTTGCTTTCTTATGAAATTTCATGTATTAAGAAAAGGATTGAAAGGAAAACAAAATTTATGATTAAGGAAAAGAACAAGATATAAAACTATTGAAATATAGAATTAAATATAATTAACATCAATTTGGTGGAGCAGATATATTTAACATATAACTCTTGCTTGCCACCAACCTAGGAATAAATGGTAGCTAACAACAAAATTTTCAATAATCAGAACCCAAAGCTTCATAACATATGTATTGTATCATAAATAAAAGGCTATGATTAATGTCTTGTACTATTCTAATAGGATCTATGCCATTCTCAAGTTAATGCATAGATACTTTAAATGACCACTGTAATTTTAAGGATAAATGCCCATCTCCATAGGAAGGTGTACAAGTAACTTGTGATGCCTGTTCATTTTTTCAGGCTCATTTCTTTCTCTAGTTTTATTAAATGTCTTAGCCTTTCCTGCATCCCACAAGAATCAGGTCAGTGTCTTTCCTTCGAGAACATGTTTTGCCCAGCTCATCCTCAATTTAATTTAAATACTCCCCTGGCAGACTCTCATAGCACTTATTGCATTAAATTGAAAACATTTGTCTACTTCTCTGTCTTCTTCATGAAGTGGACGGAGTTCCTTGAGGACCAGAAACTTAACACTCATTTGCACTTTCTTCACATCACAACTCTAAGCACATGGTAACCACTAAGCAAACCTTTTGGAAATGACAGCTACCTGATGAATAGTGTGGTGTGTCAATCACTGGACAGATCTCTAAACCTTCTGGAAACATATGTGATCATATGTTCCAGACTAAACATCTAAAATACCAAAGGTAATATAACAGATTAAACATGTGAATGATCATGCATATTATGAAGTTGATTTTTTTAGACAACTAAAACTGCCCTTTAAGTATACATTATGGCTCTTTAGTTGATTGAAACATTGTAGTAATTGTGCAAATATAAATCCCGATCCTATTTATAAAGAAACTGTATATATACATTCTTTCTAAGTTGACAATTTCTAAATCTAACAACAGAAATTCTGAACACTTTTGTTTTTTCAAAACTATGTTTAATGACCAGAAATTTAAGTTAAATGTAAAATGATAGGTAATACTATCCATTATTTTACCTTCCATTATGATACTCAAACAACAAAATATCATGGAAATGTTAATATAATAATGAATAAAACTACTTGCATATAGAATTCTAAATCATTTAAGATAAATTAAATGTACATATATATATATATATATACATATATATATGAGGTTATTTTGTTTCAGTAGGAAAAAATCAAACTAATACAATTTGCAGGATATGTATAGTGTAAATTTATCTTCTAATTTGTTTTCTTGTTCTTCCCTTATACTATCTTCTCTATAATCTCTTTGAACCAAAAAATATGGCATTATTAGCACCATGTCATAGGAAGCCACATATCATGCTAGGAAACATGCTGGGAAACTTGCTTTACCTTCAATAATTTACTTAATGTTCTCATAAAAAAACATCTTCTGCAGAGACTATAGGGAATTGAATGTAGCTGTTATCTCTTCCTCTGCAACACAATTTAGGTTTCAGTTTAATGCTTTTAAAATTTTTATTTAAGGCATAGAGTCTAAGCTTTGATATGTTAGCCAGGGATAAGGATGCAGCTCAATTGTGGACTGGTTCCCTAAACTAAATGAGGCCTTAGACATTGGCGTGTTGAAATACACCCAGAGACAATAAACAAGTGTTGGTTCTATGGATTCATGGAAGGAATATTCAGTATCAATCTTATAAAGATGTTATAAAAGTAAACATTTAGAGGGGGAGAAGATTGCATGATGGAGGGGCGCGGTTCGAGGAAGCCAGAACACAGGCCACAGAAACTACTAAGTAGGGCTCATAGGGGTCACATAGGTTGAAGGGGCAACCCCAGAGCTTATAGAGGTTTGAACCAGGGAGTAAGAAATAAGGATCTCTCTTTCTCTCTTTCCTTTTCATGGGAGCTATTTTCTCCTCTCATTATCTCTTTTTCCTTTCCATGGGAGCTATTTTCTCCTACTGTGTTCCCTTATCTAGCCTTGATAGGAAAGTATATGACTACTCTTATTGCCTTTCATTATCCCTAGTTTGTCCACTAGAAGAGCCTGTACTTTTCTGAAGGGAAACCAAGGAATAGAAAATTTTGGGGAGAAGAAGCATTGAGGGAGCTTGGAATGAAGGGAAGGAGGGAAGGTTGCCTTTGGGAATTATTGTATGAGACAAGAATAAATATTGTGTGTGCTTGTGCATATGAGTGTGAGTGCAAAAGTGGAAGACAGAACAAAACTTTGGTTGTTTGTGTCATCACCTTCTCACACCAAGTCAAGGTCTCTGTTCTTTCAGTGTAACTATTCTGTAAGCCTCTGAGAATTCTCTATTTTAAATATAGATTTTCAGACCTTTTGCTAGCGATGGGATTGATGCAGCTTGCAAATAGTCAGAAAAGTATTCTCAGAGAATTAGGAGGTTCTATTGAATGAGAAGATTGCCATAAAATTTTAGTCTGACAATGAATTTATATCATTATTATGCTCACATCAGAGAAATTTCAGTGCTTAGTAGAGATATACCTCATGATTCACTATTAAAGAACAGATAGAAAAAAAATAAAAGAAAGGTACTATGACAAAGGTGACTATGGACCCTAGTTTATTTCAGCATATGGTTTGAGAGGGATAGTTTATAATTCTGAAAAAGATTGGCATTGAGTGATCAGAGCAAGGAGCTGAGAGACCATATGTAATACTAAGAGAGAGACAGGGACAGAGAGAGCTCCTACTGTCAGTGAGGCAAGGCTGTAAACTCTCAAACCCCACCTTCAGTGTTGAGTGTACTTTCTCTTCAAGGCTCTGCAATCTGAAGGTTCTCTAACCTTCCCAAGCAGTGCCACCTACTGGTGACCAAGTGTCGAAATACACAACCCAATAGAGGACATATTTTATTCAAACTACAACACTCTGCACCTTGTTTATTGAGACAAAGTCTCTTTCTGAACCTGGAGCTCACTGACTCAGCTAGGCTGGCTGAAAAGTGAACTTTGAGGTTTGTCTATCCTTTAGACACTGGAACTACAGACATTCACCACCCTGTCTGGAGACTGAATTCAGATCATCAAGCATGCATAGCAACCACTTTACCAACTAAGCCACTCCCAGCCCCTGGCCCACAATGCATCTCTATTACCCATTTGATATATGGTGACAGAAATGCTGTAGAGTTCATATGTTCTAGACAGTGCTGTGGTTTATGTCAGAACCTACCAACCTGATGTACAGCACCTGAAATGGGGTATGAGGTGTAAAGAAAAAACCAAAGAGACAAGACAAAGAGTTGTATAAGAGAGAACTGTCAATTAATACTGCTCCCTCCAGTTTATTATGCCCAATGTTAATATATAGCTCAGAAATAGGCAATAGAGCATCAGCAAAGAATACTACACTGTGACAGTCTTCATTATCTAAATGTACCTCAGGTTCAAGGAAGAGTCAAGCCACTTTCCTGTTCTCCAAGAGGTGACATGCCTTCTCTTTTTCTTGGCAAAACATCTTGTTAGCCCTATTTCAGCAAAGCTGAGCTAACCAATTATACATTTTTGACCATTCAGACCAACATGCAGTCACTGAAGCTCCCATAGGTTTGAACATGTTTTGAGAGTGTCCTTCAATCACTCGTGTTGAGAGCATGGTCTTCACTATGATTATGTTGGGAGGCAGGGCTTGGTGGAAAGTCACTACTGATCCCTTCCCATGCTCAGACCCTTGTCTGAACATCAAATCTCTTCTTACACACAGTTCACCATGATGGACTCTGACATGAGGGATGTAGTCAATGTGTCCTTCCCAGGACAAGTACTGTGCTGTTGGACTTCCAGTCCCCATGTACTTAGAAGTCCAAGACAGAACATTTGTGAATCTAGGGCTAGCCTGTAATACATAGACAGACTTCTTACAAACTACAAACAATAAGTACTCCCAATGTAAAATAAAATTTATGCACTAAATAAACTTTCTTAATATTGAAGAGAAAAAGGAAAAAGAACAGATAATAAATATTATCATTGATTAGGGTTTCTATCTCAAGTTTGATTGACTTATTTAATTTACATTCCTTTGCCAGTAATATCAGGATGTGAAACATTTACGGAAGGATTAGCGAGGACTAGAAATTACAAGCAGTTGTAGAGGACACACTTGCCTTAAAGCACACACATTTTAGAGTTCATAACTTTCTGTAACCCAGCTCTAAAGAATCTAACACACTTACCTGGACTCTGTCAGAGTATGTATTCACATAACTATACCTTGCCCAGTCACACACACCCACACACACACCCCCCCCACACACACACACACTATTTTTTTACATAACAATACAAATTAAAAGAAAAAAAATAAATAAATCCAGAAGGGGACTTGGTCTCTAGTAATGTTTGTGTGTGGGTAGAATGGTTAATATAGATTTAAACTCAGATAGAATTTTAAGGAAGTTTCACAAGTAGTCACAATGTAAACCATGACTAGATCAGATTAGTATGCATTACAAAGAATCCAAAAATAAAGGGACAGAGTACTGCAGGAGTGAGAATTAAGATTTTTGTATCTCTTCAGACCTGCAGATAGTACTCTGAAGTTTTATTGAATTGGATAGTGCAGGTTCATAAAATATTTTCCTGGGCTGGAAAAGGAACTTTTCTAGAGAATTGGAATTGTCTAATTCTCTAGAAACAGATGGAAAAGCCACAGAGTTATTGAAAACTGCCTCAGCCATATTTGGAAAACATTTAAACCTAGACTGGACACCATTTTGTTTTTTCAAAATATTTCACAAAGCAATTCTCAGATGCAGCTATTCCAAAACAAAAGATGTTGTGGAATAATTTTAAGAAACTGTGCAAAACCCTTTGCGATAATTCTTACTTCCAGCACCAGTCAAGCATTACCAAGCCTACAGAATACACCCTCATAATAAAATAATTTTGATTGAGTTAATAAATAAATATATAAGCCTTGATGAAACAGATGGTAATCAGAGAAAGATATTTAACAATTACTTTGCCTGCAGTCCATATATGAAAATCAAATAGTAAGAGTAGTTGTGGATTATATAAAGAAATATAGTTTGTAGATGGAGTTTCTGTCTTGCCTGGTTCCATCTCTCTTAGTCCCAAATAGATACAAAGAGTCTTAATTACAAGTTGTTTGGCTGATGGTTCAGACCTTTTACTGGCTAGCTCTATCTAAAGTATTAATCCATGGCCTTATCTTACTGGAGAATGTCTGATGTCCTCTCTTCCTGGTAGCTACATGCTGTCTCTCTGGCAGCTCCTCTCTCCTTCTCTGTAGAATTCTCCTAATCTGGTAGTCCCATTTATTCTTCCTGCCTGGCTACTGGCCAATCAGCATTTATTCATCAACCAGTAAGAGAAACTTATATTCACAGAAAATAGAATGATAATCCCCTGACAATTTTGTCGGTTGTCTTTTGGATGACAGAAGAAATTATTTTCAATAAAAGCAAAAAAAAAAAATAGTAATTAAAAAAAAAAGAAAAAGAAAGAAAAGAAAATTACAAAGACAGGAAAAAAAGGAAAAAAAAAAGGAAATCCAAAGAAACAATCCTAATAACTCTAGGTCATTTTGAACATGTTTAATAATCCCAGTTGCAAAATGTCTTGTTATTAGTAGGAAAACAGAAATTACATGAAACAGTATTATATAATTTCTTATAATGAAATACCCAATTATTATGATTGTAAAATATATTTTATTGTAAAACAAATTAAAACTACTGAATTTAAATTTTCAACTGTGAAAAAAATGTAACATGCATGTATTTTTCTTACCAGAAATAGTATGAAGAAGTGAAACATTAACTTTAATGAATTAAAACAGGACATTTTATGTTATAATTTTGCAGGAATTGAAAGTGTTTTCTAAGAAAGATATCACATATTTCCAATATATGTAATATAATTTCCAATAAAATTATGCATATGGACATATAAAATTAAGTGCATAAAAGAAAAGCAAGAGACTTTGATATAATACTTGAAGGTATTTCCTCTCTGGTTTAGAATCTATGCCCCAGGCATATAAATATATCTCAAAACTCAATAATAACAAACATTGGAAGTTTTGAAATGATAATGTATTTCAAAAGGAATCACATTAAAGAAATATATGTATAAAAATAACCATGTGAAAATACTTAGACAGCAGTTAGTTCTTTATAACAAAATAAAATTTTTTCAAATGAATGATTACATGACAGGGCTAGAGAGATGTCTCAGCAGTAAGCAGCACTGACTCCTCTTGTAAAGGATCCAAGTCCAATTCCAAGGACCCTCATTGGAGCTTTCAAGTGTCTCTAACTCCAGGTCTCCAGGTCCAGGAGATTCAACACATTCACTCAGATATACATGCTAGGGAAACCCCAATGCTCAACATTTAAAACAAGATGGATTACACAAACAATATTAAATACATGTTTATCTTAGGCATATATAAGGGTATGCATTAGAAAAATATTCATATTGTTCAAATGTGTGTGTGTGTGTGTATGTGTGAGAGAGAGAGAGAGAGAGAGAGAGAGAGAGAGAGAGAGAGAGGGAGAGGGAGAGATGATACACTTAAGAAAGTGCTCAACATCCTTAGATATCAGGGAAATGCAAATCAAAACAACTCTGAGATACTATCATACTCCTGCCAGAATGGCGAAAATTAGGAACACCAATGACAACTTATGCTGCAGAGGATGTGGAGAATGGGGAACACTTCTCCACTCCTGGTGGGAGTGCAAACTTGTGCAGCCATTTTGGAGATCACTATGATTCCTCAAAAAATGGGAATCAGTCTACCACAGGACCCGGAAATCCCACTCTTAGGCATATAACCAAATGATCCACATCTATTAAACAAAGACATATTCAAATATGTTCTTAGAAGCATTATATTTGTAATAGCAATCACTTGGAAGCAACCTAGATGGCCCTCAACTGAATAATGGATATAGAAAATATGGCACATTTACACAATGGAATACTACTCTGTAAGGAAACAAAAACAATGAAATCTTGAAATTCTCAGGCAAGTAGATGTGACTTGAAGAAACCATCCTGAATGAGGTAAGCTAGTCTCAAAAAGAGGACATGGTATGTACTCACTCATATATGGATTTTAGACCTAGACCAAAGGATCACCAGCATATAATTCACACCACCAGAGGAACTAGGATACAGGGGAGATTCCAAGAGTTTCATATAAGGTCCCTAACAGAAGGGGAAAGGGACAAGATCTCCTGAGAATATGGGAAGTAGGGGGGGGCAGTGAGTGGAGAGGGAAATAGGAGAAAGTGTAGGAAGGAGAAGAAAGCACATAGGACTAGGAAGATTGAGTGAGGGGAGGAATAGACAACAGGAGAGAGAGAGAGAGAGAGAGAGAGAGAGAGAGAGAGAGAGAGAGAGAAATGCCATAAAAGAAGGAGCCATTATAGGTTCAAAGAGAAAACTGAACCTAGAGAAATGTCCAGAGACCTACAAAACTGACCCCAAGTAACAATTTGAGCAACAGTGGAAAGGCTACCATAACTGCCCTTCCCTAATAATGAGATTGATGACTAATTTATCCACCATCATAGAGCCCTCATCTAGTAGCTGTTGGAAAAAGAAGCAGACACTCTCAGCTAAACAATGAGCAGAACTGGATTCCAGATGCAGAAAAAGAAGGCAAGTCCAGGCAACAGAAAACAACAGATATAGCTGACATGAACAAAGGGAAGCTAATGGGCCCCCAATCTGATAGCTGGTAACCCAGCATTGGACCGACTCAGACCTCCTGAACATGGGTCTCTGTTAGAACTTTGGGCAGTCTAAGGTACCTCTGACAGTGCACAAAAAGACTTCGGTAGCCCCCCCATGGAGGGATACTCCTTTAATTTAGAGACAGAAGGGAGGGTCTAATCCCTACTCTAAATGACTTGACAGATTTAGATGACTCCTCCAGGAATGCATCACCCTACACGTGAAGTGGTGGTGGTTGGGTAGGGAGGTGTTTGTAGGGTGTTAGAGGGTGGATAAGAAGGAGGGAAGGAAGGATGGAGAGCGAACTGAGATAGATATGTAAAATAAGAAAACAAAACAAAAAAATCATGTTACATTAGAGAAGAGCTTTGCTAAGTCACCTCTAATGCAGAAAAAAATCATAGATATCATAGTCTACTCTGAAACCTGGTAAATGTATCATATCATTTTGAAAAGTATTTGATTATTAAAAGCATGACATAGAAAGCAAGGCAATGTGTAAAAATGGGGAAATATGCAAAAAATGGGCAAGCTTCAATTTTTATCTTATCTGCAAAGGACAAATCATATATAATCTGAATACCTATATTCATGAATACTGTCAGATATTATATCCAAAATAGAATAATTTTGTCCCACAAAATCTTATGTATATTTAAATATAAATTTGAAGAAATATGAACTGCTGATATGTGTGAGAATTTCATTGCAAAAAAGCATTGATATTTAGGGACTCCGTGTTGTAATTGAGTACAGATAAGTTTACCCAGTAAAATCCTGATGACGGAACCATACAGTAATTCCACAAAATTAAGAAACCCAAAAGTAACTGAAAATTTTTTAAATGAGCACTACTTACTAAGGTTAAGCCAAGATGAGATAAGCAATATAAACAGACCTCTATTGCCTAGCAAAGTAGGAGCTGTCATTACATATCTCACAACTGAAAAGAGCCCAGGGCCAAATGATTTTAGTGTAGAATTCTACAAGACATTCAAAGAACAATTCATGCAAGTTCTCAAAATTACTTGCATAAATAGGAACCTGAGAAACACTGTCTTATCATTTTATGAGGCCACCTTTACCCTGACAGCAAAACCACATCAAGACCCCGCAAAGAAAGAGAAATACAGAAGAATTCCAATATAAACATAGATTGAAAAACACTGAATAAAATACCTGAAAATCAAATCCAAGAGCACTTCAGAAAGATAATCTCTTATGTTCAAATATGCTTCATCAAGAAAGCAAAGCACAACATTATCACATTATACTGAAAACAGACCTTTGATAAAATTCAGCATCTTTACATATTAAAAGTCCAATAAAATTTAGGGATTCAAGGGACATATCTTTATATAATAAAGGCAGTTTACAGCAGCCAATAACCAATATCAACTTAAGAGGAAAAAACTCAAAGGAATTCTAATAAAATGTCTATTCAATATAATATTTAAAGTCTTAGCTAAACCAGTAAGACAACAAAAGGTGATAAATGGCATACAAAATAGAAAGTAAGAAGTCAAATTATCTTTACTTAAGAAGATAGAATAGTCCATATATTACCTTAAAAATTCTAGAGGGGAACTTTTACAATTAATAACTTTTAATGAAAGTAACTGGATACAAAATTAACCTTTAGCCCTCCTATAAATAAATGACAAATGGACTGAGAAATAAATTATGGAAAAAGACACCTTTCCCAATAACCTTAAAGAATATATAATAACTTAGGTTAACTTTAACCAAATAAGTGAAAGAGTTGTATGATAAAAACTTCAATACCTTTTTCATTTATAAATACATTTTATTTATGTTACATCCTGACCACAGTTTGCCCTCTTACCTATCTGCGTTCCTCCCCCTGCCTCCCTCTGTCTCCCACCCACTCCTCCCTTGTTTCTGTTCAGAAAGGCACAGAGTTCACATGGGGTGTCAACAAAGCATGGCTTAACAAGTTGAGGCATTATTTCTTAATTATCAGAAATTGTAAAGAACCCAGATGTGTTCTCTATATATAATGTCTGCCTGCGAACCTCTGTATTTGTTCCCATTTGCTGTAGGAGAAAGGTTCTCTCATAATGGTTAAATAGGCATTGTTCTATAAGTTAACAAAAATAGCATTGGGAGATATTACATTGTTCTCTCACCTCTCTTCAACTGCCCACTAATTTTAGCAGCCATTCCCCATATTGCCTCTCAAAATCCGCACTCCACCCTCATCCCATTTGATCCTATTCTACTTCCCAACTCTCCATAGCTGTCTTTTCTATTTATATTGCATTAAGAGATTATCTGTTACCTCTAGTTCTTTCTTTTTTTTTTCTACCCTTTGAGGTTCTATGGATAGTAGCTTGGTTAGCATTGCCTTAGAAGTTAATATCCACATATATGCATATATATTATATCTGTCTGTCTGAGTCTGGGAAATCTCACTCAGGATAGTTTCTTCCTAGTTACAAGCATTTGCATGCAAATTTCATGATCCCATGAAATGACTAAATAACACTCCATAGTATAATTTTACCACATTTTATTTATCCATTTTTGTTGTTGTTGAGTACTGCCTGGGATGTTTCCAATTTCTGGTTATTACGATTAGAGCATTAATGAATGCGCTTGAAGATGTATGTCTGTGATAGGAAATTTTTAATATAATAGCAACTTTTTCCCTTTTCTTCTCCCTCCAACCCCTACTGTATGTGCCTCCATGGACTCCTGGAAATACATGGGCTCTTTTTAAATAATTGCTGTTAAATGAATTCATGTATATTACCTTTATTATAATATGTTGATAATAAATTGAAAACATTGTTCATATTGGAAAATCTAAAATCTCTCACTTTGTTCATTTTGTTGAACACATTTTTGTTTCTCATTATTCTTATTTGTGGTCTTTCATAAATGTTTAAGGGCATTCTATTATAAATAGTAATTTCATTGGCACTGATAATTTACAAATAGGTTTACATGTTTCTAGTTACTTCTTCTATTTCATTTCCTTTATTGAATACTAATTTAATTAAAGTATGCTGTCAAAATAATGTATTATTCTTTAAAAGATTACTTTACAGTAATCTTTACAGAGATTACTTGGGATGCAATTATTTTTAATAAAATTTATATCCATGAAAATATGAATTGTTCCATAGTCCACAATATTATCAGTATTTGAACAAGGAAAATTCATTTATTCAATTGTTTTTCACTATATGAGTTATGGCATTAAAATAACCTAATTGAAAATTAGTCATATTATTTCTGGAGAGAAAGAATGTGATAAAAATGTATTATATGAAAAAAATACATGAGGGTGTGTGTCTAGTCTTACTATAGCTTGCTATGTTGTGTTGTGCTGGTTGATATTCCTGGGAGGCCTGACATTTCCTGAAGGGAAATGGAGGAGATCTGGGGGAGCAGGAGGTTGTGGGTAGGACTAAAATACCCATTTGTCTAATGAGTCAGAGAATGAAAACATTGAAAAGGAATAATAAATAATGAAAGTGAATATAACAAATAGATTCTCTCAGTTTTACTCTTGCAAGGAATAAGCAGTGCTCCATATTCATCACAATTCTCACCGTTGAGATTTTCTTGTTTGAGACCTGCATACATGGATATAATTGTATCATCAATCTTTTAAATTTTGTATTTTTCTGATGGCTGTTTTTGGAGCCTCAAGTTTTGTGTTTCTCTAAATATCAGATATTTTGCTGTCAGTTGTTTGTCCTTTTATTTCTTTTTATATGGAAAGATGCTCAATTTTTCTTTTAAGTTTTTATTTTCCTGCTCAGAGGAAAACAATCCTTTTATGAATTCTTGTTGTATAAACATATTTCAAATAACTTTTGTTACCTTTATTTAATGATGTCAATACTGTTGACTTAATGGATTAGGGTTCTTTACATTTTCTCATTTTTTTAATTCAAGATTTTTGTGTTTGCATAGGTAGGTCAGTAGGGATACTTTGATAGACAGAGCCATTATGGGATTAAGGAGAAACCTGGCACTAGGGAAATTTCCAGGAATCCATTATGATGAACCCAGCTAACACTCTGAGCAATAGTGGAGAGGCTACCTTAAATGTTCTTCCCCAATAATAAGATTGATGACTACCTTAGATGCCATCCTAGAGCCCGTAATGAGATATATGCCATCTTATAGAGCCTTCACCCAGTAGCTGATAGAAGCAAAAGCAGATACCCACAGCTAAACACTGAGCCAAACTACTGGAATCCAGTTGTATAGAGGGAGGAATGCTGAGCAAAGGGGTCAAGACCAGGCTGGAGAAATTCACAGTAACACCTGACCTGAGCAATTATGAGCTAACAGGCAGAGGGCCTCAATTCTTCTCCAAATGATGAGTCAGGCTTTGATGATCCTGCATGGAAGACTTCACTTTTTCTGAGAAGTGGCTGGGGGCATGGGATGGGAAGATGGTGGAGGGAATGGGGGGATGGGAGGGAGCAGGTACTAGAATTGGTATGCAAAATAAGGTTGGTTTTAGTTTAAATTTAAAAAGTGAAAAAAGCAAATCAAAAACCAACTTTGGAAATTTAAATTAGAAGTCTGAATTCAGGTCTACTAACTCATAAATATTCTGATTTTAACTTTAATATTCTTTGTGTAAGACATAGACAGTCATGTTTAGGATTGCTAATATAAAAAGCAAAAATATCCTACAGAATAATATGTATTTTTGCTGTATTATTTTATTCATTATTTATTACACCTGCAAAGAAACCGTCCTATGTTCAAAATTGTCTACTCTCTGAATATTTGTCAGGTATTTTTTTTAATGTTAACTTTATTTCTTTTATTTCTTCTCGAGAAGATTTAACTAAAAAAAAAAATAATGTTAACTGGCATTTAAATTTTGATGGGTTTTAAAATATAAAAGGGTTTTATTTTGGGCTCATGTTTGATGTATTTGTGTTTACTTACTCTCTTCAAAGGAATGTTTCAAGACCAGACAAGTGAAATGCAATTATACTGTTTTTGTTACTGATATGACAAGCAATTAACTTGATATTTATTGTTCTAATTTTTCAAACACTGAGTGAAGAAAAACAGCTTTGTTATTAAAACACCAGACATTATACATTTTTTAACAATTGCAGATTTAGAACACATTACTTTAGTGTATATATATATATATTTGTACATATTTCCATATGTAATATAAGCCTCTATACGTCACACAAATGTGTATATGCAGTGTGTCGTGGCACAATCCATTAAAACCTTTAGTGTTCTATTTATTTTGCTGAACACCTACATAGTTTACCAATTATATTCCCTGCAAATTTCCCTTTTTTTTTTTTAAGAATGCTTAAGTAGCTTATTATGTAACAATCACACCACCACCATTTGAACATCCCCTCTCAAAAAGTGTCAAATATATTACCAGATAACTTTTAACACTCATTATTTACAGTCATGTCACATGCTGGTATGTCCTTACTCAAATCCTCTTCATACTCTGCTTTTACCTAAATACCTGGCTATGGTTTTATTTTCTCCATAAAGTTTCAGCAACACATTTGCTTACTTGATCATTTGATCATTTAAAAAAAAAAATTCTCTTACTTGAAATTCACTGAGCTAAATTTGTTCTTATCTAGGCATTAAATAAATTAATTTTCATATAAGCTATGGGATGTCAGTGTCATATCTGTGTCTAGTAACAATGTCCATGTATACAGGGACATACTATTTCTTTAAAAATAACTTTAGCATAAGTAGTATTACTTGAATAATGAAAATTCTCACCAATATTCATAAAATGTGATGCTTTTGTTTTCTTAGTTAACTCAAAAGTATTGAATCATTAGCTAGTTAGTTAGTAATCAGCCAACGTGGGTTTAATTGAAGTTAGAAAAGAAATTGTGGAAACCAAAACCTTCATCATCAATTCCCTTTAACTACAATAAGTGAAGCTGCATTCATTATGACAAATTCCAGAGTAGCAGCAAATATTCAGAAACATTCATTTTCATTTGGTCGTAAAATTAGGCTAAACTCTTCTGTGTTTTGACCATAAATAACAACATACTGGACTCATTAAAATTAGTAATGAGAATTGATTTAACAGGGAATGATGTGAATTTTACGCATGCCATTCTAACTGGGCTAATGAAATGGCTTTGGTTGCCAGGAGCATTTCAGTCTGGCTATCTGTAGTGCAGATTTTTTACATGAGCTTCCAGAAATAAAAGCATTCATTTGCACTTCTAGACAGAAGATGTGGGTGTCTACAGACTGCCATACAGAGCTAAAGAAACCCAATTGGACAATAAAATTCTTTAAAGTCTCTCTCCAGATGGTTGAGCTGCTGTTCTTTAATGTGGAACTGCAACACCCTACTTTAGGTGATGGCGTTTCTGCCTGTTTATGAAAATTCAAAGAAAAGTTTAGAATTCAAAATCTGTGTTCAGCTTTGTCACTGATCAGTAGTCTTCACAGGATTTTTGAGGTGTGTTATTCATTGTACACCTGATATCAGGCATGCATAATTTTCCTCAAATAACTGAGTAAATATGAATGAACTTTTCTTCCAAACAATAACAAATAATTCTTGGCAAAGGAAGAAAGTTTTTGCAAAGAGAAACTGTGATTAACAAGCTTGCTAACTTATTAACAGTGAGTAGTGCATTTTTTTTTCTCCAAGAAATAATAAATTGAAAAAAAAAAACTCTCCTTGAATTTGGCATGATAAAATTAGTTTAGTATCATTTCAGCTTTTGTAGAAAATGGGTAGATAACATACAAATGCTATTCTCAGAATCTGCTGTGAAATGGCAGCAGAAGCTGATGGGTAGATGTGATTTTGTTGGTGTTGCACAGATGTGTATAATTACTGTTTTGCTTTGCCTGAATATGAGCCATCTGTTTATTTTAGGATGATTAAAACATTGAACACATTCAACCTTTTCAAATTCCATTTACTTATTTATTCATTTATTTATTTTCTGTTCATGAGATTTAAAGGATTTCTACAAGAACTCCCTCAATACTGCAACTGCAAAAGACTCTGAACTCATAATAATAATATTGACATTGACAAATACGAATGTTTTCCTAAAAAGGACTACATTAACTCTGCTTTGCAAAACTACTCCATTAAATATGAGTTATTCTATTAACAAGATTGATACATTCAATATTGTGATTTAAAGATGAGCTTGATTTGATTTCCTTCTGTGTTTTTGTTGATAAAAAGAAAACAACAACAACAACAACAAAAAACAGTAACATGACCTACTACAAGGTAATAAACTATTGAAATAGTATGATCTGAACTAATTTTTAAGTTTTACAAGAAACGCCTTCATAAATAATTTGTTAACAATGTTTAAGTGTGGGTAGATAGTGATTGTTCCAGTTATTGTTCATTGTTAAAATAGTTCAGTAGTTTAATAGTGGGATTTAAGTGTGTCTACAGATCTTGCACATAAGAAATGCAAGAAAGTTTCTTATGAGTAATCCTCATTATCAGGGTGTACCAGCAGAACCCTTTTTTGTATGAAGTTAATGTACCATTGTCCAATCATGAATGGATAAGTCCATTTCTCTCCCAGTCATATTTTATGCCCTTTGATGGGATTAGTCCAACCCAAACCCAAAATATTGTCTTGGCTTTTCATGAGACGTTGGTTTCTCCAAGCTGTATCGCTCAGGTGGTTGACTTTTTTTTGTTGTTGTTGTTTGTTTCTCTTTTTGTCTTTTTCTTTTTTTGAATGAATCTCCTAATACATTTTTTCTTTCTTTAATTTTTGAAATTATAGTTACATATTTTCCTTCCTTCACAACATCCCATATACTCATCTTTGTTCCCTTTCAATATGTTGAATCATGTATATATATATATGGCAGATCAATGTTCAAAGAGTAACAAAAACTGATTGTTTTTAAAAGTTCTTGGAGATGAAAAAGTGATAACTTCATTTTAAATAGGTAACAACATTCAACCTTAGTTTTAATATTTTTTAAGTTTACACAAAGTGACTTAAGTAGTCTGCCAATAACTAACTTAGGTTTGTAGCTTCTTATTTCACATTTTACATTCTCTTTGTAAAATTGTGTCCTTGATACATTGTTTTAGCATATGTCTATATCTCAAGGATTATCATTTTAACAAATGTTTATTTGCCAGAATATCAACATTAGGTCAACCATTTTTATCGTGTTCAAGTTACTTTTAATACTAGGTCAGCATTCTACTTTTGTTTATTGAATTTATTGATAACTAATGCAGAAAGTATTTATTCATATTTATGAAGTATTGCATGATATGTCAATACTTCTACACATTACATACCTTACCACAAATCAAACATTTATGTCTTCCAGTGGTTACCATATGCTAAAGGAAGAAAACATTCAAGCTATTTTTTCTGGATTTTAAAAATTATCATGTTTACATTGGTTAAATAACAATGGTTATTGCGAAATTGCACAGCAGACTTTCCTGCTACTTCATATATATATATATATATATATATACAGAGAGAGAGAGAGAGAAAGAGGTGCAGTCATTCTACTTCCTCTGTCTTCTTCTAAGAAATTAATTTCTTTTATTTCAAATATGAATAGTAATTTATTTCACTTGTCTTCTTTGAAATTGCCTTTTCAATTTGCATAATAATTATACTTCTGTTCATAATGTCTGAGATGCAAGGATATTTTTCTTCTATTCTGCATATTTTTAATCTGTGCATATTTGTGAAAGGGTCTTGCCATATCATCTGGGCTCTTCTCTAATTGATGCCAACCAGTATGCCTTTGTCCATAAATTTCTAGGAGTATGTGACATCACACTCTTCAAAGTTCTTGAGATTGTATAGTAATTCCATTGTTTTTAGGAAAAAAATGATCTTTTCTACATATTCATTGCTTTATTTGGGCCATTGTATATATAAGCATATATACACAGATATGTAAATATATGTATATATAATATATTTATATGTAATGTAGTAGATATACTACAGGAGATGGTATATCTTATATCTAGATACTAATTTAATTTTACTTTTCCTGTTGAGACAAAAATTCACTTTTAAATATTTAATTATCAGTTTTCTGGGGTCCTTTATTGAAATGTTATATATTCACTGAAATTACTTTATATTGCAGTCATACTGTAGTAGCCATGTGTAGCAGCCTCATGTTTGGCACCATGTATAGCATCCCATGCTTGTTCCTGAGAGGAAGTGTGTGGATTGAGAAATGGCAAGAAAAGATGCTAAGGAAAAGACAAAAGACATAGGGTAGAATCAGGAGGACAATCCAGTGAATACTAAATGCCCCAAGTTTATTTACTTTTCAACATTCTAATATACCCAAGCCAAAAACAGAAAAAATTGCAAAAGACATCTTTATCATGATACAAGGAAGAAACAGACTTTCTTCCTGAATTACCTAAACATTTGGTACCCAAGCCTTTGACTTAGAGTAACCAAACCTCGGACCAAGTCTATTGTTATATAGATAAGACATCCATGTCTATTGTTATTTAGATAAGACATCCAAGACCTAGATGAGAAACATCTTACAGTAGCCATACCTTATTTGATATGTCATAACTTTAACCTTGAAAACATCAGGATAGCTTTGAACTCTATGACATAAAGCCAATATGAGCTGAAGTCATTTTTATGGGACCCAACATCTTATGATTTACTTGAATTATTTTTTTCATTTAAAGTTTATTCTTTTCTATTTTACATCATAATTTAATATCTCAATATCAAATCATTGACATTTAAAACAATTTAAATTTTTATTTTAAACAAATTTTACTTTTTTGTAACAAATATTTCTCTGGTTATTATAAATATTTCTTGAAAAGGATTACTAGAAAATGTATGTCTCCCTTTTCATTTACAATCTCTATATAAATACATAACCATTTATCCTGCAGTTTATTTGTACCTTTTTAAACACTGACATTTTTAAATATTACATTTATGGATTCCGTGCCATGCAAATGCGTTTGAACCATCTTTTTCAATCATTTGGCATGCTTTCTTTATCTCTGTATTTATGCATTTTCATCATCCTGTTCAGCCTTTTCATTTTTTTTTTAAATTAGGCTCCTTCTGAGCCTTCCATTTCAAAACTAATCTTTAATCTTGGTTTGGGATGAACTTTTATCTCTGTTTCAGAGGGGTGGAAAATCTATTCTTTGAAACAGCAGGCAATTGTTATTTTCTCTTCTCACAAGACTTTACTATAAGGTTGTAAACTCAGGGTCAATGAAAAAGGTGAGTGTTTCCTTTCTAAAATGCCACTTTTGAAAAAAGCAGATAATATGAACTATACACTATACTTGATCTGTAGTTTCTATTTATCAACTTCATTCTAGCCATTATCCAGTTTGAATGAATGGCTTTTAGGATTGCCTTGGAGAAATAGTATTGCTGGCAACTCTTAACTACTTTCTGAGCTAATAATATTTTTTCTATTAGTTTTCTTTTTTAATTCTGAAACACACTGTTTTGAGTTGTGGCTTTTATATTTTAATTCATATTTTCTTGATTACTCTGGCTTAGAATAAAATTTATTAAGTCCTAAAATAAAATATTATGACTCAAATTTGAAACTTAAATCCTGTAATTAAATATATGCCTTTATAAAACCATCTCCCCGTGTACTAGTGTCTTTGCTATGAGAAAGTACTTGGTAGGCTACCATTAGAGAAACATAGAGACCCAACCACAAAACCCTTGATTTACAAGCAGTCTTGTCTCCATAACCTACTAGGCAAATGGTGGCACAAATCTTGTTGGAGTAACTGACTAATGTCTGGCTTGACTTATGGCACACTCCAGGAGATAGAACTCAAACCTGGGTGACCAAGAAGCACACACTAGATGGCTCAGAGAACAACTGTCAAAACAAATAATACTGATCGAACAACAAACTCTAAATTTAATTCATACAAATTTTAACGAAAAATGACTCTTAATGACATTCTGCTATATTCTGCCATGTTCATAGATCAGTACTTTAATCAATTGTCATCAAAGAAAATTCCTCCTGCAGGGGATGTGAAAAAGTACATTGACCCATTGACAGACATAGCATAGAGAGAAAAAGATTGGTATATCCAGCTCTGAAAGGATTGTCTCCATCAAGTCCTTCCCCTCAGAGCTCAGCAAATCAAGTGGGAAAATAGACAGAAAAATTATAATCCATAGGGAATGGCGGACAGGAGAACAAGGCCCTCTAAATCACTGAACAATGATCTGGTAAATTAAAAAAGATTGGGTCATAGTGTGCAGGGCCTGTACAAATATAAGGTAGCTTTCAATTTCATGTTTTTTCCTTTGTTCTTTTGAATTTCATTTTACATTCTAGCCACAATTCTTCCTCCCTCCCATATTCCCCCTTTAACTCTGCCACAGCGCACACTCTGTCCACTCCTCCTCATGTTTACTGTTTTATGGGACTTCTGGGTCCCATAAAAAGAAGTTGTTCTCTTGTTCTCATAGCTTCTCTTGGGGCTCCTTTACTTCTGTTGATTGGTCTTGTCCAACTTCCTTGTGGTAACTTTTGTGTTATCTTATTATATTTTCCTATATTAATGTGGTTATATTTTTTGAAGCCAGTTCCTTTCTAGTGACAGACAGAGGGGATTGTATCTGGATGCGATGGAAGGTGTGAAGGAATTGTGAGGATTGGAGGGAGAGAATACTGTAAGCTGGATGCGTATATTAGAGAAGAATAACATTTTTAATTTAAGAAAAAAAGATAAAAATGTTTTCAATTATTCATTTTTCAATATATATTTAATTGTAAGTCATTAAACTAAACAGATAATATCATTCCATGTTCATTACTGTAGTGTATTAATTTGAGGACCTACAATGAACATAACATGGAATATTTATCTGAACAACAGGTCACTGGTACACCGAGTATGCTCAGTGTATACTGAGTATAGAAGTATGCTCAGCATCCTTAGTAATAAGGGAAATGCAAATCAAAATAAATCCGAGGTAGCATCTTATACCTGTCAGAATGGCTAAAATAAAAAAAAAAATGCCAATGACAGCTTATTCTGGAGAGGATGTGGAGAAAGGAGAACATTCCTCTATTGCTGGTGGGAGTGCAAACTTGTACAGCTACATTGGAAATAAGTATGGGAGTTTCTCAGAAAGTTGGGTATTTATCTAGATCAAGACCCAGCAATTTTATTCTTAACCGCTTAACAATTATACCCAAATGATGCACAGTAATTCCACAAAGATGTCTATTCAACTATGTTCATAGAAGCATTATTTGTAATAGCCTGAACCTGGAAGGAACCTAGATGTTCCTCAACTGATGATGAAATAAACAAAATGTGGCACATATACACAATATACACAGTGACATACTAATCAGTCATTATTTGTAATAGCAAGAACCTGGACGCAACCTAGATGCCCCTCAACTGAAGAATGGATAAAGAAGATGTGGTACATTTACACAATGGAATACTACTCACCAGAATAAAAACAATGGAATCTTGAAATTAGCAGACAAATGGATGAAACTTGAAGAAACCCACCTGAGTGAGGTAACCCAGTTGCAAAAAGAGGAAAGTGGCATGTACTCACTCATATATGGATTTTAGACATAGAGCAAAGGATCATCAGACTATAATTCAAACCACCAGAAAAACTAAGAAACAAGGAGGGCCTAAGAGATTCATACTAGGTCCTTCACAGAAGAGGAAAGGAACAAGATCTCCTAGGCATATTGGAGGATTGGCGTTCAGTGAGTGCAGAGGGAGTTAGGAGAAAGAGAAGGAGAGGAGAACCTGTGGGATCAGGAAGATTTCATTGGGAGATAAATAGATGACAGCAAAAAAAAAAGAGGTACCATAATAGAGGGAGTCATTATAGGTTTGAAGAGAAAACTGACTCTAGAAAAATGTCCAGACACCTACAAGGATGACCCCAACTAACAATCTGAGCAACAATGGAGAAGCTACCTTAAATTCCCTTCCTTGATATTGAGAAACTAACTTATATGCCATCACAGAGTCCTCATCTGGAAACAGAAGCAGACACTCACAGCTAAACACTGAGCTGACCACCTAGAATCCAGTTGAAGAGAGGAAGGAGTGATGATCAAAGGGTCAAGACCAGGCTGAAGAAACCCACAGATTGCTGACCTGAACAAGGGGGAGCTAATGGATCCCCAGACTGACAGCTGAGAAACCAGCATTGGAACGACTCAGATCCACCCTGAACGTGGATCTCAGGTAGAAGGCCTAGACAGTCTATGGTACCTCTGACAATGGAACCAGCATGTATCCCTGGTGCATGAAAGGACTTTGGGAGCTCATACCCAAAGGAGGCATACTCCCATAGCCTAGAGGCAGGAGGGTGTGCCCAGTCCCTACTACAAATGACTTGAAAGATGTTGTTGATCTCTCCTGGAATGCATTACCCTCCCTGTGGATTGTGAGGGGAATGGGACAGGAAGTTGAGGGGCATGTGAGGGAAGGAGGGAGAGGAAATTGGGACTGATGTGTAAAATATGAAAAAAGATATGTATATAAAGAGACTTTGTATTTTTGCACTCTGGTATGCTGTTTAAAGACTATGGAAGCAAGTGAAGTTAAACTACCTGAAGCATTGTGTATCATGTGCCAACAGGGGCCAGGACAGATTGCTATACTTCACAGGAGAAATGTCTCTTACATGGACATACATTACAGCAATAAGGGCACATGATGGTGTGGTTGAGATTATTGAACCTTTAGCATGTACTGCCATGAGAGAAGATGTATGTGACCTGGGGTAAAATTTGAGCATTTATAACATCCCTTCATTATCTCATTGATCTTTCAGCTTCTGACATGTTAATTGAAAAATGATCAGCCCACTTCCTGCTAGAAATTATTATAAAATACTATTACTATAAACTCCCACTCTCTCTAACAATAAGTTAAAATAAACCATTAACTTTTGGTCATGATATTTATCATAGAAGCAAATAGTAGCTAATAATGCACTTGGGAAGTAGTAAATGTGGTTGTTGATCTTCTTCTAATAATTGAATCATGAAGGTTAAGACCTAACCACACACAGAATCTACAATATTGGGTAGTTGAAAGAATTTTTATGAACAACTTAAATACTATGACTAACAACATTATCCTTGCTCTTTTATTGCTGCAAATTATCACCAAGACAAATTAGCAAGAAAAAAGTGACATATTTGCAGGATTTTAATTTTTATCTAAATATTTATAAAAAGAAACTTTTAGAAATACAAGATAGGAATCATTAAGAATCTTTTAAAAATAGTTTTAATTTTACTGAAATAATCAAAGAAACTGCTGATAGGTGGTGGCACACAACTTTTTATCCCTGCAGTTGGGAGACAGAGGCAGGCAGATTTCTGTGAGTTCAAAGCAAACTTGGTCTACAGAGTGAGTACTTGGACCAGTTTCATAGCTACTGAGGAATCTCAGACAATTAATGCCTGCTAATGATAGGTTAAATGAACAGGCTCAGTATGAAGCAGGATATCGCTCAAGTCTTAAGTGTCCTTAAGCTGCTTAATAACTCTGGCTATGAGGTCTAGCAAAAGTTCTTGTCTCTTATATTGTAAGACATATTTTCTCAATACTGTATCACCAGAGAAACCTGTAAGACAAAAATAAAAAATAAAATAAAATGCACACAATAAAGAAGATACAGATTTTGTTTTTACAAAACAAAATTTATATATGTATTTTTTTCATTTTACATACTATCCCTAGTTCCCTTTCCTCTTCTTCTCCCACCCCACCTCCAAATCCCATCCCTTACCCACCCCTCAGAGGGCATAAGGCCTCTCTTGTGGAGTCACCAAAATTTGTTATACCAAGTTGAGGCAGGATCACTCTCCATTCCCCTGTATCAAGGCTGAGCAAGGTATCGTACCATAGGGAATGGGCTCCATAAATCCAGCTCATGGACCCAGGATGAGTCCAGGTTCCATTGCCATTCCCCCAAAATCAAGGCTCATAACTGTCACCCACATTCAGAGGGCTTATTTGGTTCCACGCAGGATACCAGCTGTCAGTTCAGAGTCTGAGAGCTCTCACTAACTTGAGCCAGCTGTCTCTGTGGTTTTTGTAAACATGATCTTGATCCTCCTTGCTCATAGGATCCTTCCTCTAAGCTTCAGGAGCTTAGCCTGGTGCGTGACTGTGGATCACTGCATCTGCTCCCATTAGTTACTGAATGTAGGTTCTATGATGACAGTTAGGATACTCACTCATCTGATTGTAGGAGAAGGCAAATTCAGACACCCTTTTTTACTATTGGTGGAATTCTTACCTGAGTCATTCTTGTGGATTGCTGGGAATTTCCCTAGTATCTGGTCTCTCCCTAACTCCATAATTCACCCCCCCCATATAGATATCTCTTTCCTTGATTCCCCTCTCCTATTCCTTCCCCGACTTGGGCATCTCAAGCCCTCATGTTCCCATCTAACACCCCTCCCTTATACTATCCTTCCCAGCTTACCGAGTCGATCTTATCTATTTCTCTTTCCTGGGGCCCTTCATGTCTGTTCCTCTTAGGGTCCTCCTTTTTGCCTTCTCTGGGGTTGTGGATAGTAGCTTGGTTATACTTTGCTTTATGTCTAATATCTACTTATGAGTGGGTACATGTTAAGAGTGGGTTTTTCCTTGCCAGCCTGGGCCCACTACCACACCAGCCCCAAATAACACACAGAGACACTGTATTAAATATAATTACATTGGCTTGTTACTAGCATTTATTATTGGCTAGCCCTATGTTAAATAATAACCCATTTCTATCAATCTAAGTATTTTCACATGGTCTCATCTTACAGGGGATTTGGCCCAGACCTCTTCTCTCAAGTCTGTACATGCTGACTCCTCCATACTACTTCCTCTCTCCTCCTCATCTCCTAGTCCCACCTATCATGCTTTCCTATTGGCAAAGAGTGCTTTATTCATTAACCAATCAGAGAAACATATTTACAGAATGACATCTCCCATCAGGTACACACTGTGTTTGTCTTTCTGCCTCTGGCTTACTTCAGTCAGAATGACTTTTTCTAGTTCCTTACATTTGTCTGCAAATTTCAAGATGTTATTCATTTTTACTGCTGAGTAATACTTTATTATCTAAATATACCATATTTTCTTTATCCATTGTTTATTTGAGGAGCATCTAGGTTGTTTCCAGGTTCTGGCTATTTTAAGTAATCCTGCTATGAACATAGTTGAGCAAATGTTTTTGTGGTATGGTTGTGCTTGCTTTGGGTATATGCCCAACAGTGGTATTGATGTTTTTATGAAACTAACAATATATAATTAGACATACTTGACAGTATTTATTTCATTTAGGAAATGTTAAACTTTTAAACTTTTTGAGGTCATTACAATATTATTTTTATATTATATTAGGAATGTTAAATGTTTAGCATTTCAATTTACAAGGTAAGGAATAATAAATTTACATAGAATTCTTAATTTACATGTTAACTTCTATCCTTTCAAAGTCATCACACTGATACACATTGATTTCAAAGCGCCAAGCTATTTAAAATAATAAGCAAGTACAATTCATCCAAGTCAGGCATATTTTCCAGCAAGAATACTTTTATTAAATCAGTTGACATATTACATTACTCCCAAGCCCCATAGGTATACAGCAGTGTACTTGGAATCAGAAACCCATGATTCCTTGAATCTATCAGTTCATGGAAAGACTGTTATTACAAGGGAATTAATTGGAGACTGTAAAATTCAGTGTTGAATCCAGGTTTAAATGGCAGAATAAAATCATCAAGGTGAAACTCTACAGAGAATGAACTTAATTGCCTGATATAAAATTCAAAATGTTCATATTTTTAGTCTGTGTTTTTGCTTGTTTGTTTTGTTTGATTGTTTTTCATGCTTGTTTGTTTGTTTTTTGAGACACATTTTTCTCTTAGTGGTTCTGTACTATTCTGGAACTCACTTTGCAGACCAGGCTGATCTTAAACTCAGAGATCTGCCTTCTGCTGCATACCAAGTGCTGGTATTAAAGTCCTAACTACCCAGAGAAACAATTACCCTGGCTCTTAGGAACTCACAGAATCTGAAGCAATAACCAGGCAGTCTGCATTGGATCAACCCTGGTCTTCTGTATTTATGTATGTGACAGTTTTGCAGCTTAGCCTTCTTGGAGGACTCCTAATAATTGCAGCAGGGCAAATGATGTTCCTAATACTTTGTCACTTGAGAGCCTATTTCTCAAAAGAAACAAAGGACAAGTGGATTGGGGTAGGGGGTCAAAGCAGAGAGGAAGTCAGAGAAGGGAATGGGGGGGGGAGAAAAGATGAGGATGTATAAAGACAATTATAATAATATAAAAATAAACAATAGCAATAAAGGCATGTGACATGATTGCCCAGCTCCAAAATATGTCTTCATCATGGTTTAGATAAAGACATGATGCCTGTTTTGTAGAGAACATGACTGCATCTGTGATTTCTTCTTGACTCTTATTAAAGTTGCAGTCCTACCTGCCTACAACTAGAGAAAATGTGAAGCAGAAACAGACCCTAAGACAATATTTCAAAAATGTGACATCAGCTCTTAGCAAAAGGTTCTGTTAGTTAAAAAACTAACAAGCAGTTATGAAGAGATGAATATGCATTTTAATGTCTGTTTAATAATCACAGAAATAACTTACAATCATAAACTTACTAAAGTAAATTCTTTTAGAAAATAAGCTTCTTGTCGCGGTAGTCAAGAGGAAGTTTGTCTAAAGGTTAGCTAGTATAGAGCCATGCTAATCATATTTTAAGACGCTACTAAGTCATGTGTTTGCAGTCATCACTTCTTCAAAAATAAGAGCAAACCTCACCCCATTTTAGACATCATGGGTGAACAATATTGTTGCATGGGGAAAACAGTTTAATACATAAAAGAGCAAATCTCAAATTGACAGAAATCAAAAATGTGCTTATAATACTAAAAGGGACAATGCATTTTAATAAAATTGAGAAATATAAGGTCAAAATATGGCAAAGGAGTAAAAATTTAAGTAATTTCACAAAAGAAGTAGAATGGAAAAGCTCAAATATTCAGACTCACAATTCATGGTAGCTACAGGATCAGAAAAACCCAAGAGACAAGACTTGCATGAGTTTTGAGTGAGAGTAAACTTTTTTGTAACTTTTAAAGCAAAGGTAAGAAAATTATTTATTGTCAAGAGCATATGAGCATATTCTGTTCTCACACAAAATTCTCTCTCTCTCTCTCTCTCTCTATATATATATATATATATATATATATATATATATGTATGTATGTATGTATGTATGAATGAATGTATGTATGTATTATGTATGTATGTATTTCTAATTCCTGTTTAATTTCTTAATTGATTTAAGGCAATTTTCTTATGGACTCCTACATTGTTATCCTCTACTTATGCTAGTTTTGTGTTTTCAATGCTTGAAACAATTATGAATATTTTCATTGTGTTTAATATACAGACATAATAGCACTCAAGAAACAGGCAACCAGATCTCTGTGAGTTCAAGGCCAGCCTTCTCTACAGAGCGAATTTATAGATCTATTTTCTTTCTATGATGAATTCATTTATAAAAAGTAATTTCTTCATGTTTCTAAATAATATAATTATATCCATTTTTCTCTTATGTGCATATCAGAATTCATTTTGTGAACTCAACACACAAATGATGTATCAACAGCAACTTATTAATGTTAACTGTGAAAAATCTCTCCATATACATAAAGGATGACAAATATTTTGTTTAATTAATCATCTATATTATGGTGATATATAATTAAATATCTGATAAGTATCACAAGGCAAAAACTGACAGGAGGTGGAAGCTGAAGTTTTTGTGTCATAAACTTTTAAAGTATTTCTAGATTAGGACTTTTGATTAGGAAACTGTGTCATCTACCATGTATTAGTAATGACTAGAGTTCATCTTGCCTTGATTTATTTATGAAAATCTTTGAGAAATACTTATAAGCTCCTGAAATACAACACACCAAAAATATGTCACAAACTTAAAAGTAATATAAAAAATTAATTATCTGAAATTAATGATAGGCAAAATTCGTCAAAAATGTCTGATTTGACAACATTTAAATTCATCAAATGTTCTTTTATCAACATACTGTTGATACCTGAAAAGAATCTGAAAATGCATTATTATATACATATCTGGTATAGCATTCCATTCTTAAGCAAAAGGGAATAAAATTAGTTCAACAAATACAATGGACTAAGCCAATCAGAACATGGGAGAATTCAGGTTTCCTATGGGAATATATGATACTTCTTATGCTTCAGATACAGATTGATTTGCTTCATAACCTGGAAAGAAAGTGTTTGCTGAGCAATAAGAGTGTACATATCTAAAGGTTTTCTAACCTCTTTTGCCTTCATATTTAATACCTGTTATTTGTTGTAGAGTAGAACAGTATGGATGTTCTTTCAAATTAACTTTATAGAATTTACTGATGAATATATACAGTTCATTTTATTTGGTCATTTTTTTGCCATAAATCATTATTTCAGTTTTATATCTTTATATATTGCTTTTCCACAGAATTATCAATGATACAAAACAACATAATATCAATTTTGCTTGACATCTGGGTAAGATGAAATCTAATGTTTACTATATGAGATGTTAGGACAAAAACAACTGCTTACTTTTGCTCCTTTGATTAGAGTACATTGTTTATTAATTTTCTCTAAAGAAGAACCTACCTTTAATGATAAGATGTGTTTCTAGTAGGTAACTAGATAGCTGGATCAAGTTTCTTGATCCATGCAGTTAGCTTACTCCTTTTGATTGAAGAATTGGAGCTATTAATAAAAGTTATTATTGAAAGGTGTGTGTTAATTATACTCATTTTGTCATTGATTTTTGAGGATGATGTTTATTTTCTCACTGCTACTTTGTATATTGTTTATAAAGTTACTGTATTTCTTTCTACAGTTTCTTTGTTACACTCATTGCTCTTTCTAGCCTGAGATATTATATTCTGAATTGTCTTTAGATTTGGATTGTGGGATACAATTATTTTAGGTACTTTATATTAAGGTATATTTTTCCTTCTCTTAAAATATAGCATACTGTTTGGCTGGGTTTATTAGTCCTGATTAGAAATTGGAATGCATTATACCAGGGTTTTCCAAATTTCTAAATTTCTGTTGATACATCAATCATTATTGTGATGAGTTTTTCTTGTTATGTGACTTGTGTTTTTAGTCTTGTAAATTTCAACACACTTGCTTGTCTCTGCACATTTAGTGATTTAACTATGAAATATCATTGGTACAATTGTTTTAATGTTGTCTCCTTGGTACTTCCTGTATCTATACAATTTTCACGTTTTAAGGATATTTTCTTCCGGTGATTGTTGAATATCTTTATTTAAAATTTGGCTTACAATTATTATGTTTTTGGGTAACTTGAATTTTTAGTCTTCCATGCCATTCTGTATTTAACATTATGATTCTTTCCTATGTTTGTTAAAAGTTTTATATTCTTGCCTATTATCTTTGGATCCTGTATTTCATTTTCAGCTACTGTTTCAGGTCTTCTGCTTACAGCATCCTATTTATAAGGATTAACTTTGAGTTTTCTCTTAGGTTTATACAGGTTTTCAATTCTGTTTCCATATCTGCTAAAATCACCTTCAATGTTTCTCAATTCTTTAGTGAATTATGTTGTTCAATACTGGATTGCCTCAATCATTTCTGTTTCTTCTTTTTAAAATTTAATTTCTTTCATTTATTTTACATACTGACCACAGTTTGCCCTCCTTCCTTTCCTCCTTTCTCCCCTGCCTCCCATATAAGTGCCTCCCTATCCATTCGTCCTCCATCTCCATTCGGAAAGGGCAGGTCTCTCATGGGGGTGAGCAAAGCATGGTACGTCTTAGTGTTGTATTTGTGATTTATTGTGCAATTTCAGGCATTAATGTTCTTTAAATTCTTTGAGCTTTTTCTCTCTGCCTATAATGGTTCCCTCTTTTATGGTTTCTCTCTCTCTCACTTTCTCTCTTACCTCTGATGCCTGGTTCAGACTCCATATCCCCCAATTACTTGGAGATTTTTTTGAAATCACTCTTACGTATTCCATGCAATTGCCACATCACTAGGTTTCTACATTGTCCTCCAAATGTCCCCCAATTTGAATAATCTTCCTAGCACTCCCTCCTTTCCTCTCCCACCTAATCCCTCCTCTTCCTATCCATACTTACCTCCCAGTCTACCTGCCAAATGTGTGTGTCCCTACTTGAGCTCTCCCTTTGATTTCACCTCACTGTACCTCTGGAATGATTGTCTTCTACTTACATAATCAAATGGGCTACATTTACACAATGCTACATCCATTCTTTGGTTGGTGGACATGTATTTAGTTTTTTTTTTTTTTTTTTTTTTTTTTCTGCTATGAACAAAATTGATTAAATGTCCTTTTGCTCTTTTAGAGCTTCCTTTGAGTACATGCCAAGTAGATGCATAGATGGGTCTTGAAGTAGGTTAATTACCCAGTTTTCTGAGAAACCACCGAATTGATTTACAAAGTGGCTGTACAACTTTGACATCCCTCCAGCAATAGAAGAGTGCTCATCTTGTTCCATATCCTCTCTAACGAAAGCTTTCCTTTGTGTTTTGAACTTAGCCATTCTGATAGGTGTAAGATGGAATCTCAGAGTCAATTTGACTTTTATTCCCCTGATGACTAAGGATGTTGAATAATTCTTTAACTGTCTTTAGGCCATTTCAGAACTTTCTGTTGAGAAGTTTTTGTTTGAATATGTACTCCAAATTTTGGTTGGATGATTTGGTTTGCTGATGTCACATTTCTCGAGTGGATGGATTTGTTGATTGGAATATTGGGACACCAACTTGGCCTTCGACTTACAGTTTACCCTGCCAGTGAGATATTCTGGGACATTGGAGGCATAAGAATTGTGGGAGTGGCTAACCAGTTGTAATGAGTATGGGTTTTTCCGCCTGCCGCTGCTGGTCTTGTCCTGCTGCCACACCAGCCCCAAATAATGCACAGAGACTCTGTATTTGATACAATGCTGTTGGCCTGCTTACTTGTTTCTTATCGGCTAGCTCTGTCTTAATTATTAACCCATTTCTGTGTATTTCCACGTGGTCCTACTGAGAGCAGAGGAATGGCGGTTCTGTTCTCTCCAGGCTCTCCATGCTGACTCCTCCTTACTACTTCCTATTTCCTCCTTGTCTCTCCTATCTTCCTTTCATATTGGCCAACGGTGCTTTATTATTAACCAGTATGAGAAAAATATACAGAATGACATCTCCCATCATCTCCTCTTTTCTGTCTAAATAAAAACAAGGGTTTTAAGCTTAACATAGCAAAACATATAACATAACAGTTATCAAATAAGAATCACAGTTAACAATATTTAGTCCATTAACATTTAGTAAGATTTAAGAAAATATTCCATCATCTATTCTATCTTTTGAGTCTAAAGCCCTATGTGTAACTTATCTTTAATCCTAACTAAGGAAAACTAAAACCATAACTATCCATCTTCAACTCCTTCAAAGACCATAGAAGGATAGTATATAAACTCTAGAAATGACAGAGACATCTCGCTTTGTCAGTCACCTGAAGTTCTTCTGTAATCTTCCATCTTCAGCCCATAGGCCATAGTGTGTCTAGCTGACTCTTCAGCAAAGCAGGAAACTTTAACCTGTCTTCTTGTATTGGCAGTTTGTCAGTCACTTTTCTCTGTGTCCTGCATACTGTCTTGCAGACTCTTCCATGAAGCAGGATCTCTGTAGCAATGTCCATCGTGAATCAGGGGTCACTTTCCTGTGGGTCCTGCATGTTCAGTTTATACATCACAAAGTCAAACAGTACAGACAAGAGCAATATCTTGTCCAAATGGCTAGTCTTGCCATATTGGAAGCAAACTCCATAACGAGTTTCTTCAATGTCCATCCTCCTTTCTGGTGCAGGTGGTATTGCCAAGAGCAATTATGTCTCACTGTCACAAAAACCCTAAACCATTTTAAATGCCATATTCTGTAGGTCTTTGATAGGTTTGAAGAATGCCTATCTATCTCAAATACATCTCTGTGTATCTTGAAAACCTAACTCACCTAGCTATAAGTTTTGACTATTATAGGTAACTATGTAAAATCTGTACTAAATTATACATTACATTTTTAAATGTGCTATATAAACACAATACATAAACAAGAAGAGACATATACATATCACAACATTGACCTTAAATTGTATCAATAAATGAAAATCCATTCCAAAATGAAGTATTCATATCTATACCATAATCCCCTTTTTACCTTTAAAAAGATATTGGTTGTGATCATTAACCATTTATAACCAAGTCCATTTAAATGAAAACAAACATTTATAAACAATATTTGGGAATTTGAGCGTCGTTCTTTCCAAACTACTTCCTGCTGGTAAAGGGCGCTGTCATGAGGAATCCTAAGAAGATGCAGAAATCCTGGTTGTAGTCTGCAAGGCTGCTTGTCCAAGCTGTTTTGAATGTTGGATCACCAGCAACTCTGTTTCAGGGGGCCTGGCTTGATCAAACCACATTAGTCTGGAAGGAATCCACAGCTTTTTATTTTCTGTGGAAACAAAAATAGAAATCCTTTTCCCAAGTAACTTTTCCTTAGACTTAAATTTTTGAGTCAAAGCATTTTTAAAATATATAAATTGAATTAATCCAGCAACATTTGTTTTAACAGTTGTTTCCTCAGCAGTCAAACAATACAAAGACAATATAATACCATACAGTAACCAGATTCTCTTTGAGCTTTTCAACTTTACGTGGCTTTATTATTACTCCATTTCTTTTACTTTTTATTTTTTATTTTTTGAGACAGGTTTTCTCTGTGTAACTCTTATCTGTCCTGGAATTCACTCTGCATACCAGGTTTACTTTGAAATCACAGAGATCTGCTTGCCTCTGTCTCCTGAGTGCTGGGATTAAAGGTGTGTGCAACCACACCCAGTTCCTCTTTCTCTTTTTAAAACCATTTTATTTTATTTTTTTTTTCATGTCTACGTATATTTTAAAATACACTGTAAACCTTTAGAGGTTTTTCTTAATATGAATCTGTCTTTACTGTAAATCTTTATCTTTTTCTGGCCTCGAGTCTTTTATCTGATAAACAACAACATTGGTAAAAATGAAAGCAATAGCTCTGTTAGCCACAGTCTGCATGCTGCTGCCTTGGAGATGTGGCCACCTATGGCGGGACAAGACCAGCGGTGGCGGGAGGAAAAAACCGTACTCGTTACAACCACTGACTGGTCCATCTTGACACTATACCATGAGAGGGGGTCATTCCCTTAAACTGTCAGGAGGACCCCAAAACAGAGGATTGGTTGCCTAGCTACATGAGATAGAACCAAACATGTCTGACAAAAAAAAAAAAAATCCTAATTGACTTTCTACATCCCACTTTTTTTTCAATCTGAAAATATTTGGTCAATTACTTGTCACATAATTTTGATTGGTTTCATAAATACAAAATTAAACCAAAATTTTCTAAAAGATTAAAAAATCACATCTTGACCTTTGCTGACAAATGGATGGAACTAGTAAAAGTCATCCTGTTTGAGGTAATCCAGACCCAGAATGATAAGCATCATTTCTTTATAGAACAACACTTTCCTGTTTTCAACATGTAGCATCAAATTATACTGTATGAAGCACAACATAGGAACCATACTTCCAATGTATGGGACTCAATGACTTTCAAACTCCTGAACTTGAATTTTACTTTTTTCAAAGTACCTGCAACCGTTCACTGTCAGTAATGGAAGAGATCAGCTATAGGAGGCCTGAGTACACACAACTCAAAGAAACTATCTCCTTTTTCATTTACATCCAAGTTCTTTGTCTGAGAGTAAGAATCTCAGAGATAAAAGGCTTGTGCAAGTGACATTATTGTGATACTCTTGTATCTTCCATTTTAGAGTAATAAATTGATATTTCTCATCTTTAAAGTCAAGTGCTGACACATGGACATACAAGTTGTGAACATGATAGCAATCTGAATCTTCTATGAATGAATAAAATAAATGAAAGTAATACCTAATGACTTTGAAACAAGTACTCCATGACACTCCATGATCTGCTTCCAGAATAAATAAAATAATGATGTAGACATTTATGGAATTTGACACATATTTTCACACCAAAATGATATATGAAGATGACAACATTGTCCAAGAAAACCTTTTATATTTCTAAACCCCTAACAAACCACTCAATACTTGTTTTCTTTTAATAACACATCAGTTGCTTATTCAATTACAAAAGTTATCTTTTAATATAGAAAATACTTTATTTCCCTAGGTATTGTAATACAGAGGCATAAATAATTTCGACATTAATACAAAACATTTATTGAACCACACTATGGGCAATACTTACATGTGACAGGTACTTAACAGTGATAGATTTGATCCTACAGGAAGTTAATTAAGTTGTTCAAGGCTCTGGTTTCTATTTGGAATGTTTCCCTAAAAGCTCTCTTGTAATAGCTAATTGTACTCCTATTTTATATTACTTGACAGCCATAGCTCTGCACCTGGATTCACAATGTGTGTATCACAATGATAATTCTTCCCACTAACATTGAGTATATCTTTATAATTGCTAGTAGGCTAAGGCAGAATTCTGATGACAGAAATCCTTGATTTTGTTTTTTGGAAAAATAAGTTCCAGATTACTACATTGATAGTTTGGGAAGGGCAGTACGATTCCAAAGATTTAAATAAAAGTGTTGTGTTGTTGTAAGTGAAACACAAACACAAAACAAAGAAAGAACAATAACAGAACCAATCTCCAATATTAAAGTACACGGCTTATTATAGACCTCATCCTGCTTTTTATGTGTTAGATTTCAATTACTACAGAATACCTTGTCCCATTGTCCAGTCTTTCTAGGATATTACATATATGAGATAGAAATTGCATGCAGTTTTTGAGTAAAGTAGCTCCTATAACACAAATCAGTGAATACAGAGACTCAGTTCCTTGGCAAACTAGTACAAATGGACAGGCTCTGTACAGCTGTGTCCATTAATTTTTTCTTAAAACTTTTTTATTATTTTTTAAATTTTAAATGAAAAACAGTATATTTTTGCATATCAACTGCAGTTCCCTCTCACTCCACTCCTCCCACCTCCTCCACCATTTCCCCATCCCACCTGCCTTCCTTTCCTCAGAGATGGTGAGGCCTCCCATGGGAGACCATCACATCATTTGGGGCAGGACTGAGGCCCTCCCTCCCTGTATCTAGTCTGAGAGAGCATCCCTTAATAGGGAATAGGATCCAAAAAGCCAGTCCATGCAATAGGGATAAATACCAGTTCCACTGCCAGCAGCCCAATAGAATGCCCAAAATTCTAAGAAATGTACTATGATGTTTTTCATTTGTGATCATCACTTTTATGAAGCTGGATATTTTATCTTTGATATCTGTTTTACTTTCTTTTATTCCATGTTCTGGCATTGAATGTCTAATAAGTTTTAAACATTTAAATTTATGAGTTTTAGTCTTATACAAGGTACTTTTTATGGATGGCATACTAACTACTCCAAACCTGTGTGCCTATTTCCAAATAAGAGCATCAAATTGAAGCCCTAATTTTCTGTGCTGTCATCATTTTTATCAAAGACAAAATTTCTGTTACATAGATTGTGATTAGAGTCAACTTTTTATATTGTGTCTTGACCATCACATCAAAATTTAGGAATCTTTGGTCATAATGACTTCAAGATCAGTTTTTGCCTTGATTGCTGTTAGCATATTACTTATCACACATCATTTCAGACAAATTAAACACCATGTATGTATGTATGTATGATGTATGTATTTTATAGTTCCACTAATTTCTGAAAGACAAAGGAAGCAGGTGACAAGAGGACAAGAGATAATACATAACAATCTCATTTCCATCCTGAAACATCCTGGTACCTTGACAAATACTTGGTAACCCAAAGGTCAATTGTAGATACTTGTTAAAAGAACAAATGAAATTATTTCCAATTTTCCTTTAATTATGCAGTTCAATTTAAAACTGTTGTAAATATTTCTTTGAAAGCATGCTCATGATATTAAATTATTATTTTTACTCAAAGTTTCTACAAAGATTAAGAATGACTTAGATAATTCTGAAATTCATATTCTCTGTGTATCTAACACTTCACTAAAATTGTACATTTTTATTTCTTTATTGCAAATAGGAACACTCAATTGACTAAGTTATATTTACTGCTATCATAATTTAATTGCATTCATGTTGGGCACTTTTTCAAAAGGATTTTCTAAATTATAGGCTTGTGTTTTTGAGTCAATCTGTATTAAAACAAAACAAACAAACACACAAGAAAACATGCCTTTGAGGACTACAACACTATAGGAGAGCTTGAAGTTGGGGAAGGTGATGCTTCCTGAATTTCTGTTATTGTACAGGGTTGTTTTTGCTATCCTGGGTATTTTGTTTTTCCATATAAAGTTGATTATTTTCCTTTCAATGTCAGTGACGAATTGTACTGGCATTTTGATGGGGATTACATTGAATCTGTAGATTGCTTTTGGCAAGATAGTCATTTTTACTGTTTATTCTACTTATCCAAGAGCATGGGAGATCTTTTCGTTTTCTGGTATCTTCTTTAATTTCTTTCTTTAAAGCCACAAAGTTCTTATTATATAGGTCTTTCACTTGTTTGGTAAGCATTACCCCAAGATACCTTATGTTGTTTGTGGCAATTGTAAAGGGTGATGTTTCTGATTTCTTTCTTAGCCCCTTGGTCATCTGTATATAGTAGGGTTACTGATTTATTTTAGTTAATCTTGAATCCTGCTAATTTGCTGAATGAGTTTTCCAGGTGTAGGTGTTCCCTGGTAGAGTTTGTTGTGTCACTTATGTAAACTATGATATCATCTGCAAATTGTGACAGTTTGCCTTCTTCCTTTCTAATTTGGATCCCCTTGATACACTTTTATTTTCTTATTGCTCTAGTTAGAACTTCAAGTACAATATTTAAGAGATATGGAGAGAGTGGGCAGCCTTGCCTTGTTCCTGATTTTAGAGGAACCACATTGTCAAATGCTTTTTACTATTCTGCATATATTAATGTTGTAAGAAATTCCATTGTAACAAATAAGGCAGGATTCAGGTATGTCACTGTTCTGTACATTATATTGGTACCTTGTTATGTGATGCTTGAGTTCCCTGATAAACTCTTTCTGGAAGCAGGGTTACATATTTCCATGATTTTACTTGCAAGCATGTTTAAAAGTGTCCTTCCAGCTTTGTGATAAAAAAAGAATGGAATTGCAAAGTAGTACATAGAAAAAAGGTTGTGTCCTTCCAGTCAGCTGGAAGATAAACTATTTCTAAAACAATTGACTTTAGTTCATCTTACAATAAAGCTTGCTTAATGAAGTTAATGGAAGATGGAACTTCAACTTTGGGAAGGCCAACCGTGGTGATAAGTGTCAGTTGGAACAACAATTAACTATCTCATTTTCCTGTGTTATTGAGCCTGATGGTGCTGCTTTGTAATAGGGGTTCAAGAAGGTATTAATAATAAAAGCCCAGGGTCAGATATTAGACAGTGAAATCTGAATGATAGAGAAGCACCCAGTCCCTAGAGCTCTTACCTCTACCAAATTCTCAGTTTGAAAAGAGATTGAGTTCCTGTCTTCTCCTGCCTATATTACTCACTCCTCCTGGCCATCTTACTTCATGTATGTCTGTACAGCCCTTGAAACCTCTATGTTGAGCTAGTGTCTATCTCCACCCTCTGATCTTCAGGCAAGCTTTATTTGTTAGAGTGTAAACAAGATATCACCACACTGACATTTTGTTATTTTTTTTCATTGTTGTTGTTGTTAGTGGTGGTAGTGATGATTGTTTTGTTTTGTGTATTATTATTATTATTATTATTATTATTATTATTATGCTTGGGAGTTTTAATGTAGGGAAAATTCTGCTATGCCAAAGACTTAGTCTATTGGAAACTATAGCTGGAATGTTTTGAAGACTCTTCCCTGTTGAATTTCTACTAGGTTATTTTTGATTTCCCAATTTGGTGATTATTTGCTATTTATATAGATAGCTATGCTATTATCTGGCTACTATTTGTCATTTACCTTTTTACTTTAGTTCACTATATACTGATTACCCTGACTAATTCAAAACTGAAATATGGCTACTGTAGCTTTTTATGTGCTTTTGAACAGGCTTTTCATTATAAATATATATTCAAGTGTTGATATGGTATGCACACACATACATGTATTTTCTAAAGCAAAGTGTCAGTCAACTCCTTATGCTTCAGTCTATACTATTACTTTCAACTTTGATTAATTGGGCAGAAGAAAAATACATTTTTTCAAATAATATTTAATTTCCATTATTTTTATGCAAGTATTTTTGATATTATAATTTAATTACAATGTTCTTATTCCAAGTCCTCCCATATATCCCTCCCCAATCTCCTTCAAATTTGTGAACTCTTTTTTCACTAATTGTTATTGAATACACACACACACACACACACACACACACACACACACACACACTCCTAAATATAATCTGTTTAGTTTGAATAATATTGCTTGAAAGCATCTTTTCAGGGTTGACCATCTACAATAGGAAAGTAATTAGTGTACGTTTCCCTGGGAAAGACCAAGTCTCCTGCTCCCATTTTACTTATTTGCCTGTAGGTCTTTATGTAGAGTTGATGCTTTGTAGGCTTATCCTCATCAAATTAGCCATAGTTATTGTTATTGTTCATCTCACATTTGGGCAATTATGAAGTTGAGATTTTATCGGTGGTGCTGGTAATACATTATTTGTTGTTGCAGACATTTTTCTTTTGGGCAACCAACCAGCTCCCAAATCACAACATAGACAACTATTAATCATAAAAGCTCTGCTTAATTTAGGCTCTTTTTTTGGATAGCTCTTTTAAATTAACCTGCTTCTCTTTAGCCTCACTGATTTTTAGATTTCTTCGAATTGGGATATTCACTTTGCTTCTGTGGCACTGACCACGCCCATTGGAGGGTTGGAGCCAGGGGTAGAGGTGACCTGTGGAACTAGGTCTGAGAAGAAGCCAGGGAATGCTGGCGGGATGTGGAGAGGAGAGTATCTGGTGAACTTACTGGTGTTCATCTGTCTAGTTTGTAGGTTATTTCTCCCTGAATAAACATCTGTTCGGCCTAATTGTTTAATCTGATTCTTATTAAACCGCAATATCTGGTGTCAGAAGTGGGATTATTAAACCACAGTATTTCTTCCTTCTGTATATCTTACTTTCACTGCTTTTTAACATCTGGAAATTTGTGGTTGCCTGGCTTCTTGCTCCAGGCATTTCCCTCTCTTTCTCTATTGTTCTCTTCTCATTCTTATATTCTTTCCCAAAGCCTTGATTTCTCCTCCTGTCTATTCTCTCTGCTTTCCAGCCTATCCCTCTCTGGCCAGGCTACTATCTATTAAGCTTTCTATTAGAGCCATCAGTTGCCTTAGGTAGGCAAGTTGGAACAACTGCAGCACAACTTTACATAAATAAACATACATCCTTACATCATTAAACAAATGGAGCATAAACAAATGAAAATGCACCTTTACATAGTTAAAATAATATTCCAAAGCATAGACAAATGAAAAACATCTTTACATAGTTGAATATTACACAACAATTTTCTTTTATTTAGGTCCTTTCTTCTAAGAGAAAATAATCTATGCACATAGTCCAGTTCAACTCCTAGTTTTTTCTTAATTCATCAGGTGGAGAATATTCTCCTCTGACTAACCCCTTTACCCTTAAGTTAATCATTGTTGGTCTGTATTTTTTTATCTGACTGCTATGTGGTCAGAGCATCACTATCATAATTGTATATTTACATATTGTCTCTTAGACTAAGTCCTTAAAGATACAAATTAGATTTTATCCATTATTTTAGCAAGTAGGTATTCAGTGTAGATCCACAAATCATTCTTAAGTAAAAGATATTCTTACTTTTACTTTTAGTAGTCTGCATTGTCCCTTTCCCTGACTATAGTCATACAGAAAACCAATCTCTTTAATGAGTTAGTGATTCTAATTATACCAAACTATAAGGATACTACATAGTGCTAAAAAAAAAAAAATCAACATTTCTTGTTACCCACTTAGCTAAATAAAAATGTCAGCTTAATTTTTTTTAAATATGTACTATGAACTCAACTTTTGATGAGAATCAAGCTTTGGATTCTAGAAACTTTAATATTTCCTAATTGTTTCTTAAGTTATTTTTGAGTAGACATTGCATCATGGAAGACTTTGCTTTATTTTTATTCAGATCAACTTACATTACTTTTCCTGTTTTCTTCAAGATGAAATAGAGTCTCAATTTCCTCACCTATATCTTTTGTAAATATTTTGTTTGGTTCCACACACATGAGGTTTAGGTTGTTCTATCCTTAGCACATCATAAATTTGACCTGTTTGTATATGCCTATAACCCCATACTGAAATGTGACTTCAAGAAAAGCAGACATTTATAGTCATCATTGGCTACACAGAGTGTTGAGGGACAATTTGGGTCACATAAAACCCTGCCTCTTAATAGTAAAAACACAAAGAAGCTTGATTTACACTTACCTTTTCTATACACATTTAATGGTAAGAGTAGGAAGTCTTCTAAAAATGTTAGTTTCTAAATTTTATAGATTTAAAAATTATAGTGTTGTTACAATGATATTATGTACAACAGGATTAGATATTTCTACTATTTAT
This sequence comes from Phodopus roborovskii, assembly GCF_943737965.1. NCBI lineage: Eukaryota > Metazoa > Chordata > Mammalia > Rodentia > Cricetidae > Phodopus > Phodopus roborovskii. Next base: position 11,674,220 of record NW_026126511.1, on the reverse strand, counting down.
TCAAATTTGGTTTGGCATAAATTAACATGATACCTGGTATAATATTCAGATACTATTGAATACGTACATAGCTATTATCCTAGAAAGCATTGTAACTAAGTTAATGAAAGAGAGTTTTTATTGCATATATTAGAGAGGTATTACTACAATATATGAATGAATTCATATGAGTTTGTGCAAAGGAATTAACAAGTATATGATATTTTAGCATATGTACACCATCCTAGTTTATCTGGCGGTGTGAATTATAGGCTGTTGATCCTTTGCTCTATGTCTAAAATCCATATATGAATGAGTTCCTCTTATTTGTGACTGGGTTACCTCATTCAGGTTGGTTTCTTCAAGTCCCATCCATTTGCCAACGAATTTCAAGGTTTATTTATTTTTCCTGTAGAGTAGTACTCCATTGTGTAAATGTGCCACATCTTCTTTATCCATTCATCTAATCGAGGGACATCTAGGTTTCTTCCAGGTGCTTGCTATTAAAAATAATGCTGCTATGAACATAGTTGAACAGATATCCTTGTTGCATGGATGTGGATCATTTCGGTATATCCCTAGGAGTGGGGTTGCCAGGTCCTGTGGTAGACTAATTCCCATTTTCCAAAATGGTTGTACAGGTTGCACTCTTACCAGCAGTGGAGGAGTGTTCCCCTTTCTCCACATCCTCTCCAGCATAAGTTATCATTTGTGTTTCTAATTTTAGCCATTCTGGCAGAAATAAGATGGTATCTCAAAGTTGTTTTGATTTGCATTTCCCTGATAGCTAAGGATGTGGAGCGTTTTCTTAAGTGTCTTTCAGCCTTTTTGATTTCCTCTATTGAGAATTCTCTCTTCAGTTCTGCACCCCATTTTTAAATAGTGTTATTCGGTGTTTTGTTGACTAGTTTCTTGAGTTCTTTGTATATTTTGGAGTTCATCCCTGTCAGATGTAGGGTTGGTGAAGATCTTTTCCCAGTCTGTGTCCTGCCATTTGGTCTTGTCACCTTTGTCCTTTGCCTTACAGAAGCTTATCAGTTTGAGGAGGTCCTTAAGTGCTGAGATGCTTACGTCCACTCCTCTAAAGTAAATTGTTTCATTCTTACCATATTCAACTCAGTATGACCCATAGATGAAGAACTAAAAGCAATTAGTGGCTACAGAGAAATGAAGAATCAGTCTTCTCTAGGAACAAGGACTTTATAAATTATCCGGTCCAAAATGGTCAGCTATAAATACATACATACAAACTTGGATATGTACATAAATGAAACACTAAATGGGCTTACCAGCTTATATTTATATATCCAAATTTTAACACTTATGTGTATTTTATGCATATATTTACATTATACAATTACTTTTGTTTTTTAATCTTATTTCTATATGTATTTTAATAAAAATGATCTTATTTTGCCTATCAATCCCAGTTCACTCTCCCTCCCATCCTCCCATGCTCCCTACTGACCCCCTCATCCCATTTACCATCAACTCTCCAGGAAATGGTGAGGCCTTTCTATGAGGGATCATCAAATGTTGTCAAGTTATTTAGGGGAAAGTGTTGTCCTCATCCCCCATGTATCTAGGTGAAAGAGTATCCCCCATAGGGAATGTGCTCCAGAAGTAGGTTCCTGAACAAGGGATAGATCCTGGTTGCATTGCCAGAGGCCCTATAGACCCCCCAGTCCTCTTTGCTGACATCCACATTCATGTGGTCTGGTATGGTTCTATGTTGGTTCCACAGCTATCAGACTGGAGTCCATGAATTCCCAGTTGCTCAAGTCAGTTTTTTTTTTTTTTTTTGAACATGGTCTTGACTGCTTTGCCTATCACTTCTCCCTCTCAACAGCTGGATTTCAGGAGTTTCTCTCAGTGCTTAGCTGTGGATCTCTGCTTCTATTTTCATCAGCTACTTAATGAAGGCTCTAAGATGGCATTTAAAGTAGTCATCATTTTCATCATAGGGGAAGGACATTTAAGGTAGCCTGTTCTGTATACATAGTGATAATGCCAGGAAAATACTCTGAAGTAAGATTGGATTTTGGAAAATATTCATGTTCAAATAGTTACTTATAAGTTTTTTTTTTTTTTTCAAAATTAGCACATCTACTAATGAGATGACTAATCCTCAGACTATATAAATAGTTTTTGGCCTAGTTAATAGACACTTACTCAAAGAGATTATTCCCTTTTTATGAAGCTCAATTAATGAATTACATTCTTACCTCTACTTGAATGTGTTCATAAATACAAATGCTTTTATTTTGAACATGACTTGTAAATAGTTACTAGAATTCTCAAAAAAAAAAAAAAAAAAAAAAAAAAAACTGTAGCTCATCTGCTGTAGCTATTCTTGCATAGGAATTAACTGTAGTTCTAGCATCCACATGAGGAAGCTCTCAATTGCCTGTAACTCCAGCCTCAGAGGATCTGATGGCTTCTCTGGCTTTGGTAGGGACTGTATTAATGCACATGCACACACATACATACACAAACACACAAATAAACAAAGAAACGAAAACAAAACAATGATAAAATGTTTGAAAATCATACTTGAAAATCAAACAGGAATAAAATTTTGATATATTAAAATGTTAAAAATTGATTTTGACATAATTTAAAGTATTATGAAGAAAATTAGAATGGCATAAACTCAGGAGAAAAACCTCAGAATATATTTTAAAATTAATATGATTTATCTTTTATTATTCAAGTGACCACTCTCCAACTTGGTAACAAAATGACTAATTTTCATTCTAATATCTAACCTCTTTAAGTACAGCTATCATTATAGTGTCTTCTCTGAACAACCTTAAATGATGGAACTTTTGCCAGTTGTGATGCCGAAACCAAATTGGTCATAAGTACATACAGAACACATCATACCATAGCCACATCAATCAGTGATGTCTGTCCTGATGACTACGCGTACAAGAGTAACATCAAACCCAACAAAATAAAATATTTCATTCAAGACAAGGAATTTCAGTTTTTTCCTGCAAATAAAAAGCAAGTACTAGAATCATTTTAAAACAACAATAAAACTGAGATATCTTAATGCCATGTAGTTTCCATGTAAGAAACATAAGCTGATATGTTTCTGAAAATAGCATTCTACATATATAAAGACATTTTTATAATACTACTTCCATTGAACATACATGAGGCCCATGCTATACAAATATTCTGGGATACTCACACCTATGGCATTAAAAGTTTTGGGAAATTATACAGAAGAAAACATACATGCAAACACACATATAAGTGCATATGTGTATGTATATTCAGAAATTGTTTGACCTTTAATGATATTTTATTTATTTCAAACACAAACCACATATTTGTAAATTACTTCATGACCTGGAACTTGGAGCTAGAAGAAATTTGACCCTCCGATTTCATTTTGTGATTGAGGACATAGACCTCTTCTTTTATCTATATCCAAGTATTGTATCCTAAAATTTTGAAATCTCAAGATTTCTCAACATCTAAGATCTACATAAACTAATTAATGTTTTTGGGTAGTAACTATGACCATGATATTAAAACAGGACAGTGAAGTCAGTAATCACAGCAAGTGCTAGGAATTCAGTCATCCTAATGTAGACCTAATCCCTGATCCATTCAAGTTTTCAAACTTGTTAACAATTTTCATATCTAGCTTTTTCTGTTTAACTATGAAATCAAATATATAGAGATCATTAACACCACAAAATGGTGTTTCTTATACTGGTCTTTAAAGTTCATTTTCAAAAGTTCAATAATTATAGTTGATTAATTTGGAACTATCTGTATGGGTAATCACTGACTCACATAGTGGGGATCATTGAAATTCCAAACATCCATTTGGCTCTGGGTTTCATCAGTCATCAGTCTTGAAGGAAATTATACTTACCTTTAACTTCTTTCATTTATTTTCAGTGCAAAATCTTAATGAGAAGGAACAATTGATCCACTTATATGACTTATTGATTTCTTATAATGTTGAGGCTATCTTAATACTTATGTTAAGTATAGTAAACTGCTTCCTAAATATTTTTTAATAAATTATATTCTGAATCTTAGCTCAAGTTTCTTCCCCTAATTGTTGCTTTCAACCTACTTCTCTGATAGAAATAATGTGTCAACCCAAGTATTTATGAGCTCCTTAAAAATTATTTAACCTCCTATTTTTGTAGATTTATTGGTCCTAAACTTGACAGTTGATTTTGAATATTTTAATAAATTACTCTGATACTTTCTTAAATATATATCTTATGAAGTAAATGCCAAAACTAGCTAAAGCCACTAAAGTACTACCTTTCTTGTATACTGAGGATATTATCATGGTTACTGCTAGCAATTTCAAATAAACATTAGTTATTTATGGATATTGTCACTATGCTGTACATTAGTTCCTGGAAATTGATCTACATGGCTAAAATTTAGTGTTATTTAACCTTTGCAAACCAGAAGTTGTAATCAGTTGTCAAAATCTGCAAACACAAGGAATTCAGACAATTCTGTTCAAAATGGAACAGAAAAGAGAAAAAAGATAAGGAAGAAGGAGGAGAAAAGGAAGCAGAGGTGGAAGGAAAAGGATCAAGGATGAGGAAGAAGAGAAGGAGGAGGAGGAAGAGGAGAAGTAAAGAAGGAGAAGGAGAAGAAGGAGAAGACTAAGTGAATGAGCTTTGAAGACACAAGAGGTTCTAAGTAGGCCCATTTTCCAGATGGCTATTAAAGGTTCACAAATACATGAAAAAGATATTAAAGATCAATAATCAGATGTGAAATGAATATTAAAACCATGATGACACATTTTCACAACTTTGCTGAGTTTTACCTAAAAGGACAAAATTTAACATGAATGATGATATAGAGAAGAAAAAACAGAAAATACTTGTATGCTTATTTCTTAATGCTTAAATTTTGGATATGTGATTTTTTTTTAATTTTACCAAAATAAAGTTTGACTATTTTATAGTATATACTTGGATATTCTTTAAAATTTTCACCTGCTTACCCTGGGCAATATTTTTCCTTCTTTCTCCTAAATATAACACCTGTGGTCATTACCTAATATGAGGTAGTTCCCATTACCTTTTCTCGTTGCTACTTCCATTCTTAAATCTCTCCACATTTCCAGCATTCCTGATCCTACTTCTATTCTTCTTTTTAAAGTGTTCCACTGACTATAACTACAGTTGTATGCACAAGTGGGTGTTGTTTACTGGAACTAGTGAACTTATTAGTGGCTACACCACTGAATAAAGTATCGCTTCCTCCTCTAGTACTCGATCACTTCCTAAAGCCTCTTATACTCATCTTTTTCATCTTTTTCAAGGATGAAGAAAGGAAAAAATATATTTCTAATGTCATACTTGCAAAAATGATAATGCAACTTTCCAGCTACAGAGCATAAAGCTAAACATGAAAAAGGGATACAGGAAATAAAACTCGCTCATGTTTACTTAATGGAACCAGTGTGGTATTATATGAAATTTCTGATGCTGATTAGAATAGGATGACAGAGAAGTCCCTCAGGTTACCACTCCTTATGGAGAGATTATAGTGGTGAAAGACTGTATATTATTTCCCGTTCCAGCCATCTGTACGCATCTATAGAAATCACACTGTGATGTGCCGCTTCTAAGGGATCTTTGCCACCTAGAGTGGGTTGATTCATTTCATGTCTCTGCCTATTATCTTATTATCAGAGAGAAAGCCCTGAAAGCCCTTCAGTAATCCTGAGTTGCTTCCATTTCCTTCAGCAAACAGAGTACTTGCTGAGTGAAAATAAGTGCCACTTATCATATTATGAACTTCTTCAGCCTAATTAGTCACTTTATAGCCTGATGCATTTCAGCAAGTCTTTGGGGAACTGAAGAATTTCTAGAAGAGCCAGCATCCTGCCTCCTTTGCAGAACAAACTTTGAGAACATTAGTCCACTGCATCCCCGCTCCTTGGCACTGCAGTTAATGTCTCATATTTCTGTAGATTCAGGAACAATGTCTATATATGTGATTTCTGTACTAACATGAGAACAGAACATTTCTATTCATAATTGATTTGGGTACTGGCTATTTAACTGGATTCTTGTAAACAATAATATTAGGTACTGAATTTCAATACTGAAGTTGATTCTATATTAACATATTAAAGTTGCCTATGTGGCAAGTTTTCTTTAAGTACTGCCCTTAAACAAGTAATTGCAGAATTCCTTAATATTCATGCTGCTTACAAGAGAGCCTGATATTATTTATCATATGATTTCTAGAGAGATATTTCCTTTTAGGAACCCAGTGATCTTATTTACTGAAGAAAGAAGCCATTATAGCCTTTAAAGAGTTTTTAGTCTTAAGGGGTTGAGACATAGCCCCATATTTAGTGCTAATCTTTCTTTCTGAGAGCCATTTCAAGGTGTTCTCAGATTGACCCTATGTTCATAGTTATGGGCTCTGACAGGTTTAAACAATGGTGGTTTCCTGATAAACCTAGCAACAGACCCTTTAATAGAATAGACCTTGACTGGAGGAGCAAATGTAATCATACAATGTTATTCGATACTAAACTGAATTATGTCAACCATAGCTAATAACTGTTGTTTAAAAATATGATCAGATAATTTGTATTATTGTCTTTGAAGCATGAAAATTCATTAGTATGATTATGTATAAAATGGGGAAGATTATTGTGAATAATAATGTAGGTAATGTAGTACATATGTCTATCTTCTATTTCTGCCTTAGTTTTTAAATATATTTTACAAATATAAGAACTTGAGTATGTTATAATACGATGCAGGCAAAACTGAATAATAAATAACTTTTATTTTGAATTTTATCTAATAGAAATGCTAAATGATTTCAAAATTCCTACATACAGGACAAATATAAAACACATAATAAGCTTTAAACACCTTCTGCTATTATTATTTAATTCAGTTTTGTTTTTAATCTATAAAATCCAATGTTATCACATAAATATGAATAGATATTTTTGATATTAATACAAAGGATAATTTTCACCTGATGCAATAAAATCCATATTATATCTAAAGATAGAACTAAAGAAATAGTCTTAGCAGAAATATACTCTCTTCAAATTATACAGATAGTAATTGAAAACTAAATTAAATGTGGCTTTTTCCTTCTCTACACTTGTTTTCATGGTCTTTATTGTATCATTACACCTCATCCACTTTACAAGAATATGAGCTAGATAAGGTTTTCAGAATCATGCATGGTTTTTATATTAGTACAAACTAGAAATTTTAATTCAGTACAGCACAGACATTAGAATATACTAACAACAGATGTTATTTGGCACTAATAGCTATATCCTGTTAACCATTCCTTCTAGAACATTTTTTTTCAGTTTCACGCTATTTCTACTCTGCTTCCTAATAATTACACCACCAATATCAACTCTGTCAATTCTTGTTGTTTAATTCCCATTGTCTCACTTGAGTCTGCATTTTGCTTCTGGCTCCAAAACTTAGACCTGTGAAATTTTCACTGATGCCATTTTTAAGGTCGATGTGGATTCTAGTCTGGAAATCTTTAGCTATTTAGGAAAAATGAAGCCCACCAGTGGCTCTTGTGTTTTCAAATGTATCCTGTTAAGGAGAATCCACTCATCCATGCAGTGAAGAGAGATGCAAGAAAATATCTGCCTCACAAACTGTTGACATTTTTTGCTCAGTTCATAGATTTTAAGGCTCAGAATCTACCCAAGATTATTTTAAAAAGAACATATGTTCTGTTTGTTAGATTCTATAAATTTATGTTATTCAACTATGGAAGCATAGCACTAATATGCTAAAAATGTTTTGTATAAACAGGAAGTTATAATATGAGCAAATATGCAAAATACAAATATAGTCAATATGTACCCAATTTAAAATATATTCTTTGGGTCATTGTTTTGCCCTCTTATTAACTCCTCCTGATTTCATTTAATTGAAAATGAAGTGCATCAATTCTCATTGGACATTGAGTGCAAACATGAGTCTGTGGTTTTAGAGGATTTAGAGATGACAGAATTATGCACACATACCATGTGACAAGTGCTGTGTTCTTCTCTAGGTACCTTTAACTAACTGCAGACAAGCCAACTTTCCATGTGTAAATTCATAGGAAATGAAGTTATCAAATAACATAAAAAAAGTTTACAGTGGCTGTTACAGCTTAACTGACAATTCAACAAAAAGGAAATATGCTAGAAGATGTAAAAATTTATGAGAAGTTGTATGTAATACACCAATAGAACAAATGGAAATAGATGACAGGATGTCCATGTATCTGCAGCATGGTCTGTGAAAGACAGAAAGGAATAATGCACAATTGTGAAGTCCTGAAAGGCATGTTATACTGATAGAGAAATAGCATAACAAACAGTTACAGTTACATGAATATATGTGACTACAAATTTTTAAAATGACCACTCAGATATAAATGTCAAGTAATTGGCCCAAGAATATACAGATGTAGTTAATAGTTATAAGGACAGAATGAAGAAAACATAATTGATATAAGTTTCTAAGATAATCATTATTGAATTATAATTCACATAGAAATGTAAAACTGTTCAGGAAAATAGGTTTCAAGTATGTTTCAAATGGAAGTGGTATTATATGATACACCTAAGGGTTCTGCTTGAAATGTATTTATATTGGAGCAATATTAAATAGTATAGTTGATAGTAGATTGGGAAACGGAGGAGTGGATATGATCTAAATATAGTATACATGTTACAAGTATGGATTTATCAAAAAGTTCAATTATAAATAGTCAAAAAACACAAGCACAGTTTTATTAATTTGTAATTCTGATCATGAAAACTGCAACCAGTTTTACTGGCTCTACATCACATGACTTATAATTGTTTTTTCTTTCTGGGGAGTTCAGAGCAGAACAATGTTTCTATATATATATATATATATATATATATATATACATATATATATATATGTATATATATATATATATATATTAAATTAGAAACAATCTTGTTTACATGTCAATCCCAGTGCCCTGTCCATCCCCTCCTCCCCTGCCCCCCATGGATCCCCTATCACATCTCCTTTCTGCTCTCCAGGGAGTGCCTTTTATGGATCTTTAAAGTCTTTCACATCATCTGGAGCAGCGCTTCAGCCCTACCCTGTGTGACTAGGATGAGAGACTATCCTTCTATGTGGAATGGGTTATCAGAGGCCCCATAGACTGCCCAGTCTTCCTAATTGACACCTACGTTCAGGGTGTCTGGGTAGGTTTTATGCTGGTTTTAAACCTGGTGTATAGTCTTCTGTCTGCCTTTTCCACATTTAAGGAAGTTATACTTAACATTGGAACCTACCATTCTGGATCCTCTCTTTCAACCAAAGACATTGTTTATTTACAGCTCATGCTGCTTTAAGTAATTTTGTTATGGAATATTACATCTGTAAAAATGATAATGACATTTTATGGGAGTCCTTGCTCTTTCTACCACCACAAACCTTGCTACTTTTGTCAAACTAAAGAATATGGACAGGTAATTATTAACTGGTGTCTGGGAAATCCATATTTTTCCATGTTTTCTAATACTATATATCATATCACTATTTTATATACAGTAGGAAACTTCATGCTAGTAGCCTCTTCATGAATATCCACATCAACTTGTTATGTAAAACATAATGGTAAATTATACAAAATATACTCATGATTCTCTTCTGCTATGAATTCTCTGAAAATGTAATACCTCAGCTTAACTATAGGATGTGATAATCTAAGAACATACAGTAAATGAAGTTTTGAGAGACTCATTCTGAGTAATGATTTAAATGCAATTTTAATTTTAGGATTCAAAGTTGCCTTATCAGGAGACTTTACTCATTATATTTACCATGCCTTCAGAACCTACAATTTGCATCAGCATTACACAGTGTTTGTCTAATACATCCCTTTGTTTCTGTTCTTTCCAATCACTGTGCATGTTCCACGTTGTGCTACACAACTTATGGTTTCATTTCATGCTCATAACATATTTCTATCTGTAGTTGAACATAATCTCTCTCACCAGTTCTCACATTTTATTTCCTTGCCTTTTTTTCTGTGCACTGGTTTGCCAATCATGTAACACCCTGAGACATCTTTCTATTTACTATTTTTTCTGTGTTGAATATTCATTTCTAGGTGTGTGTGTGTGTCTGTGAGTGTGTCTGTTTGTGTGTTTGCTCTGCAATTCCTTACATATTTCTGTAAGGTGCCATGAAAAAGGAGACCTAACCTAAATCAAGATACAGCAGAAATAAGCCATGGTTTGCTGAATCTTGTTTACCTGAACCTTAATTTCTAATGGGTTATGTTTGAAGCTCATTGAATGCAATGCTTTCTACTTTTGTTTGTATTATTTGTAAGAGGCAAGCATTTGTAAAAACATTTTACATTACTTGTCTTATTTGGTTCCAAAATCTCAAATAACAATAACTTATTTATCAGTTTTCTAATGTTAGATAGAAAGATTGGCTATCTGCCTAGGGTAAGTGGCCACTGATATGAGGACACAATATCCGTCCCTACTGCCTTTTTCTGGTTGACCATTGTTCACTCTCTTCCCCAGCTTTCATTCTTGTTGTCCTGTATGGAGTAGGACTTATGCACTCTTTACATATACATTTAAAATGAATTATTTTCTAATCAATCTACAGAAAGATTTATATCGCTGAAAAAAAAAGATAGTTCTAAACTCTAACATGTATATAAACTTCCAAACTTAATGTTTTATCCTTTTGCTTTTAACAAAATCAATGTGATTCCAACATATATGAAACAATTTGTCTGAGATGCTCTGATACCTGCATTATTATCCATTATTGCAGACAATTTTCTCCATTCTAAAACTTTCTTTTTTCTCTTAAGCATATGTCATGCACAAACGTTCTACATGCATTCTTTTCTATTGTATCTGTGTTGGTTGTATTTTACTCAGTTAAATAGGAGTGGATCTCTTTTACAGGGTAAAATGTGTATTTTCAAACTTGTTATGTTGAAGTCCTAGCTCCCTATATTACAGTATTTTGAGATAAGGATTTAAACTATATTTAAGGTTAATTGAAGTTATAATTCAAAGGTTGTAGTTTAACCATACCTGTTACTTATGTGAGGAATAATTGAGAGTAGATATCAGTTTTCACAGGTATACAGAGGGACCACATAAAAGCATAGGAAGAAGAGAGTCAGGCACAAGCCAGCAGAAGCCTTAGAAGACAGAGGTTCAGCAATGCTTATCTGGATCTTCTCACCTTGGAAATATGAAAATACAAATGTGTCCTGTAGTAGTCACCCACTTTCTGGCATTATGCTGAGGCAGCAAGTTCAAAATAAGAGAGTCCTGTTAGTTATAGTGTGAGGAAAAGTTATATTCCAGGGTAATGAGTATTGCGATAGCGGTGAACAATTACTAAGGCATCTCTGTATCTCTGATGAAATGCTTTCTGCCTTCAGAAATCCTTCATTTGAACATGCCACATACCAGTACAAATAACTCATTACTTAGAAGTATTTGTGAAAAGATCGAAGGTGTCTTTGTTCAGTTCCCCGTGATCTTTTTTACATAACTGTAACAGATGAATATCAAAGCAATGCTGTATAAATGTGGACATCAAGTTACTAATTATAACTCATTTGAATAAGAGTTGTTATTTCCCCCTAAAAACAAAATATATAATATTATATATGTTAATGTACAATATTAATACCATATATTTATATTATATATGTTAAAATATAATATTAATAACATATGTTCATTTAGTGAGAATGGGCCAGGTAATATCTACTGTTGACAAAGCTCTTGTAGTCAGGGTTATTTCTTTCCTTGTGCAGAGTTACAACTAAAGAATTTAAACCTCAGGCATGCCCTAATTAATTTTCTAAATTAAAAAGTTCCCAAAGAGCACAGTTTCTCTAGCATATGCCAGAAAAAGGTAAATTTACTATGATGAAAGAAAACATTGGTTAGAAAGATAGTTAGCCTAATGACCTGTGTTATAACTTGAAAAATTAATTTATAGACTTCTTTGGGAGGATGTTTAAAATGCATGTGCAAATTGGAAATTTTCTTTTGTGTGCAATAATTTAAAATATCTGGCTTGACTTTCTGAAAAGCGAATAATTGTTTTCACTCAAACCTGTATTATATGGTTCCTATTAGCTTGACTTTACACTGACAGAAATAGGTAATTATTTTACTCATTAGTTTAAAGTGTTTTTGATACTTAATACCCATACTCCTGATGCCTCCAGGACTTCTGTTTCTGAAATATTAGATATCTTGACAATCTTACAGGAGCCTTCTAATGTAGTTTGAAAATATACTATGTAGTAAGTTGCACATTTTGAGTAGGACTTTCATCTTTAGAAGAAATTTTACATCCTGATGTAATAAACACATCTGAACATTACTATAAAATATCTCTAATGTAGGATATATTTCTTGATGCTTAGAAGAAACCTATGACACATTTCCCAAATCTGTCTTGGCAAAATTGCCTTTATGTGCCCTGCTTTATTCAAGTGCAGTTTCTCAAAGATGCGTATGGCATTTCACCAAGGCCTCCATAAATAAATGTAGGGGAAAAATCATTACAAAACCTCCCTAGAGTCTGAGCTGGTGTGAGAAGAGATAGTTCTACAAAATATTGTTTAGACAAAATACCCTAGCATACACAGTATGCCTCCAAACTCCTTCTCTTACAGTGCTCATATCTATTTCTTGCCCCTTTCTCACTTTTTCGCTTTCTGTGGATGAAGCAAGCTTACAAGGTCATTTTAATTTCAATTTGTTTTAGAATATTTCTCAAATTGGTTTAATGAAGATTTCTGAATTGTTAGATGAGATTATTGCTCCATTTCCCTTCCCATCTTCCATGTCTGACAAGAATATAAACATGCAAATGAAAATGGAGGGAAAATCGGCATTGCTTTATAAAAATAGCAAATAAATAAATAAGGATAATAGATAGCCAAGACGAAATTCTGAGGGCTTCTTATTATGTGTTCTGTACATCCACTACAATACAGGAAGTAAACAGCAGACCAGAAGTGCATCCCAATTAATAATAGCTTCCCTGCAATCTGAATCAAAGACACTCATTTCAGAACATCCTACATTATGTCTGTTCTAACTCCAAGGGATGAGGATCTACATCAAGGATATAGAATATTTCTTGATATCTAGGAGGATCAGTATTCAGAAAATGCTTGACACAGCTGTCAATACCAAGCATACATAAAGGTAGAATGATAGATGATTGTTTATCAGGAAGGTTATTAACACGGTCCTTTGTATTCACTTTTAATGCCAAAGAAGGGGATTTACAAGATAATTCTATTAAAATAATCAAACCAACAAATTTTGCTGTAATAGTACCCAGTTTTTATAATACATTAAGTTTGATTAGTTTTCTCTTTTTAATTTCAACCAATCACTTTGTGACAATATTTGTCATTTGAGACTTATGCTTTTCATATATCACCCTCTGCTTTAATATAAATTAAAGGGTTTATTGAGATAAGAGATAGTGTCTGGACGAGTATTTTTCAAACTTCTGTTTTCTAAATAGCTCAGGATATTTTGTGGAAGATTTTGATTTCGTGGGTCAGGATGGGCATTAGGACCCTACTTTCCACAGAACCTAGGATGCCAAAAGATAGTTGATGAAAAGATGCCACTCTGATGTGAAGGACTAGCCATAGCACCGAAATAGGATAAACTTTAAAAGTCACACATGGAAAACGATGTTGATACTTGTAGTCTAGGCCACCACCTGCTGCAGAATCCCTTCACATCAACTTTGTGACTGTTACTGAAAAAAAAAAAATGCTGCCTCGGTGTATTTCCCCCCCCCCCCACCTCCTTTGGAAAAAAAATTATTTATTATTTTACATGACATTACAAGTTCCCTTCTTCCCTCCCTCCCTCCCTTCCTCACTTTTATCCTCTCTGCCCCCTCACATGCACCCTAACCACCCTTCCCTCCCAACCCCCCAACCCAATTCCATATGTAGGGGAATGCCATCCAGTTGCGGCCATGTAGATCTGACAGGTCATGTGAAGTGGGCACTAGGGCTTCTCTCCTGTCTCTAAGTTAAGGCAGTTATCCCTCCAAGGGGGATGTGTTCCCAAGGTCCTTTTGTGCACCAGGGATACATTCTGGCTCCACTGTCTGAGGTCCCTTAGACTTCTCAGTCCTTCTGGCTGAGACCCATATTCAGGGGGGCTTGAGTCAGTCCCATGCTGGCTTCCCAGCTATCAGTCTGGGGGCCCATTTAACTCCTCCTTGTTCCGATAAGCTGTCTCTGTGTGTTTCTGCAGCCTGGTCTTGTCCTCTCCATCTGCATCTGGGTTCTAGTTTGACTCAGTGTTTATGTGTGGGTGTTTGATCCTGTACTATGTAAAGCTCAAGGAAGGCAGTTGTTCATAACATTTCAACTGAGATATACAAATGTTACTTTATCACAGGTAGCACAGAAGCTTAAAAACCTTAGGGTACTAGTTTTTCTTGGTACTTCTCTGTAAATATTCAACCAAAGACATACAGTTTGTCCCATGCATGTTCTTCCCACTGAATTCTGTCAAGTTGGTCATAAGTTTAGAATGAACTTGATTGAGAGATTATATATAGATATCATTTTCTTCTGTCCTCAGAAGGTCTCTTTTTTTCTATAAGATCAAAAATAGAGAGTAAGAAGAGAAGGAAAGAAAAAAGAAACATCTAATCCGGAAAGAAACCTATAGAAACCTATAGTTTGTTGTTTGTTCTGTGAGGAGTATATTTCTCGTTTCATAAGGATGTGTCCTTGGTGCAAGAAAGGATTTTGGGAGCACATTCCATATGGAGGGATACTCCTTTAACATACAGGCAGGACTTAGCAGATTTTGATGATCCCTCCTGGAATTCCTCACCCTGCATGTGGAGTGGGGGAGGGGGGAATGGGATGAGACAGGGTATGGAGTAGGAGAACATGGGAGGATGGGAGAGAGAGGGAGCTGTGATTGAAATGTAAAATAAGAAAGAAATAATAAAAAAAATTAGAAAGAATGCATATGCTTTCTACAGTCCTTAAAACTTCTGAAGTTAAACTATATATTCTTGATCTGGTTTATTCTATATTTCTCTACTTTAAAAGTCTTAGTTATTTTACCTTTTACATACATTATTCTATCAGGAAGTTTATTTGTTTGTTTATTTATTTATTTATTGGTTTTTTTGGGACAGGCTTTCTCTTTATAGCTCTGTAGCCTATCCTGGTACTCATTCTGTAGCCCAGGCTGGCCTCAAACTCACAAAGATCCACCTGCCTCTGCCTCCCTCCCAAGTGCTGGTATTACAGGTGTGGAAAACCACTGCCCCACTATCAGAAAATTTATAATTCACAGTTAAAACTTAAGCTTGTGGTCCCCATGGTTTGTAAAATACTTTGACTTAAAATGATTTTTTTTTTCAGAATAGTTTTGTCCCATCTTCTTAAAATATTTATAAGTCACTATCAATGACCCATTTCAGATTAGAAATAAGTAATATATACTTTATATTTTTAATTATATTATAACATGAGTTGATTCTGTTGACTGAATTTTATTTCAGCTTTCGTCTTTGGGAAATTAATCAGTTGGCATATATGTAACTTTGGTATTTGTTTTAATTGAACAATAATTTTTAGTGCCATAAGATATTTAATGCTCATCTTTGCTACTTCTTTTGTTTATTCTACACTTCTTTTGTTTATTCTACAATATACTAATAGTATATTATTATTATTGTTAGATATGCAGGACCAAATATCTCTCTATTTTTTCTGCTCATTATTATTGAAAAATTTTGTTGCTAGGTATTTACACTTATTTGAAACTAGCGAGTTTAGTTATATACATGATATTTAGTACAAATTATATACATATAGTTCTATATTTACCTTTTTATATAAAACCTACATGTGCAGCAATGCCAGCATGATTAACTGTGATCAATGGTACTGCAGACTTAGCCTTTTCCCTGAGATGGCCTGCAATTTCCTGCCCCACTAGTAGTATGATTTGTTCCCACCACCCTCCCCTCACTTCCTGCATTGTTGAGTTTCATTGTACATACTCAGTTACCGGAATTATTATACCAGAGCTCCGGTGTGATCCATGTCACGAAACAGAGCATAGTGCTTCGGGGTTCTTAATCCTGAAGGCTTTCATCAGTCCCCAAATGACAACTTAGCATTGTTTTTCCATCTTGTTCAGTTGAGATATTTCATACAATTTTAGGAGTTCAATTAATTTGTCATGTTGTAGGGTGGATACATGGCCCCTTAGAAGCATTCATATTAATGTACAAATATAAAGTCTGTATTAGTTTTGTGTAGTTCTGTCTTTGGCAATTGATTATTTTTAAACTCTATAATGACAATACAGATATACTCTTTCATTTTTTCCTTTGTATTTTATTATGCAAATGGCTTTTTGGTTAGTCACCATGGCTCAAATATCAGACATTGTTTAGGACACAAATTTCATTCTGGAAGGACTGCATATTCTGGGAAAGGGTAGTATCATAACTATGTCTTCAAAGACAAGTATATAAACTGTGTTTGAAAAATAATTGAGTTGTTAGACCTTGTGAAGAACTCTTTCAGTATTACATAAAATTATTTAAAATAATACTCGTAATACTCATCACTTGGGTTGAGAAAATTTAAGTTTGGAAAACCCAACATTTAAAGAAATATCCTCATGAATTTGAAACCTATCAAGGATTAGGGAGTAATGGTAGAAAACAAAGCCCTTACGACATGCATAGTAAACTCACCAAATATAAAAAGTCACTGACTCACTCTTGTCATATAATTAACTACTGTCAGGATTCTGGAGTCACATTACTTTCTAAAACAGATGACAATGAGTCATTCTCCTGTGAATTTCTAAAATTCCTAATTCTGTATAGATAAATAGCACCTTTTTGTGATGTTTTAATCTTAAAATCTGTCAATTAGCATTGCTCTAAAGTGCTCTAAATACTCTCCAAGAAGCTTGGAAAAGGTACTGTCTCCCCAATTGCCTAATTTGCTACCAGGCTTGACAGGAACACAGAAACAAACACGTACCAACAGCACTTAGAGGCAGAGAAATAAAGTGGAACCGGATCTTAGCATTTCCCCCAGCTCTTCAGGGCATTATTTCTGTCTACTGTTCACCTGCTCTAATTATCCTGGCAGCACACTTAAATTACATTATTTCTGCTACTAACAAGATGAGCCAGATTTTCCCCAGTGCCAAAGACACAGCATCATCAACAAAAAGTCTTTATGATACCCTGGTGGCTTCAAAGTGTTAATCCATCTCACTGGTTGTTTATCTGGTTCTAAGGAATGACATGCTCTAGGGAGAATTTGGCTCAATGTGAAATGGCTTTAGTACACAAGCAGCAGTCCTGTTCAATTTGTTTTCCCTATATTTACATTACGGAGGCTTTGGTAGCACAGCTCAGATTTCCGAAGGAAGCATAGCACCATGCCTGCTGCTCAACTTGGGCTGTTTTCAGGTCAATTAATGCCCACTAAGTTCTTTAAACAGGTGTTAATCTGGTATTTTAACTGCTGTGACATGGCATATTTCCCTTGTAAACTGAAGTTGAAAGTAAAATTGTGTGTGACTACAGGGATAATAATCACATTCCTTAAGCATTCATCCTGATAAGCTTGCTCTTTGTATTAACATGCCTAGGACTGAATATTTGCGATGGTCCAGATTAAACAAGATTTTCTTCTTAAAATGTTATTAGCTTGCATGTTTTTTCATATTAGTTATCTATTTCTAATTTGAAACTATCAATAAATTAGTGGACATAACTTAGTACCTTCTATACGGATACAATTTTTATAATGGTAATATTTCATTTTAGAAGTGTTAAAGGAAGAATTACTTCAGAGAGAATTGAAAAGGAAAAAAAGTACAAGAAAAATCAAATTCATTTTTTATGCACTCATCCATTGTACAGCCATACAAAGTCAACTACGGTGCCAGATCTGTTAGGAATTTTTGGAAAACACACAGCTATAATATAATCCCTAGATTTAGGCCATGCAATAGAAATAAATTGCAATGCCCTGTCAAAGTTCAAGCACTTGTTGTTGGAGGCCAAAATGGTGATCATTTCTATTAGGTTCATAATTAACTATCTGAGCATTGTGGAAGAGACAATACCTGATGTGGGTGTTGAAATGCAAAGTTTAAGTTTGTAAAGATAATAAGAGAGTGATGACAGCATTAGCAATTGGAGAAACACAAGCCCGGCTCCACAGCATAAAGGGATGATTTGCTTATATAAAATAATAGCTGTAGAGCTCCATTGGTATAAAGTGAGTGAGGCAGGTCAGCACTGTGGGAGTTGAGATTAGAAATTTAAGGACCAAACAATGGCATGACTCATATAGCATGTTCACCAGCTTAAAATGTGCCTCTGAGTCAGTGGTTCCCAGAATTCAGAATGCAAAGATAGCCTTGCTTTCTACAGAATACATTTAAATGAGGATACTGGAGTTCTAATATAAGATTCTGACTTAGCAGTTCAAGTTGCAACCTAGGATTCTACTAATTCTTTCTCCCTAACCCCCCAAAAAGTGTATGATGAATGAGCATGTAAAGCACAGTGTCAAGTATGAAAGATACGTGATCAGACAAGTTACAGTAAGGAGAGAATTCAGCAGTCATGGAAGTTGTTCTTTTCTTCACTGTAAAGCTATGAAGACTCAAACAAGCCAGATTCCATTCAAGGCTTGGGGCAGGTAGAGTTTTGTATCTAAAATCTCTCACAGTGTTCTTTTTCCTCAAAGGGAAACAACTGTCAGTATATTTTATTAAAACCTTTAGTGCTGGCAAAGTCCTACAAACTGGAGATGAACAGCTGAGCTCTACTAAAATGAGGACAGCAGGACTTCATAGTCCATTAGATGAAAAGGGAGAGTAGCATGTATTTAGAATCTCTGCTACAGCTGAGACACTTTTGTGCATGTAGATGCCTAAGAACAGGAATGACTGGAGTGGAGTAAGTAAGCTATGGATACTTGTTTGAATGCACAATGTTGTTGTTTGATCATTTTGTATCTATGGGGGAATCATTGCCCAACGATGTACAGAATATCCATTGCTGTCAAAGAAGTGCATCCATACCATATAATAGCATCAGTATTTTTCAGGAGAGAGAGAGAAAGAGAAAGAGCAATTCAATCTAGCATGTTTCACACTGTTGCTTTAAATGAGCTGTTTCACTCTATTAGGACCTTTATAGTAGCCTCAAAATTCCATCCAATGTAATGGAAATGTTTTTTTTTTCAGGAATTGTTGATAAAATATGCTACTTGGTGCAATGTAATAATTAACAGACATGTTTTTATCATAATAATATAAGTAAGAAAATAAGTTACAATGTATAGAGAAAATAAAAGAATTCCTTTACTGAATGAAAAACATGATGTTAGCAAAAACTGAAATAATGACAAGAGGTTTGTTCTCAGTCACACAAACAACCATATCTACTCTGACCTCCAAGCAGTTCCTCTATAGCGTGTGGAACCTACTTTTAACTATACAAATGAATTTTGATCACAAACCAAAGTAACAGATATCCTTCCTCCTATTTCTTATTTTGAGATATCATTGAGTATGTAGGTATAAAGTTGACACAGGAATGATAGGTGGGAAACTAGTATAGGACCAACCATGATCCCCTGAACATGGGTGTCAGTTAGTAGGACTGGGCAGTCTATGTGGCATCTGGTAGTGGATCAGTATTTATTCACCCCTAGTGTACAAATGGACATTGGGAGCCCATCCCACATTGAGGGACACTCTCTCAGCCTACACACATGGGGGAGGGCCTAGGCCTTGCTCCAAATGATGTCACAGACTTTGAAGGTCCCTCAGTGGACGGCCTCACCCTCCCCAAGTTGTATAAAGGGGATAGGATAGAGGATTCGTGTGGGGCAGGGGAGGAGGAAAGGGAAAGAAAACCGGGATTGATGTGTAAAACAAGATTGTTTTTGATTTATATATATATAAAAAATCATCAAAAGCAAACAAACAAACAAAAAACCCACTCTGGAATACTGTGTGACTTCTTTTCCCTTAATTTAACTGACATTGTAATAGAAGTCTTTCAATAGTGATCCGAATGAATTCATGCTAATATCTATAGGATTTAAGAGGAAATCTTCAAGGAAATTATTACACTCAAAAGTCATACAATTTCTTTACTTCATGTTAAGCCTAACAATAGAAAAATTACATGTAAAATTTTGTCTGGGATCTTGGAAGGTGCAAAAGGAAAAGATAGATTATGATGCTCAAGAATACTACTCTGCAGGAAAATAAAATAAAATAAAAACAATGGAATCTTGAAATTTGCAGGCAAATGGATGGAACTTGAAGAAACCATCCTGAATGAGGTAACCCAGTCACAAAAAGAGGAACATGATGTATTCTTACTCATACATGGATTTTAGACATAGATCACCAGCCTATAATTCATACTGCTAGAGATATTAGGATACAAGGAGGATTCTAAGAAATACATACAAGGTCCCACACAGAAGGGGAAGGGAAGAAGATCTCCTGAGCATATTGGCAGTGGGGAGGGACAGTGAGTGGCGATGGGGCTGGGAGAATGAGAAGGGGAGAAGAGGAAAGCACATGGGACTAGGGAGATTGAGTCAGGGGTGGAATACATGAGAGAGAGAGAGAGAGAGAGAGAGAGAGAGAGAGAGAGAGAGAGAGAGAGAGAGAGAGAGAGAGAGAGAGAGAGAGAGAGAGAATCATAAGAGAGCAAGCCATTGTGGGTTTCTCAAGAACACTAACTCTAGAGAGATGTCCAGACACCTACAAGACTGTCCCCAACTAACAACTTGAGCATCAGTGAAAAGGCTGACATAAATGCCCTTCCCTGACGATCTCTGATGATAAGATTGATGACTAATTTTTCCACCATCAAAGAGCCCTCTTCTAAGGGGCTGATGGAGTGAGAAGCAGATGCCCACAGCTAAATACTGAGCGGAACTGCAATCGAAATGCAGAAAGGGAGGACAAGACTAGGCTGCAGAAGCCCACAGAGACAGCTGACCTGAACAAGGAGGAGCTAACGGGCCCCCAAACTGATAGCTGGGAGTCAAGCATTGGACCGAGTCAGACCCCCTGAACTTGGGTCTCAGTTGGAAGCTCTGGGCTGTCTTGGGGAACCTCTGAAAGTGGATTTGTCCCTGGTACACGGAGGGACATTGGGAGCTCATTCTTCATGAAGGGATACCCCCTTAACCTAGAGGAAGGAAGAAGGACCTGGTCCCTACTCCAAATGACTTGACAGATTTAGATGACCTCGCCAGGAAGGCATCTCCCTATATGTGGAGTGGGAGGGGTAAAGGGGATGGGAGGGTGGACAGTGCGCATGGGAGGGTGGAAGAGAGGAAGGGAGGTACAGAGAGGAAACTGGGATCGATATGTGAAACATGAAAAATAAATAAATAAATAAACAAATAAAAAGAAAAGGTCTGGGAAGAAGGCTTTCATTTGGGGTAAAATGCAAAGTGCTCTGGAACATCTGAGGAGAAAGTGAAGTACAAGGCCGATCCTTCTAAGGGAAAGAGTGACTGGAAGGGAAAAGTGGAATACAAACAGAAGACATTTTGGCCAGGTCCCTGTTTATTTCTCAATCCTAGTTGTAGTGACTCATTTCCATGAATGATTGGGCCTAATGTGACTGCTGTTCTGGAATTGGCTAGAAATAGCCTATAAAACATTACGTAAGTACACATATGTGATGGAGACCAGAGTAAATGTTATTACACTCTCAAGGCTACTATTGACATGCTTGTCATTATCACGTGTAGAAAGTATCACTTTGAATATAAACACAGATGGGTTAGTGGGGGGAACAGGGGAGGAATGTAGGGTGCAGGAACTAGGATTGATATGCAAAAAATCTTGTTTCAAATTTAAATTTTAAAAATTTATATTAAAAAAATCACATGCACAATTCCCATGTCAATAATAAAGTATGAGGTAGAAAACTTCTTTGACTCCATTGTGTGTTTCCTATCACTCAGAGCTCTCTGTTTTATGCCACAATTGGGATGCTGCAAATTGACTAAAATGATATTTGTTAGCAATGCATGCTGAGGCTTGATTTAGAGAGAATATGGTTTAAATGAATCACTCAGGTCTTTGTAGCCAACAGGAAATTTCTCTTCAAATAAAACTTACAATTGGAACTACAACCTTTTATGAGATAAAAATTAAAGTATACAAGATCCCCACCAGTCAAAACATCAAATAAGTGGTCGCTACTATAATGATTGTTAGGAATGATGTGAAAAGTTTTAATGTGAAGCCATTTTGTTCATCCTTTGGAAAATTATTACCATTTGTTTTTAAATGCAAATAGTAATACCACAATATTGAAGGAAGCAGATTGGAGGTCATAAAAGGTATTCCAGAATATTGTCCTACCAATTATACCTTATTTTATGTTGGTCAATTGACTTAGAGTATTCATTTGTAATATGAAGGTCAGCAAATCAGATTTGGAATCAGTTCTCTCCTTCCACAGTGGGAACTGTGGCTGAACTTAAGTTGTTAAGTCTTGGATGGAAATCACATTTACTTAGTGAGTCATTCCCAGAAACTGGCTCTAAAAAATAATAGCAATAATAATAACAACTACACAATTGTTTTACTTTGTGGGAGATAGTTGAATTCTCAGTACTTTTCTTATTTAAAATAAGAGATTAACAGGTGTCTCTTTTTCTATTTAAAAATGCTTCATCATTATTAAAGAAACAATTTTAATCAGTGACTACTAATGATATCAACTGCCTCATAAAATGTTAGCCCAATCAGTTGAGAGAACATACTGCTGTAGTAGATGAGAATCAGATAGGGAGGGAGTTCCAAGACTTACGGAACACAGACACATTTTATTTCTGTGCTAACATTGTTACTGTTGCTCTACATAGCCAAGAGGTAGAGAGATAAAATGTCATAGAATTATAGTTTCAAGATCTGTACACACTGATTGTGCATGAATGTCAAACTGAACAGTTACATCAGGAAATATCTGCTTCTTTGAAACCTATGTAGTATCCCCCACGGACAGCCAGAGTTCCGAGCTTGGTGGAGGGTGTCGGGATTGAGACACTTAACAGACCACCATGAGAAGTTAAGAAGAAGCTGCTACCACCACCATTTATTACAGAGAGTAATGGGCTTATATGCCCAAGCCAGGGAATGGGCTAAGCTAGGAGGAAGTCATGTGCCACCCACACCTGGGGTCAAGGCACCTGCACTGCACACCACAAAGTTTTGAAAACAATCTTGTTTATCTAACCTTGTTTGCACAGAAGTTCTACATCTGGGTGGGGAGAAGAGAGCTGTAAGGGACAGGTACTTACATTTCCCAAAAATTTATTATATTTTAAAGAATTTTTAAGTTTACTTTGGAGATATATATATATATATATACATATATATATATATATATAGATAGATAGATAGATATCTGTCGGCTTCGCATAGCCATTGGGATTACTTTTTTGCTAACAGAAGAAAGAACAGTCACAAATCATTTGGACTCTAAATTCCCATATTCTGATGAACTTTTAACATATGTTTTTACAGTGGCATAAAATACTAGTGAGAAGCAAACAAACATTTATATTTTCCTTTCTTATTTAAATTAAAAACCTTCCTATTTTATATATCAATCCCAGTTCTCTCTCCATCCCATTCTCCCATGCCCCCCACTGACTCCCATCCCATCCCTCTTCTGCTCCATAGAAAGGGTGAGACCTTCTATGGGGGATCATCAAAGTCTGACACATCACTTAGGGGCTGGGCCTGGGCCCTCCCCCATGTGTCTAGGCTGGGAGAGTATTCCTCTATGGGGAGTGGGCTCCCAAAGTCCATTTATGCACTGGGTATAAATGCTGTAGCATTGCCAGAGGCTCCATAGTCTATCCGGGCCTCTTAACTGTGCAGGGGCCTTGGATCTGGGCTATGCTGGTTTCAAAGCTGTCTGTCTGTCTGGGGTCCATGAGCTCACTCTTGTTCAGGTCAGCTGTTTCTGTGGGTTTCCCCAGCATGGCCTTAACCAATTTGCTCATCACTTCTTCCTCTCTGCATCTGGAATTTGTCTCATTGATTAGCTGTGGGTCTCTGCTTCTGTTTCTAACAGCTACTGGATGAAGGCTCTAGGATGGCATATAAGGTAGTCACCAATGTCATTATAGGGGAAATGCTTGTATGGTAGCCTCTCGCCTATTGCTAAGATTCTTATTTCGGGTCATCCTAGTATGTCTGAACATTTCCCTAATGCCAGATTTCTCTTTAAACCTATAATGACTCCCTGCATTAAGGTATCTCTTTTCATGCTGTCCTCTAATCTTCCTGTGACTCAATCTTCCTGGTCCCTCATGTCGTCCTATTCCCCCCCCTTTTTTTTAACCCCTTTTCTTTTTCCTAACTCATGCTCCCCTCTCCCCATTCTCCCAATTTGCTCAGGACATCTTGTCCCTTACCCCTTCTCCAGTGGACCATGTATGTCTCTCAAAGGGTCCTCCTTGTTTCCTAGCTTCTGTAGGGGTGTGCATTATAGGCTGGTAAATCTTTGCTCTATGCCTAGTATCCTTATATGAGTGAGTACATACCATGTTATAATTTTTGTGACTGAGTTATGTCACTCAGGATGGTTTCTTCTACTTTCATCCATTTAACTGCGAATTTCAAGATCCCATTATTTTTTTCCTGCTAAGTAACACTCTATTGTATAATTGTGCCACAATTTCTTTATTCATTCTTCAGTTTAGGGGCATCTAGGTTGCTTCCAGATTCTGGTTATTAGGAAAATGCAAATCAAAACAACTCTGAGGTACCATCTTGCACCTGACAGAACAGCTAAAATAAAAAACACCAATGACAATTTTTGCTGGAGAGGATGTGTAGAAAAGGGAACACTCCCCCACTGCTGGCATGAGTGCAAACTTGTACAACTATTTTGGAAATCAGTATCAGAGTTCCTCAGGAAAATGGGAATCAGTCTACCACACATCCAGCAATTCCAATCATAGGCATATACCCAAATGATGTGCATTCATACCGCAAGGACTACTGTTCAATAAACAAACTTTTAAAATCTTTCCAAAAATATTTTAATATTTTAAAATTCAGGTATTTCCATAACTTGTCCAGGATTAAATAATTTCATAAATTTTAATCAGCACATTGGGTGTCCATTGAGAACATAGTTTTAGCTTATGATTGAATCATCTTATTTAAATTTGTGTGTCTTGGGAAAATTATTTCAAATAGTGATCTTGAACTTTCAAACTCAGAAAATCTTTAAGTGAAAGAGAAAAGTCACACATATCATAGAGCTTTAGATTCTCAACAACTCCACAACAAATGCTTTTCAATGTTGACTATTAGAAATTTTAAGGGAAACTTTTGCATATTTATGTGGTTTTCTTGGAAATTACACCTGGTGTTATTAATTATGTTGAGATGAGGAATGCAAACAATGTATTCAACTGGATTATTTCTCCAGATGAAAGTAATTTCTCTCTTTGTGCGAACTCCTATAGAAAACTCTTTAAAATGTATGCCGCCTCCCTCAAGTTAACTAAATAGGGACAATATAAACTAAATTCCACTTGTCCATGCTGGTAAGAAGGCATATGTAAAATGAAATTATCCAGTTTATTTCAAGTGACACTAATTCCTCTAAATTATCAAGGATTATTTCATATTCATTATTTCATTTCACTAAATTTCATTTGCATATTTATTTGGGAATTATTCAAGAACTGCAGATACAGAGGAAGCAGTCAGGTATTCAGCCATCACCAGGAAGTTATGCTGATTCATCTCCATATTGTAACACTGTAGGATTTTCAGATGCAACTAATTGCACTGCATGTTTGATGATTCAACTGCCAATTGCACTGATGCAGCTGTGCTCTTTGATGTGACAACTGCTGCCACAGGTTGTGTTGTTTAGTTTTTTTGATCTGGGTACCTGCTTTAATAACTGAAAATTATATGTCCTGAAATTTATTAACCTTGCCTTAGTTGTTATTGGCACCACTACACTATTAGCAGTTTAGTCATTTACTGGGGACATTGTTTCCATAATTTAATTTCAAGTAATCTAAGTTCTAGTGTGAATTCTAGGTGTAAAATTCATGATCTGCCTTATGTTCATTATTTTATGATAGCCAGTCATCACTGTAAGTCAGTTGTTAGAAATTTTGTGGTATTTTACAATTATCAGTTATTTTTACTTTGAGAATTCCATATACAAACATACACACAAAAGGATGGTAAGGATTATTTTTACTTTGTGAATTCCATATACAAACATACACAAGGCTGGGTGGTAAGGATAGATGATAGATAGATAGATAGATAGATAGATAGATAGATAGATAGATAGATGATAGATGATTAACACAATCAACTAGAGCAATATAGTCAGGATATAAGTAGGTATAGCACTGAATAAAATTAACACTTCATCCTCTAAAGCCATCAGTTATCAATAATTCTTCAGCTAAGTCTAAAGCTTGGTGAGTAATTCTCCATGCTTGTAGACATGTTGCCTGGATCAATTTTTTTCAGGCACTGTTTTGGCAAATGCAACCATCATGTATTTAGGAGTGCAACAGTCCTGTCAATTAGAGAAGACACTGTTTTGTATTAGTCTCCCATCGTCCATTATTTTTTCTGCTGAATAGTATTCCATTGTGTAAATACACCATATTTTCTTTATCCATTGTTCAGATGAGGGGCATCTAGGTTGCTTCCACATTCTGGTTATTACAAATAATGCTGCTATTTACATAGTTAAACAGATGTCCTTGTATAAATGTACATCCTTTTGGTATACACCTAAGAGTGGAATTACTGGATCTTCAGGTAGACTGATTCCTATTTTCAGAGAAACCTTTGATTTCCAAAGTAGCTGTACAAGTTGACACTCCCACCAGCAATGGAGAACTGTTCCCCTTTGTCCAAATCCTCCCCACCATAAACTGTCATTGGTTTTAATAAATCCACAATCCTATGGACCATAAAATTATCCTTTCTATAATTGTTTTTCTTTAAGTAATCAAGCATCCCCACAAAAAAGTATCCAAGATACCATATTAATAAAAGAACACCTTTATTTTGGAAATAACGAGTAATGTCACTGAGATGCAGAACTTAGTAATAATTCTTATTGATAGTAGAATAGAAAACAGTAATAAAAATACAGACAAATAATAACAATTGGCACAATTGTATCATTAGCTTCAAATCATCCTACTGGAAGCAGATACTTACAGAAAATACTTTCTTAACCACATACACAGGATCACAGTTTTCAGGGCAATCAGCATAAATGCAAATTTTGCTACTAATATATTCACTTCAATCAGTAAAGTATGCTGATACATAACTGCTCAGGTAGTAAACAGAGTGCAGCTGGTTTGTAAAAATAAAACATGCCTATGATATAAGTAAGTGTGTGTAATGTCTGCTTATCTAAATACACTGTGTTATTTGATAAGTATCTTAGGCAGTAAAAGTTCAAAGCAATTAACAATTATTGGATTTTACCCTTTCAACTGTCTTAACAAATGAAACAGCATATATTTGTAAATAAAAATCCAAAAAGAATAACAAAGGAAAATAAAAAAATGGCAATATATAATAGAATATTGAACTTCAGTATAGTTATATTTCTACACTATTTTCGTCTATTATCTAGTTTTACTTCTCCAGTAAAAACTGTAATGAACAACTAATGACTTTTAATATCTTCCCTTTCTATATATAATGGTGAAAATTATGGTTGTTGATATCTGATATTTTAATGACATTTCTTACCAATATGCTGTCATAAACCAAAGCAGTTAACCTGTTTGTTAGTTACTAGTTTCAATGCTTTCTTATGAACATTTTATTTTTTGTTCTTTAATTTGAATCAATGTACAAGTAAGTATTTTTGACATTAAAAAATACTCAGTATTTCTTACTTTTATATTAATTCACTAAATATTATTACATCATTTTACTTGAAATTCCCTGATGTCATTTTCTCCTGTTTCCATTGTTTAAATATGTCTATGTAATTATCCATCTTTTGGAAATCTCTATGTTTGAAAAATGAATACCTATGTTTGCCTGTAGTATGAAGAGAGCAGGAAAAAGATACCTATATTTCCTATGTTTCATACTTTCTTTGAAAACAGTGTTGTATATTGAGAAGCATGAGGTGTTTGTGTTCTGTCAATCACATGAACTCTCTTGAAATTTGAATTCATTATCAAGTTGCATGCTGGGAAGTGCAAGAAATATCAAGTTCATTGTGTTGTTAAGAATCATGACAGGGTAATATTGTTTAGAACCCAGAGGTTATGACAGTAACTTCTTGAATTTGGAAGGCATAAAAGAATTTTGAAATGTCATCAATAGTTATGTGTTCATTTTGTATTTGCCTGATGTTTTCATAGGCAACAACTTATTTATGAACAAATCCAGTTGTATGTGTGCTCCTTGCTATTACATACTATACTATTTATTCAATCTTCCAGATAAGATTAGGTTTGTAGAAATGAATTAATTCATTTCTACTTTAATGAACTTTAGTCAATTGTCTTCCTTTGCTAATAATTTTCATACAGTCTGTGATTACCAGAGGTTACATGATATGTTAATGTTAATTCAAGTGTGGTCTTGCATTGTTAGCACCCATATTGACTGAAGGATTGTTAGAAAAATTAAATCTCAGATCCATAGCAGACTTACTGATTCAGTAGCCCAAGGGACACAACAGATCCACAGTGGAGAGCAGTCACTGAAGAAGAGGTTGCAGAAAGTAAACAGAAGGGAATACAGCATCAAGGGCCCTGTCTCAGTGTTGTTAGTAAAACAGAACTTTGTAAGTCTTCCTGCTGGGGTACCTCCTCAGCACATTCCTGCTGGAACCCCACAACTTAGTTAGGAAAGGGAAATGAAAATCAAACAACCAAAATAAGAAGAAAGTATTGACAGACCCATTGATACAGCAGGTGCGCTCTATGCTCAAGTGAATTGCAACCAGGACCTCAGCATGTTTATTAGGTATAAAACTAAGGGGGTGGGAGCTCTTCACAGGACTTCTCTGCAGGCAAGCAGTTCTAGGCTGTAAGCTTTCTCCAGGAGTAAGAAGGTACCATTATTTCTTTTTGAACACATCCTAGACACTAATAGCTGGCACAGGAAAAAGGCGTTAGCTTTGCCATTCCAGATGTGATACACACGGGAAAATATTTGTCAATTTTCAAGGGACTTAATCCTTAATATGGATGTTAACACATCAACAATATACATTCACTCAAAACATCACTCAAGGCTCCTGCAATTCCTGCAGACTCTAACTATTATTAGAAATGGTTATTATTAGGCATGGCCTGCTCTTATTTTGTATCTCAATTTTTTGTATCTAATTTCTTGTTACAATTACACTTTTCTTTTAAAATTGCTTATAATGGTCATCAATGAAGAAATATCCAAACACTTAATTTTTTACCACAGGTTTTTTTCTTTCTTTTTTATTTTTTTATTTTACATGTCGATCCCAGTTCCCTCTCCCTCCCTCCCTTCCTCCCTCTTACCCTCTCTGCCCCCTCATATGCACCCTGACCACCCTCCCCTCCCATCCTGCCACCCCACATGTAGGGCAATGCCATCCATATGGGGTTATGTAGATATGTCATGTCATTTGAAGTAGGGACTAGGACTTCTCTCCTGTCTCTAGGTTAAGGCAGTTATCCCTCCATAGGCGAATATGTTCGCAAGGTCCTTTTGTGCACCAGGAATACATTCTGGTTGCACTATGTGAGGTCCCTAGACTGCTCAGTCCTTTTAGATGAGACCCAATGTTCAGGGGGGCCTGAGTCAGTCCCATGCTGGATTCCCAGCTATCAGTCTGTGGGCCCGTTAGCTCCTCCTTGTTCAGGTCAGCTGTCTATGTCTTTCTGCAACCTGGTCTTGTGCTCTCCCTCTGTATCTGGATTCTAGTTCGACTCAGTGTTTAGGTATGGGTGTTTGCTTCTGATTCCAACAAGTACTAGATGAGGGCTCCATGATGGTGGATAAGTTAGTTGTTGATCTCATTATCCGGGAAGATCATTTATGGTAGCCTTTCCACGGTTGCTCAAATTGTTAGTTGGCGGCAGTCTTGTAGGTCTCTAGACCTTTCTTTAGGTTCAGTTTTCTCTTCAAACCAGTAATGGTCTTTTATGTTCTCTCTCTCTCTCTCTCTCTCTCTCTCTCTCTCTCTCTCTCTCTCTCTCTCTCTCTCTCTCTCTCTCACACTCTCGGTCTCCTGTTTTCTATTCCTACCCTGACTCAATCTTCCTAGTCACATGTGCTTTTCTCTTCTTCTCTTCTCTTTCTCATACTTCTCTCTCCATTCACTGACCCCCACCGATTCCCATGTGCCCTTGGGGTCTTGTCCCTTCCCCCTTCTGTGAGGGCTTTTATATGAATCTCTTAGAATACACCTTGTATCCTAGTTCCTCTGGTGGTGTGAATTATAGGTTGTTGATCCTTTGCTCTAGGTCTAAAATCCATAAGTGAGTACATACTGTGTTCCTCTTTTTGTTACTGGGTTACCTCATTCAGGATGGTTTCTTCAAGTGCCATCCACTTGCCTGCGAATTTCAAGGTTACATTATTTTTTTCTGCAGAGTAGTATTCCATTGTGTAGATATGCCACATCTTCTTTATTTCAGTTGAGGGACATCTAGGTTGCTTCCAGGTTCTTGCTATTACAAATAATGCTGCTATGAACATAGTTGAACAGATGTCTTTGTTGCATGGATGTGGATCATTTGGGTATATGCCTAAGAAGGGGATTGCCAGGTCCTGTGGTAAACTCATAAGTTCTGAGGCAACCCGATTTCAGATGTTGCTTTATTACTATGGTATTTTTGTCTCGTGCAATTGGAAAACAATCTTTGTGGACATATTCTAGCTTTGAATTTGGGTCATTCCAGGTATATGGTTTATGATATTACTTAAAGGGTCAATATTTTTAAAAGTTGCATTTCAAAGAATAAAGATTTCAAGGCTATCGTATTGTCATTCTCTTCTTTCTTTCATTTTCTTCAACTGATTTAACCTAATGTTTTGGATAACAATGGAAGTGTTCCTGTAGCTACATGTGATGGCTTGAAAATATCAACCAAATTTTAAGCCCTGTTGTATATTTTGAAATTTAATACAACTCTGAGGTACAGATGCAGCTGCAAAACACTACTGTCAACAACACATGACTAATGAACATGTTGTGCTGTGGCATGACAACAGCTAAGTTACTAATGATAGGAACTGTACAGGTCAGTTCTAATCTTATTTCAGTTGATGACTCAAACATCAGGTGAGTCAGAGTTTGGGTAGATAAGTCACCATCATATTAAAATCTTAAATAGCCTATTACATAAGTAAAGGATATCAATGATTCAGCTATTGCACAGATTCTTGAATGTAAAAACTATATGACTAAGCACTTGAAAGAATTGACTGTTCTGTATTGAAAATAGGAATCTTCCCAAAATATTTTTTTATTTATAATCACATTTAAAGGAAAGAAAGCAGTCTGTTACTGATCATATGCCTTTGAAATTATGTCTATATTCATTAAAATTATATTTTTTCATTTCAATTTAAATAAGTCACAAATATTTACTGTCCCTTTTGGGTTCAAATGAAGGTTTATGAGACTGCTATATCAACTTAGGTTCATACAGATGTAGCAGTTAAAGATATACTTGGACACTACATTGAAAAAAGTTAAAATATTTGAAGGTCAAGATGATCCAATGGTAAAGAATTATGTCTTCTGGATGCAAAAGTTCCATATTAATGAATAAAATTTCAGTGTTAGCTACATTAAAGCTTTGAGGTTTTGATTGTGTTTCTGTATTTTGGAAGCAAGATTTCTCCATTGTGAGTTAGCTATCATCAGAAATTGATCTCCTCCTGCATCAACCAAGCAAATAGTTAGTAATATAAGCATCATGCAGTTCCATTTCTGACTGTAATGTAGTTTATTTAATAGAGTGTTACATTTATTTTCATATAGAGCATAATATTCAATGGCCATTTCACTTTTAAATTACATAACCTAAAAGAACAGGAGGCATAATATTTCAATGAGATCGTTTCATTTTGAATGAAGTCAGTGACATTTTAGCAGAGTTGTAGTATCAGAAATTATTGCATATTATCCTTCCATCTGAGCTACCAATATGTAATATATTACACTCAGTTACCTCTGCAGCTGTGTACAGATATCCCCTGTTTATGTTCTTTCTACTCAAATTCTTTATATCCCCACACACACAACTGTTACAGTATTCTGAAATGTGTGATCAAACTTGCTTTTGCTCAGTAACACATGAACTGAACTGTGAGGAGGAAAGAGACTGAATTACCTTTGTAACTAACGTGTTCTATATTTTTGCAGCAAAACAGGACTGAAACTCATTTAACAATCACTGTATTCAAAGAGAAGACCATATGGCTTTTAATTCTATTTTGTTAAAGTATTGGTTTTTTATTACATTTTACATATTGAA
Source organism: Phodopus roborovskii (assembly GCF_943737965.1). Lineage (NCBI taxonomy): Eukaryota > Metazoa > Chordata > Mammalia > Rodentia > Cricetidae > Phodopus > Phodopus roborovskii. Next base: position 11,641,577 of record NW_026126511.1, on the reverse strand, counting down.
ACACCCTTTTATCAGAGTACATTATTCACGCTTTTCTATTTTGATAGTTGTATGTGATTATTTAAGCAGATTTTATTTATTCTTCTCATAAGCTTTACTAGGTGAGTTTCAATTATGGTATTTAAGAAATTGTTCAGTATTATGATGCAGGCTTTTGTGTCATTTTGTTCTGGTTATGGGTTGGATATTTCAGTAAAGTGGTATTTAAAAATGACTTGTCAGAGTACTTCTTTGTTTTTTGGAAAAGTAGGTGAAATTTTCATACAAAATATCCAACACATTTTTCTGTTGTTCTGTCTGTATAATAATATACATTCTTTATATTGTTCCCACAACAAATAATTAAGATTATAATTAAGATTAGGATACTTAACTAGTATACATTTCAGACACTATTAGTTTGTTCAGATTTATACTGATAATCTAATATGGCATCCAAGTTCAGATAATTAGTAATAGAAATTATAACAAGTTTAACTAGGAAAATATTACTGCATTAACTCATTGTTCTGATGTAACTGATGAGAAAAGAAGGCTACATGGATGAAAGGTATGTCAACAAATATGAACCAAGAAGTAATGTCTCTTTAACCTGCTTTCTAAGATTTTTTCAATATATTTTATCTAAAATACAATTATGTAACCCCTCCCATTTTCTTCATCCATGACTTTCCACAACCTCCCATACTTCATTTCAAAGTAAAAGCCTCCTTTTCATTGATGATTATTGTTTTACCTACACATGTATACACACACACACACACACACAGTGAAATGGAAAAGCATATGTATGTATAATTGCAAACACTTTGTCTGTAGTATATGTGTATAAGATTTCAGGGATAACCGCGTAAGGGTCTCATGTCTAAGAGTTGCTCCTTCCCTCTCTAGGCAGTCATTAGTTGATGCGAGATTTTCCTAATTCTGTGTTATCATACGGACATCTACAACATAATTCCTTCACCTCAGTCTCTGAGACCAACACAGAAGATGGGATGGGCATTTGCAAGAGTCAGAAGTCAAAAAGTCTCTTGTGAGACTATCTTTTAAGAGACTGCTAAGCCAGACCTGTTCCCAAGTACTAATATTCAGATTTGGAAGATCACTGAAATACATAAATATTCTTGCATTTTTATGAAGTTATTGTTTTTTATTACAATTTGACATATACTTCAATAGTAAAATATCAGAAATTCTAGATATTTTTGAATAGATAAAACAAATTACCTGAAAAGCTAAGAATATACTGTAGTTCAGTGTGATCAATGCGTGTGCTATTATGCCATTTATCCATTTTGAATCTTTATATGCTTGGATTCCTGGCCAGAGTATATTCACTGTATATTTTAATTTTTCTGTGATCATGGCTATTAGATTATTTTGTTTATTTGCAGATATGATTATCTCCAATGTTTTTCATAGACAAGATAAAAATAGGAATACAAGTAATTTCACATTGTCATGGCACAGGGATAGAAGCAAGTTTTGTTCATCCTATCAGTTTCTATAATCATATTTCCTGCAATGGAATAGATAATATACTCGGGAAATATCTGAAAAATGTCTTTAGACTGAAAGGACTTTGGGAGCACATTCCCCATGGAGGGATACTTCCTTAGCCTAGAGGCACGAGGGATGGCTTAGTCCCTACTCCAAATGACTTGACAGATTTTGTTCTTCCCTCTTGGAAGGCATCACCCTCCCTGTGTAGTGTGGCCGGGGGTGATGGGAGGATGGTCTGGGGTCATGCGAGGTAGGGAGAGGGAACTGGGATTGATACATAAAATAAGAAAAAAAATAATAAAAAAATGACTTTTCTCTTACATTGTTCATTAAGTGTAGGTGAATGTTTTGTGTGTGCAGTGTGTATGTGCTTGAGTGTGAGTGTGTGCATATGGAATTATCTTCACCTTCCACTTGCTGTTTTCAGAATTCAAGGCCTAGGGACTGGTAGAAAGTAATTAACCTATTGAGATGTCTAACTCATGTTTAAAATTTCCAGTTGCATGTATTATCTTATATCTAATACACTGAAGCTATTGTTTAAAATCTAACATAATTTGGGTTGGAGAGATGAACAACATCTTAGTGCACAGTTTTCTTAGAGATAAGTCACTTTCAGTTCCCAGCACGCATTTCAAACAACTTACAACTGCCGGCAATTCAAATTCCAAAGATCCCTATGCCTCTGGCTTCTGCTTATGTTATAGACACTTTCAAACACTCACACAGATACACATATTCAATAAAGTAAAGTAATAGAATATACCTTATTAAGAAATGTTCTTTTGAAAATTAAGTAACATCAGAACCATTATTGAATGTTCAAATTTTATTCATTGGCTATTTTTACATACTTCAAGACATAAAATCATCAACGTTTTAAGCCACTTGACAGGAAACACTTGAAGTAAATTCTGATTTTCTATAAAGCTTATGACATTTCTATTTTTTCTACATACATACATAGATGGGTATGAAGTGAAGTATAAGTCCCAAAATCACAAGTGATGTTGCACGCTTATAGTCTCAGCACATGTTTACCTGAGGTGGGGAGACACAAATATAAACTTGAGTAACAAAGACAGACCCTCTTAAAAACTGGCAGAAGAAACCAATAGAATAGCTGTCCTCACCTACATATTTGAATTTGTAAACTCCAGAACACCAGTGTTAAATGACAAGAAAGAACATTGGACACTTTGGTTCCTGATTTTAGTAAAAAGAAATAATGTATCATATTAGAAGATAAACTGGAAATGTGTTTCCACACTAAATGAATCTATTCTGTATAATGGAGTTGAAAACATTTACTGAAATGAAACTCCCACAAAGCTGCCTTTAGTAACTTTTTCCATATTTTCCTAAAGCCAGACATGACACAGGTATTATTTTATATGTACATGGGTCAATTACCTGACCTAAATACACAAACAACTGTGATAACTACAAATGTGTTGCTGATCAATGAAAATATAAGAGAATTGTTTGATACTGTCATGAAGATTTGCCAAACTGATGCTTACTTATTTTTTATAGTTGCATGAGCATCATTAAAATGTAAAGCTATGGAAATGGTTAAAATATTAGTTATACAAAGACTTAAAGGAGTATACATGAAAATGCAGGACATAGATAATTTTCAGACACTGAGAAAATATATAATGCCTACCACTGAATTTGGTATGAGAATATAGATTACTTGTCCTAATGTGAGCTCTTGCCTAAGCTGTTGAATTGAGTAGTATTTTTTTTTTTAAATCACAGTGTATTTATCAAAATTATCAAATTTGCTATACTAGACAGAATGCTACTTTGGGGGCCAGTGTTGGGGACCATAGGTAGATGGAAACATCCATATTTTCTTCGTTTACTTAGAACAAATGTTTATATAAAATCAAATCTATATTTATAAAATTTCAAAGAATATATTTAAAAATGAATCAAGTCGACAAAGTGACTCTACTTGTATTTTAAAAGCTTTTTTTTCTTTTAAGTATACTACTTTGAGACACCATTTTAAAACTCTGAAGAACTTATTAGACTGAACACATACAATTTCAGTTTCTATTTCCAGGCTTAGACACCCCTCAACTGCTGTCATCATGCTGTTAATTGAATGTTTGTGTGAAAATGATAGCATTTTCAACAGCAAGAGCAGAAACATTGTTCCCAACTCTTTGATTTCAGTCTCTTCTTACGTTGGATTTAGCAAAAGCTTGTTATAACCATCTTTCTCAGTGTCTAATAATCTGTGCTTTTAACTTCCTACCTGGCACCTTCCCTGTGATGTGTCACTGCTTGTCATTCTACTTCAAACAATGTAGCACTCTCTTTAGAGCCATGAATAAGAGATATAATTTTTACAGAGAAAAATGAGCATAAACAGTGAACTGTAGAATGCAACTCTCTTGATGTACATTCATCATCATAGAAAGCTTATATGCTAAGAAATAAATACAGTGTATCCGTGAGAATCAAATCTTCAATAAATGAGAAGACGAATAACAGTAGTTGGATGGAAAATTCTGTCACTATTGAGAACTGGAAATCCAATGAGCACTTCTTCCCACCTAGATTAAAACTTTGTCATGTTTTGTCTGTTATGTCTATTTCGGATTTAGGGATAATTGATGACTGAAAACTTCCACAGAGATGCGCAGACATGAGATGAAAAAGAAAAGAAGAAAGCTCTGGAGCATCTTAAGCACACCTCTAATGAGGAAAATTATAAGCCAAGTGTTTACAATGAGAAATAAGTAAATTAGTTTATAAGAAAAAAACAGACCTTTTTAAAAAAATGTTTTTCCCAATAAATTTGAATCACAACAGAAAATTGAGATATGAATCAACATTTAATCCTAGTATACGAGTAGACTTTAGGAGCCCATTCCACGTAAAGTGATACTCCCTCAGCCTAGATACATGGGGGAGGGCCTGGGTCCTGCTCCAAATGATATGACAGACTTTGAAGATTCTCCACAGAGTGTTCACCATCCCTAGGGAATAGAAAGGGAATGGGATGGGGGTTGGTTGGGGGAACAGAGGAGGTAGGGTGTGGCAACTGGGATTGACATGTAAAACAAGCTTGTTTCAAATTAAAAAACATAAAAAACTTTAAAAAAGATATGCTCTGTATGTAAAAACATGTTCATAGATTTCATATATATGTGAAGTTTTTAAGCTCTTGTTTTACCCTTTTAAGTACATGTTTTAAGGTATCAGAGGCCATACCACAAATTCTGAGTAAATTGTAACACTGTCACAAATCTTATCATGAAGAGGCAATGCTGGTGTTTTAATGGCAATCTTAGCCATAACGATCTGCTTCAGGTTATCTTATATACAGGCTCAGACCTGGATTAGTGGTAACTCTCTTCCACATTCCTGTGGTATGATATTCCTACAGTATCTAAGTTCTTCTTATCTTTCCATATCCTCCTTTGATGTAAAGTGTTACAGTTTCCATATCAGAATAACTATGATTTGCATCTTTACTTTCATTGAAGAAATTTCAGAAGTGGCATATTTTGTTTTAAAAGTGGCATATTTTGTTTTAAAAGCTTTTAAATTATGGGATCAAAGTCTTGGAAGAAGATTTTCATACCAGATATCAAGGTAGAAGCACTTATGGGCAATCAAAGAAAAGGAAATTTTTCATCCCAGTGCCTGGGAGAATGGTCTTGCTACCTGAAAGTAAATTTAGCACTAGAGAGAAAGAGAGATGAGTACAGGGGATATAGGAGAGAATAAGGAAAATCTTGGAAAGGGCTTTACTTGGGGAGTGATAAAGAGTAAGTTGTGCAAATAGGGGTCAAGGATTGATAATACTAAGGATATTTACTAAAAATCACACATACACACATACCCCCTCCCCCCACACAAAAACGCACAGAGACACACACAATGAAATTCTGTAATTTGGGGTAATAATATTCCAAAAGAAGTGTACACAAAACAAACAAACAAACAAAAGAACATCCAACAGTTTCAATGTGCAGGGGAACTTACTTTTCATACTGTCTAAGACTCAGAAATTATTGCAGAAGAGGACACACACTGTAAAGACCAGAAAAGTGAATAACTACATGGAAACATCTTCTAGACACAGCCTGGAAGCTACAATTATGAACTCACAGTTGTGGCAATATGAGCTCAAGTGTTTGTGATAGCGTATACAACATATTATACAAGATCATGTCAGAAAAATCTCACAAAGAAAGGGGAGCTGGACATATAGTCTCATCCCAAACAGTGGAGGTAGCAGCTGTTTTACCTCCTGGGAGAAGAAAATAAGTTTGCTCTAAGAGGTTAGATCATGATTACTCAACCAAGCTTTCAGTGGAAGATCACACAACTAAAACTACTTGAATATCAAAAATGGATCTTTAGGATTTTAGAAGAAAAAAAGAGCACCAAGGTAGGTATGGAGCTAAGGGGTCAGTTGAAGAATTTGGAAGGGTGAATATGAATATAACATGACTCATAAAAGTTATAAATACAAGTTTATTATATATTAATGAAAACTAGAAAAAATAAAATATCTAAGTCTTTCGAAAGGAACTTAAAAAGCTATGATTTAAAAAAAAATGTTTCATTGTTTGAAGTCTTGTGTGTGGTCAGAATCATGGAAACATGGAAGAAAATGTGTATGAGCTAGGGGAAGGGGAAATATTATTTATGTTTACTAATACTTATTCTTGTAAAATGAAAGGTCCATGTTCACAGCAACAATACCTACATAGCAGTAAGAATCTCACAACATACACAACATAGTTAATGCTGCGTATGAAAAAAAGTTTAAATGCTAAATTTGATGACATGTATAAATTAAAACAACATCAAAGTTAAAAATAATGTCTATATTGGAAACATTAATTGTAATGGGAGACATTTGAAACCCTGTTCTTATGTCTGTGCATTTATTGAAGTTCTAGCCATTACTTTGTTGTTACTAGAAAAGAAAGGAAGGATATGTTTGTTCCCTGAAAGGATCCTCTAACACATCCTTTCATAAGGTATTAAGGAGCAAGTTGTTGCTTGTAGTGAATTCATTTGTAATTAAAGATCCCCTTTTTTTATGATGATTTTCTCCTGACAGCCTGGTCCCTAGCCATGTCAGCCCCCCAAATAACACACAGAGTTGATGTATTTGATATAAAGCTGTTGGCCAGTTACTTGCATTTCTTATTGGCTAGATCCATCTTAAATATTAATCCATTTCTATTATTCTAAGTGTTTCCAAGTGGACTTTTCTTACAGGAGAGAGGGTCCGGACCTTCTTCTCAAATCTCTACATCATGACTCTCTACTACATCTCCCAGAATCCTCCTTGTCTCTTTGTCCCACCTATCTTGTCTTCCTATTTGCCAACAGTGCTTTATTTATTAACCAATAAGAAAAACATATTTACAGAATTACATCTCCCACCAGTCTTTCAAATAAATTAGGTAATTTTATAACATAAAAAGGTTACATATCCATTAAAAAGTTGGTACCTATTTTCTTTATTATTATTATTATCATCATCATCATCATCATCATCATCAATCTGAACAGTAGTGGAGAGGCTGCCTTAAATGAACTTCCCTGATAATGACATTGATTATTACCTTCTATTTCAACTAGAGCCCTCAACTAGTAGCTGATGGAAACAGAAGCAGACACCCACAGCTAAACACTGGGCTGAACTCCTGGAATCCAGTTGCAGAGTGGGAGGAGTGATTAGCAAAGGGGTCAAGACCAGGCTCCAGAAACCCACAAATACAGCTGACTTTTCCTGTTTTCATACTCAGTAGCCAAAAGAGGGTGAAATATTCTTCACATTCCTGTCTTCTCCTTTTGCTATTCCATTGAAAGAGCTGCCAGATGCCAGTATATGGATAAAGGGGTCCTCTTTATATCTAGGCATGCTTTATACTCTTAACTCCCTCAATTTTCCAACATTGATTTCATTGAAGCCCTTTTTGATTAAAAAAAAAATAGTATCTCACTCTTTTAATACTTTAGGCAAGATGTTTAGCAAACATAAGCTAGCTCAGACCCTGAAACTTCCCACTAAAATATCTACACAAGGCTGATACTGCCTGGATTTGAATAAGAATTCTATCCAGTAAGGAAGTTTTACCAAATTAAAATTTGATATCATGGAGTAGTGTTTTGGTAACGTATGCATGTGCACCATTCCATTGGCACAGCACAACAGACCATTTTCTCACAAGTGCTTTCTTGTACAGTTTGCAATATTCACACCTCACCATAATCACAGTTACTCTGCATTCTCTTATGGTGATTAATTACGGCTATGATGACAACAGCGTTTTTTGAGCCAGAATATTCCAAACAATTCATCAAGCCTTAGGGAATGGTCTGGGACACGCATCAGATAGCAGGATATGCAGAACGATTGATCCTCTATGTCACTATTAAAATAACATAAACTCTCCACTCAATTTTAAATGCCAAATTTATCCTGATACCATTTTTGTCTTCCTTTGTACGTTTAATTTGTTCTAATGCATGGTATGGAAAGTGACTTATACATATCTGGATAACGCAGTAGTTAGCTATTCTTAATGCTGTGGGGAATATGTATAAGTTTGGATACTACACATCACTCCAGCTAGTTGTTATTTGGCAAACGTATTGCTTGTGGCTATCTTCTGGTTACCTTCGATATCAACTTCACAGACCCAGAGCAAGGGTACTGAAATTGAAAATTTGGCACAATTTTATTTGTCTGTGGGGATATTTATGTATAGTAACATGTTTGTTTATGCCCTACATTGAGGCATCATCTATAGGAACCTATCTTTTAGGGCTTTATTCAGATCCAGTTGACTTGCTTGGCTCATACCTGAGAGGGAACATGTCGGTTGAGAAATGGCAGTTAAAAACACCAAGGTAAAGATGGAGACCAGAATTGAGCTAGGAGGGCAATCCAGTGAATACTGAATACATCAAGTTTATTTCAATATTCTAATATACCCAAACCAAAAAAGGGGGAAAGCAAGACTTTTTTATCAATATACAAATAACAAATAGACTTTATTCCTTAATTTTCCAAATATTCAGTGGACAAATTATCTTGTTATTTGGTCTTGATGGTTAAGGAGAATCACAGATTAGACCCAGTCTCTTGTTATTTTGATAAGGCATCTAGGTATAAAAACAAACATCCCTATAGTAGTCATGCCCTAAACTTGTAGATCAAATGACTTTAAAATTTGAAGAGTAAGGATAGTTTTGAACTCTCTGGCCTTAAGCCAAGATGAAGCAAAGGCATTTTTATGGACTCCAACACCTATGGAGCTATTTCTTGATTGTTATTTACTGCAGGAGGACGTAACTGACTGTGAGTCACACCATATCTAGGCATGATAAAAAGGGTGGCCCAACATGAGCCTAAGATTAAGCCAGTAAGCAGCATTTCTTCCTCTAGGGTTTATGCTTTAGGCCCCTATGGGTTTCTGCCATAAATTCACATGATGATGGACTATATAACCTGTAAGTTGAAATAAGTTCCTTCCTCACCAACTTGCCTTTAGGTCAAGGTGTTTACTTCACCAACAGAAAGCAAACTAGGAGAGGCTACTTTGATATTAGTATGTAGACAAAATGTTCTCCTTAAATTTAAAATCTAGGCTAAATATGACTATCAGTGTATGATTATCTAATCTGTGCCTTTGAAGATAATCATTGGGTAAGGGATAATAAAGGATTATGTTTTTTTTATTGCATCATTTTATCTTTTATTGGCAGCCCCAAGAATGGGAACATCATGTTGCAGGAGAATATTATGCCCTGAAATTCCTGGTCTGAGACATCAAATAATATACAGCACTAACTACTTTTCTAAATGGCAAGGCTTTCAAAATTGTTTTAAATTCTAACAAAGTGGAAGAATAGTGCTAATTATATCTAATTACTTGAACTATGTAAAAAAAAAAAGATTCTGTCCTTTCTTTTTCTTGTTTCTTGGCTGTGGGAATCAGAAATTTGGGTGGACATGATCATCTTTCCTCTTCAGGTATGACTATGATGCCTGTAATAATATTGATGATGCATTGGCAAATGTCAAATTTTATGAAGCTCATTTCTTCCTATTAGTCTATTTTTTATTGTTATTGGCCATTTTTGTGGCAAATCTCCTTAGAAGAAAAGCTGGGTTTTCTACCTCTGTGATAGTAATCAACAACAATATCTTTAAGTGTTTGCATTGACAAGCTCCAACAGTCATATCTGAGATGTACATGTGCCTTCTGCTCTAATGCCTGAGATTCTCCAACATATCTTACCTTTCCTAGAAGCAGGGACCACCATGTTGTTAATGATTCTCTCCTTAAATGTTAATGATTCTCTCTTATTTCTAGAAAGACAAATCAATATCTCAACATTCAATACTATTTCCTCCAAATTCCAAACTCAAAACAATGATTATATAAAGTATTCATAATTGAAAAACTTAGATTTAGTTTATTACTATTTCATTTGTTTTCATTTTGATTATATCAATCAGTCATTTCCCAGATGATTTTCCCAATTTATTTTCAAATGTATGACAAGTGATTCAATTCGAAGAATGGATTTCATAGTACAAATGAGTTTCCCTGAGAACTTTCTTCAAAAAAAGGAAAGATTAAATTACCTTACTGAAGTTTAATTAAATAAATAGGATATCTTGATTAACATCATGTACTCCATAGAGACATTATATGTGAAGATAGTATCTTCAAGCAAAATATAGATTTATAAATTTTAACAATATATATAAGCATATCAATTTTAAATATGGAAGTAAATTACTTTCATATTGTACTTGCATTAGATGTATAGTGAAAATTTTCTACACCCTGATAAACCTCTCTGCCTATTCAGCAATCAAAATCAGACCAAATCCAACCCAATTAGCAAAATTCCATATTTAATGGATACAAATCTCCCAGATGGCTTTCCAGTCTCCCAAGGAGATGGGGAGGGGACTCGGGTGGAACTTTCACCATAACATTCCAGATTCTGGGTATATAGAATCCAGGAGCTGGGGCAAAGCTTTCACCATAACATCCCAGACTCTTTGGTTATATGGATGCTGTCCATATATGGCTTCTTCATGCTCACAAGGGACAGTGTGGAGGAGGGGAAGAGTCAGTAGTCAGTGGGATCACATGCATCAGGTGGTATGAGGTAAGCAGCATCTGGTTACCTGCCATCTTGTAGACCACAGGCCCCTGTTCGTGGAGGAGACAGAGAAAGCAGGCTGCTAGGAGAAAAAAAAAAAAAAAAAAGATTCTTATCATTGGCCCTATGAATGAGACAGGCCATGGAAAGGGTGAGAAGTGCCAGAGGGAAGGGAATGGAGAAGTGTCCTGGTAGAACAGAAGAGGTAAGGGTGGATGCCTGAGACAGGAGAGCGTAAGAGTCCTTCACCGGGATATCTTACAAAACCAGGTTCCAGTTGTAGGTAGGTTTCCATTGAAGACTGAAAAGGTGGTACCAACAGTGAAGCCCTAGGAGCTGATGCAGGTACTGTCAGTATCTGGAGGATCCTCTGAGGGTCTGCCTTGGCCCGGGCAGGAGGAGTGTAGATAGGTGGGTCAAAACAGGCTCTGGAGACTGCTAGTTTCACTAACAGTCCAGATTTCTTGATACATAAGTAGAACTTCTCCCAGGAATTTGCAGGTGTCTGTAAGATAACTAGAAGAAAATTTACATCTTGGTGTTATAGTAAATGGCTATGGCTTTAGATTAAAAGCCATGAACATTTTTAGAAAACAACCAGACTATCTGGTTATCTGACTATCTGAAGTTATATCTGAACTCAGTTAATCCCTGACTATGAAGCCTGTGAAAGAAGCACTCGTGTCTGTATGTTTAGCAGGAAACTTAGGTAATGAACTAATGAACTACGGGTACCCTACTCATCAAATGCCATCATATCTGAGAGGGATAAGTAGATGAGCAAAAGTGAAACAGCTTTTTTTCAGCTAAACAAGTTCCAGGTTTTCTGAAATGGGAAGGAGGCAGTCCCATCCATCCCTGTTACAGGAATTGGAGAGGGAACAGTGGGGCCTGAGTAAGCGGCCCCACTACCATCTACCCCTCAGTCTCCACTCAGAAAGGGCCAGGCCTCCCATGGGCACCAACAATGCATGGCAAATCAAGTTGAGGCAGGACCAAGCTCTTCCTCCTGCATCTAGGATGGGTAAAGCAACCCAGTATGCAAAATAGGTTCCTAAAAGCCAGCTCCTGTGACCGGGACAGGTCCTGGTTCCACTGGTCTGGGCACCCCACACAGACCAAGCTACACAACTGTTAGAGTGGAAAGGCATAATTAAAAGAGATGTTTTGATTGGGGGCACATTTTGGGGTTAGGTGCCTGAATGTGTGACGTGGCATTCTTTTTGTCAGTATTAGATTTATTTATTCATTTATTCATTTATTTATTCCATGTGAAACTTTTTTTAATCATCTTTCATAAATTACATCCCAATCACAGTATCCCTCCACTATTCCTAGTTTTCTTCCTCACTCCTCACAACCTCTCCTCTCCAGGATATACATTCAGAAAGAGAAGTCCTTCCAGAGATATCTTCTGAAGACCTCATAACAAGATAAAGAAAGACTAGGCACTAACCATGAATGGACAAGGCAATCCAGTATGAGGAAAAGGGTCCTAAGTGCATGTGAATAGTTTCAGAGGCAGCCCAACTGCCAATGTTGGGATTCCCACAAAATCTGCAAGCTGAACAACTACAACCTATGTGCTGAGTACCTAGCATAGACCGTTGCAGGCTCTGCAATGAGACTCCCTGAGAACTGCCTTGTGTTGCCTGTGAGTCTCTGCATCTGACTCCATCAGCTGTGAAGAGAGGGAGACTCTCTGAGGATGGTGGCCCTAGGTGCCAATCTATGAATACATCAGAACATCACTGGGAATCATTTCTTTGAGGTTTATCATTTCCCCAAGTAGTGTTTGGTTCTGTTCTGGGCCCCTGGATATCTAGCCTCTGGTTGCTAGCTTACAGGCACTTTCAGGCATGAGATCCCTTTCTTGGTAGTGACCTTAAATAGGACCAGTCATTGGTTTGTGACTCCCATCAGTTCTGTGCCACATCTTGTAAGCAGGACCAATTGTAGGTCAAAACTTTTGTGGCTAGCGTGGTGTCTCAGTCCCATCACTGAAAACATTGTCTGGTTACAGACAATCGACAGTTCAGGCTCTGTATTACCTAATACTAAGAGTCATCACTAGAGTCATCTTTGTGCAGGGAGTTTTCTGCATTAGTTTTCCACATCTCTCCCTAATTGCACCAATTACAGTCTTTTCTCTCCATGTCCATGGTGCAAGAAACTTTTTAAAAATCATTTTATTTTATGTATGGTATTAGCTCATTGAGACTGTCAATGATCATTAACCATATTGACCTAGTCCCCAATTCCTCACAGATGGTCTTTCTCCCTCTATCTACCCAACTTTGTGCACTTCTTATTCAACTCATCCAGACCACTTTGTGCTGCTCCTATTGGCAAGGTTATCCACTGGTGTATGGCTGACCACTGTCAGTGTGTAAGAAAATGAACCCTCCATCGCTCACCAAGAGTTGTTCAGGTAGGTGTGTGTCTTCTTGACTACCTCTCATCTTCAGCATAGGATGGTTAGGTTGGGATCATATTTGGCCTGTGCATGCTTTTGTAACTGCCATGAGTACACTTTTGCTACTGTTCTGTTGTGTTTAGAAGAAACGATTCCCTGATCATCTTTCCACCACCTGTTGTATGATGATCCCTGAGCCTTGGAGGGAGAGGATACAGTAGACATGAACTATTCAGGGCTGAGGATTCTGTAGTCTATTAATGTCTGCATCTTGTCCAGTTGTGTGTCTTTGTGTTAACCATCATCTATTGCAAATAGTAACTTCTCTAGTGAGGGCTGAAGCATGCATTGATAAACGGGTGCAACAATAAATAGGTCATAACATTTAAGACTCAGTTTTATAAAGCATCCATTTAGCCCATCAATCATATTAACTTCTCACCCAATGCTTATAACATGTATAGCCATAGATTCTTGGTCCAACATTAGTGCCATGTATATCTTTCAACCTGTGAAGAGGAATTTAAATCCCATCAGAAGCTGAAGCTGGGCATTGGCGTTGCATGATTTTAATCCTAGCTTTCATGAGACAGAGGCAGGGGGATCTCTGACAGAGCTAGTTCCAGAACAGGCTCCAAAGCAATACAGAGAAACCCTGGCTCAAACAAAAAATCCCATTAGAAAGATGTTGGTTATACCCATGATGATCAATTTACTGTTGTACCAGTGGCAATGTTTTGCCAGGCATATTTGTATTATAGCTCACAAGATTATCATTCCAGTAAGACTGGTGTTTGCTCTTCTTCCACAGTAACAGCTGCAGCAGCTTTCAACTCTACTTATGCTATGCAGTTGGGAAAAAAGTTATAGGTTTATATTGCTTAACAACTGTAAGTTATGTGACTTAGATAAGTGGTGTTTTCAAAAATACTGTTTCCCCTCCAAGTTCAGGAGGGTAGCCAAGAACATAGGCATTAAAGCATCTGTAATAACTAGGAGCCTAAGGGAACTCCCTGGCCAACAACTCCAAAGGAGTTTAGGGGGACCATTGCTGAAATAGCACTTTTTACTTGTTAGTTTATGGTGGTCAGTAGGAGCATTTTCATCTGATTATAGGTTATTTTGGAGACAGGTCTTCCACAATATACACACATTTTTTAAATGACTTTATTGTTTTGAAAGCAATAGAGTTATATGTCTTCATGTATTTCCTCCCCAGCCCACCCTCCATCTCCCACTTCCTTTAAACTCTTTCTGCCTCATTAATTGCATTAAAGCTTTTATATTACTCCATTTTTTCCTCTTTTTTTTAAAGTCCTTTCCTATGGCCTCTTACAAAATTTCTGACCTCTATTGCTACTTCATCTATAACATATCTACCTAAAAATTTAAAGCATTGAAACCTACAAGTTCAGCCAGAACTGTATGTGTGATTATGGATTTGGAACTAAGTGTTTGAGCTTGTGGAGCCCCATACCATGTACACAACTAAAACAATGGTTTTCCTGTTCCCAGGACCCATCATTAGTCAGTACTTCAGAATGAATTACTAAGGACCACCACAGTCTCTTCCTAATAAGATAACTAACTGTTGATATGCATTGCTTTAATTTGGTTGTTCGGTTACTTTACAATTCTCAATAGGTGAAAGTAAACCATATACTTGAAAGGACTTCTGAACAAGTGGGATTCCAGTGTTACAGTGCTGAAATAAAGTCTGATAGTGTCTGCAGAATAATTTCTGCATGTGGTGAAATGCAAAATCTTGTATGTGTAAGGTTTCTAAAATCAAAACAAAAGCTGACAAAAAAATTTGCAGCTGCTACAAAACAGGATAAGCAATTATTAAAATGATCTGAAAATATAACTTAGAAAAAATTTTCCTTGAAATTAGAGATAAGTGAAAGTAAATTGTGTATTTCAATTATCTCTTCAGAAATTAGAAAACAAGAACTATTGATTCAACTCTTCTGGGCACACAACAGCAGAACAAGTATTTGCAAGGCATGTATCATATGGAAAATTACCTTGAATAGATAAACAAATCATGTAACAAAATATTGTATAAATACAATAAAAGGGTTACATCTAAAAGATACTGTTTCTTCATAGAAAATAAAAAACAAAAATAGAAATATACAATGAGATACTGAATACAATTAATCACCAGAGAATTATAGTTTAAACCACAATAAAATACTACTTTAGGCACACATATTTCATGGTATGAATGAATGAGCAGAATAATATTCCAAAGAATAATAAAATGGTAATAATCCAAGAGATAGACAATAACAAATACTCTGCCTGCTGTGAAACTGACTACCCTCATACATTTCAAGAGAGTAAGACATTGCAGTAAATTTGGAAAACACTTATTTTACCCTCATATAAACAAGCAACTCTATTCCTAAGAATAACAATAAAGAATTGAAGTTTCTGCCTACCAATAACTGCATGACAGTTTATAACAGCAGTCTAGGAAAATAGAAACCTTCCATGCATCAATCAGTGGATGACTGGATTGAAAGCTGTTAGGCCTGTGTTATATGGTATTTCACAGTAATACATCAGAGTGATGTATTGATGCCTGCTATGAAATAGATGAAACTAGAAAGCATCATGCTTAGTTAAAATGTCCAGCTAAGCACATATTGTAACATTAAACACATGTAATCTGCTCCTAAATAGGAAAATACTTAGAAAATAAGCAGTTTATTAAGGGTTGCATGCATTAGATGGAGTGAATAGAAGGGATGTCCACAAATATCTTTAGGTTTATTATATAAGCTGTTTCAATAGTTTCATAATAATTGACTTATACAATGGCAGGGTGAGTTTTATGAAATGCAAGTTACATCATGGTAGGATTTTAAAAGAAGGATGGACAAGCAAATTGAATATTCAGTAGATACTCCACCTCATGCTTTTACTTCTAATAGCAATAGCTTAAAATATAGGGAAGTGATGTGAACTTTAGAATAGCTTTAATCCTTTATCAAATTAGATTTGAAGTTTATTAAATTAGTGAGAATAACAGATAATTCAATTTGTGTACATCTATACATGTTTCTACATGTATACATATGAATGTGTATACCTACATGTGTACACATGCATGTGTGTATGGAGTATGGCACGAGCCTGTGGTGTGTGTGTGTGTGTAGGCCAGACATTGACATCAGGTATCTTCCTTAGTAGCTATAGTGGTGATATTTTGCTTGTTATCTAACAAATAAAGCTTGCCTGAATATAAGAATGCAAAGCTAGCCACCCATCTAGAGACCAGGCAGTGGTGGTACACAACTTTAATCCCAGCAGCCACATTAGTTAGCTGCAACCTTTAATACCAGCACCAGAGAGGAATAGGAGACAGGAGCTCAGGGTCTCAGTCTGTGCCCATTCTTATGTTTCAGTGAATCTGAGTAGCAGTGCGCTTTGGTGAGGCAATCAGAGGACATAATCATCCCTTCTTTCTGAACTTTGGTAGAGGTAAGAGCTTTGTAGTGGTTGGCTGCTTTGCATTTCTGATTTTCAGCTTGAACACCAATATCTGACTCTGGGATTTTGTTATTCATGCACGCTTCAATACATCAAAAAATAAAATAACACAATTCCACTTTTTTGTCTAATTCATAAAGGTTATAACTAATATAAGAAAAACTATATACAATAAGTACAACAGCTATATAAAAGATATACATACAATACGTACATTAACAATGTCTCATCCACTTGCATTTGACAAATTCAAATAAAATACTCCATCATCTATCCTATCTTGGTGAGTCTAAATGGTTGAACCTAATTCATTTTCTATTCTAATTTGCAATATCAAATTACCTTTTTCTGTCTCTCAACATTATACATTTTGCATTTCTTTTTTTTTTTTTTTTTATTTTACATGTGGATCCCAGTTCCTTCTCTCTCGCCCTCCCTACCTCCCTCCCTAACTTCCTCCCTCCGTCCTTCACTTTTACCCTCTCTGCCCTCTCACATGCACCCTGCCCCCCTCCCCTCCCATCCCCCCAAACCCCATTTCCATATGTAAGGCAATGCCATCCAGGTGGAGTCATGTAGATCTGACAGGACATTTGAAGTAGGGACTAGGGTTTCTCTCCTGTCTCTAGGTTAAGGCAGTTATCCCTCCATGGGGGATGTGTTCACAAGGTCCTTTTGTGCACCAGGAATATATCCTGGTTCCACTGTCTGAGGTCCCTTAGACTGCTCAGGCTTCTGGCTGAGACCCATATTCAGGGTGTCTGAGTCAGTCCCATTCTGGATTCCCAGCTATCAATCTGGGGGGGGGGCATTAGCTCCTCCTTGTTCAGGTCAGCTGTCTCTATGTGTTTCTGCAACCTGGTCTTGTCCTCTCCATCTACATCTAGGTTCTAGTTCGACTCAGTGTTTAGGTATGGGTGTGAGTTTTCTTTTCTGAGTCTTGTACACAAGGAAAACTATAACTATCTAGTCTTCAACTCCCTCAGAGACCCTTAAAGGAAATAATTTTAATTGAGGAAGCAGGAAGTGCTAGCAAACAACTTCCAAAAAATATAAGACAGAAAACTCCTGGCAGCCTGGACAGTGACTCAAGGTTCTTCTGAAACATTGAGGCATCCATCTTAAACCTCTAGGGTTACCATATCTGACAGACATTTCTGTGAAGGAGGATTTCTGAAGGAAATGTCCCACCTTGTCTTGGAACATTTCCAGTCACTCTCTTTTGTGCCCGCCTTGTCCAATGTGGACAGCATACCTTCAGCAGTCAAGGCAAACACCCTTTCTTTCCCAGTAGCTGACTCTTGCCATAAAGAAAGTAAACTCTATGTGTAGTTTCCATGATGCCCATCATCTTCTCTAAAGTAGATTGTTGCTTTGAGGAAAAATACATGTCTCATTGTAATGGAATCTAGAACTCATCTTAGGTTTGACTAGCTGGATAACGAGGCACTGAGATATGTCTGTCTTTGTGAACTTCATCCTTAAAAACCTAGATCCGACCATGCCTACCTTTTATATGTGTGCAGGGAATCCAAGGTCAGGTCCTCACACATATTCCATAATTACTTTAAAACTGAACATTCTACCTGTGCATCTCTATCTGGAATAAAATACTGTAACTAGACAGCACTGAAAACTGAAAATCTATAGTCTCTCATAAAAATGTAAATTTATGTATATACTTATTATTTATAAAATGCCAACTCTGATTATTTTACCAATCATTTTAATATTGTATTTTCATGTATTTTAACCTTTCAAGTCACTGGATTATTTCTTATGACACAATTGATGCTCATAAAATATATCTTTTACAATTATTTGGAACATAGGACTGTTCAAATGGAGTTTATTTCAAATATCTGTATTTATAAATAGTACAGATATAACAGATTAGAAATTTAAACATGACATATCAGGGAATAGGAAAATTAACTAAAACTAGTTAGTATTAAATAAATGGTAAATGAAAGATACAGCAGGCAGCAAAATTACTGTGTGAATGTTGCTTATAAATTTTGATATTTTCATGACCAATAAAATAAAGAGGACAAGTAACTTTTTCAGGCATAGTAGTAAGTTCTAGTTTGCTGGTGTTTAGAATGACAAAATATTTCAAGGACAAAAAAGTTGGGCTAATAGAAAATACCAAATTATGAAACCAGTGTCACATAATTTAGTCCACCTGCATTGCCAATGGAAAACAAGAAAACTGTGTTAACAAACATAATTTTGAGGGTCATAATTTTCATATTGAATGAGTATTGTGGGAGAAACATAAAGGATTTGAAGTAGTTTCAGGAAATAATTTTATTTTTCACCATAGCATCAATGATTCTCTTCATAGTCCCATATGTATTTAGATTTTAAGTTTGTATAACCAAAACATTCTTACATAAGGCATTTGCTGCTGAAATCATTCTAAAATAGGGCTTTTCTTTCTAGCAAGCATCATTATTTATTTACCAAGAGGTTAAATATTAACAGATATAGCTGAAATTACACTAAATCACTTATTTTTCTTACAAAGGTTCTCTGGAAAAGGGGACTGGTATATATTTCAGAGCAATTGCTTTGCTGTTTGCTTCTCTGAACAAAATTCCTTACAAACCAATTTTTCAAGCACAACAATGACAATTCTGAAATCAACATTACTTTTATTACCAGAATAAGATGATAACCTTATTAATTGGAAATGACAAGAGAAAGACATTAATGTGTTGAAAATTTGAAAGGGTAAATGAAGTCTCAAGGGTCCTTTCTCTCTTTGACAAAGGGGTATTCTTGTACAAAAGCATCAAAAAACTTTTTATAATCACAAACATGATTAGAACTACATTAGAACATATACTTCTGTCTAAAACAAGCTGATTAAAGAGTCAGTTGCAGCTAGGCGGTGGTAACACATGTCTTTAATATCAGCACTGTGAAAGCATAGGCAGGCTGAACTTTGTGAGTCTGAGACCAGCCTGGTCTACAGAGTGAGTGGCAGGATAGGCTCCAAAGTTACACAGAGAAATCCTGTCTGGGGTTGGAGGAAAGAGTCATTTGTAGTTTTAGTTAAATATATGTGTCTGTGCTGGTGGGGGAGGCCATGGAAGAGAGTACATGTTCCTCTGTAGTTGCAAGGGTAAACTAGACTCTTTGCAAATAAAATTAGAAGAGCTGTAAACTCTCTGATATAGATACTGGGTGCTGCAGAATTCTTTGTGAATGTTAGATACATACCAGCGTCAAAAAATAAAGATTTTGTTACATATTTCTAAATAAGCAATGTGATGCTTCATATATGTGTGTATTTATTTGTGTAAAATTCACACTAACAATATTGGTCATTATTTTAAAGTCATCTTGCTCTTAATTATTTCAATTTTAAAATAGACCCAAAATATATGAGCTAAAAGTTCTAATTCCACAATGTCTTTTAAGCATGCTAGAAATGGGGAACCCTGTCTCCTTGTTCAGACCAAGTCCCTAGAAAGCACTCAATTCCCAAGCTTCAGGTTGATTAGTATAAAACTCTGCATTTCTCTTCATTGTTTTAAATTATAAGCAAATATGAGTGTTCTAGAAGTTACTAGAGGAAAAACACTTTATTTTAAAAGCTCACAATGGATATTTAGAATCATTATGGTTGTCCTATGAAGTATTTTCCCAGCGATGGGTATTGCTGGCAGCTATTATTTATTATTATTTCTATTATTATTGAATATAGATTATCAAAGAGTTGATTTTCATTATGATTTCCCCTCCCACATATAGTGTCTGTTTTTGTGAATTTTGGGGAGCTCTGTGTCTGCTAAGCAATTTTTTGCTTGTTATTTTTAATATGGTTTAATTCTAAG
Source organism: Phodopus roborovskii (assembly GCF_943737965.1). Taxonomy (NCBI): domain Eukaryota; kingdom Metazoa; phylum Chordata; class Mammalia; order Rodentia; family Cricetidae; genus Phodopus; species Phodopus roborovskii. The sequence goes on along the minus strand of NW_026126511.1, from coordinate 11,621,138 downwards.
GGCTCTGACTTATGGATTGTCCTTTGATACATTTATAATATGCTGAAGTATTTTGTTAGGTGAATATGAGTATAGTGGGAAGATGTAGGTCCCTTGAAGAATGACCTAGAAAAGTATACACATTCTAACCTCTTCCTTGCTAATGCTGCTTCTTTCCCAGGAGGAGGTGAGATGATTGGCTATACCTATATTCTTTGCCACAATGAATAATATTACCCCAGACTCAGAAATGAAGCAACTCATATATGGTGTGGGAGTTCAGAAAGTGTGCGCTATATTGAATATCCCCTCAAGTTTGTATGAGTCATCTGATGACAGCCAAAAATAAACAATGAAAATCATCGGAAGAGAACCCTCTTCTTTTTTCTTTCATTTTTCAGATTAAAATAGAATCATTCTACTCCCTCCTTTCCTTTACACTCCATAAGTACTCCAAAGTCCTCCTTACTCGCTTTCAAATCTGTAACATCATTTTTCATTTGTTGTTTTTACAAGCACCTATATTCCTAAACATAACCTGATGTGCATGTATATTGTATTTACAAGCATAGTTTTAGGGATGACCATTTGTCATTAGATAAACATTTGACCTCCTCTTCACTGGAAAGGCATAAGTCCTCATTTTCCTGTTCTTTTTGAATAGGCTTGAGGTCCCTGGGATTTCCCCAACCACATTAGCATGTCTATTGTTGTCCTTATCAAGGTTGTGTTGGAGATAATTTGGGGGTGCAGTTTCTGATATTAGTAGGAGAACGTATATTTCATGAAATTCACTTAACCTTTGGTTCCTAAAATCTAATTGTTAGTAACTGACAAAGTATGTGTGCCTTGATGGTACCCTCAGGGTTTTCATGTACTGCTGGATGTCCTTCGGGCTCAAAGGCATTACAGCTTGGTAGGACTCTATCGATTTTTTTTTTCAAACATGCTTACATTTACTTCAGCCTCCCCCTTCCTTTCCCTGCCTTTGCCTCCCTTCCTCTCCGTTTTAGTATTCTATTTTTTTTTCCATTTTCCCATTCTGATCACTCTTCCACACTTAACCCCCTTTTTGTAATTCCTAGTTTTCTGAAGTTATTCATTCTCTGGAGTGTCTGAGGTTTATAACTAGAGGCTTTCACTAAGAACTTCTGACATATGTATTTCTGCATCTAGGTCACTTCACTCAATATAATCTTTCCTAGTAAGCTCCATTTAAGCCAGGCTTGGTGGCACATGCCTTAAATCCCTACACTTGGGAGGCAGAGGCAGGTCGAGCTCTGTGAGTTCAAAGCCAGTTCCAGGAGAAAATTATCCATTTAATTCTCAGTTTATGAATTCAAATTACTTTATGGCTCAATGTATTTATTCTGTAGTGTATATATACTATATTTTCATTTTCCATTTGTCAGTTGGCGAACATGTAGATTATTTCCAGTCCCTTGATATTGTGAATAGAACAATATATAAGGCAGCATAAGTATCTGTAGTATATGACTTCATGGGTTTTGTTCATATGTCATATAATGGTATATCTGAATCTAGAGATATATTTATATTATTGAACTTGGCAAAGACTTTTGACCTTTCACATTTATTCATAAGCCTGTTTATAGTAAGTCTATAAATTGTGGGTAGACTATCTGCATAAAACCTTCAGGACACAAAACCATAGGCACACCTGTCAAAATGAGTCACTCATCCTTGTCCCTAATGTATTGTTTTGTTTTTGTGTGTATGTGTGTTGGTCGTGTGTATCCATGTTACTTTAGAGTTGGTAAGTATAACTAAATGAGAGTAAGACTACAAGTGACGGTTAGTAGAAACTATCCATACTTAACAGTTAAATGTCCTACATTTTTTTAATCAGAAGTTTCCTCCATTTGTCAACAAGTCACATAAAGATTAAAAATTACGGCTACATGGCTGTAAACACGAAAAATTTAGTAATGTGTGAAAGGAAGAATAAATCAAGGGTAAACTTTCATGTGTACTTTTTCAAATCAAATTTCCATGGAAATCCTAAATGCAAACACATTACTGTTTTTTCTTCCCAAGTTCTCCAGGGGAAAAAAAAAAAAAAACCAGGAATTGAATTTGTACAAGCATGTGATTGTAAGCATTGTAAGAATAAGCCCAAGGCATTAGAGAATGCAAAATGTTCTTGGGTTCATATTGTATACACTAGATAGCCAGCGAACCTATGTCTACTGGAGAGCTTGATATATGATATATATCCAAACAATATATGAAACTGAACATGAAAATTAACATCCTGGAAGAAGGCATTCAGGAAAAAGGGCATCTATTATTCAGTATTTGTTGTTCTATGGAAAACTCTAATGGACTGTAGAGGCTAACCCATATTAAAAGCACTGTCTGTGTTACATTGTCTACTGATTTGAAGGTTAATGACATCCAGAAATATACTCATAATAAATTTTAAGCAAATATATGAGTTCCCCACAGGCCTATAAACTTGATAAAAATATACCTTGAAAGTCCTCATTATACCCAATAGTCAATCTTCCAGCATTACATCATCAATTTATTGCTGCTTCTTTCAGAGATCATGTTTATATCATATTTTACTCTACATAGTTTTATTTATTTTTATCTAATATATCACTTTTCCCAAATAATTAAATTTTGATATAATCAAAAAAAAAAGGAGGAAAGCAAAGTCAAGTAACTTTTTTTCATTAATCCTCAACAATGGCTCTGTGATATCTAGCACATCCCATTTTAAAATAAACATGTTTTTTATTAAAATACTACATCATTTCCCCCATTAAATTCCTTCCACAAATCCCTCTGGTGTCCTCCACATCCCATTCAAATTTACAGTGTCTTTTTCTTTAATTATTGTAAAAAGCAAACATACTCAAATATGTATGTATGTATATATTTTTGCAAACACACACAATCACTCATGTTCACATGTATACACACAGACATATACATGTAAATGGGTGTGCATACGCATAAAAGCTTCTGAGTGCTTTAGGGTTGCTTGTTGTATATTTATGAGTTTAGGTTTGATAACTTGGTATCAGATAACTAATTAGGAGGCTTCTCATTAGAAAGGAGTAATTATGCTCTTGCTGTACCTTTAGTTGCTCTTCACAGGAGCTCCATACAATCCCTCAATCCACACTGGAATGCTTATTGCTTTAGATTTGTTAAGATCTTCTTTAGGTAGCCATATTGTTGATATTTTTTGTTAGTGTTGATTTCTTCCATGCCTAAAAGACACAATGTTGCAGCAAACTTGGTTGTGACTCATAGAATCTTTCTTCAATGTTCCCTAGTCCTTAGTAAAGGAGCTTTGTTTAGGAGACATGGACACCCTATTGTCAGTTGGCTGTGTTTGACTTGTTTTTGTAATAGTCTCCACATGCAGTGAAAAATGATTTACTTTGGTGAAGGGTGGAAGCTATAGTCATCTTTGATAATAAAATAATAAATATTTATAATGCAGTTAGAAATTATACTGGTTTAGAAAACAGCAGTAGTATGTTCTTCATTAAAATCTATGATCGCATCATCTTAGGGAAGATGGTCAGATTTATAGTGTAGTATAGTATGATTTCCTTCCTGTTTACTGGCTCTTGAATCCAATTAAGAAAGCTGAAGGCTGCTGCAAAGATTTAAGTGTCATTTATGCACCATTAGGGCTATCCTTTTATGTTGGTCTTTTTTTGTGATTCTTATTTATCACATCTGAGTAGGACTATTGATTACTTTTCTCTTTTGGTAGTTTACACAGAACTATGTAAGATACTGCTCTAAAGGAGGCTGTCAAATGAGGTCTAGATCAAATCCTTCAACTCTCATGACAGAAATGTGTGGTGTTTTAGAAATAAGAACTATCTTAATTAGGTGTACTATTGCTTTGATGAAACATTACGATCAAAGCAACTTGAGAAGGACACAGTTTGTTTGTTTATACTTCTAAATAACCATCTATCACTGAAAAGAAATTAAGGAAGGGAATCAAACAGGTCAGAAACATGAAACGTGGATTATATGGAAGATGGTACATAGGCCATGAGGGATGCTGCTTACTTTCTGGTTTGCTCAGCCTGTTTCTTTTTGTTTGTTTGTTTTTTAGAACCCAAGGCCACCAACCCAGAGACAGCAGTGGAGTCTGACCGCTTTGGTGAGTCAACTGTCCCATAATGGGGGATATTCTTCTGTATATATGTTCTCTTTCGGTTGATGAATAGAACACTGTCCAGTAGACAGGGATCATTGGTGAGGCTACACGATGAGGAGAATTATGTGGAGAGATAAAGAGGATGCCAGGTAGAGATGCTATGTAGTCGCAAAAGGAATAACATGCTGGAACCTTCTCTGGTAAGTAGAAATACATAGATTAGAAGTTATTTGCCAACAGTGCTTTATTCATTAACCAGTAAGAGAAACATATTTATAGAATTTTAATATTTCCTATCACTCCCCAGTAGACATTCCTCGGGTGTTTATTTGCAGCTTTCTCTCTCCTGTTATCTGGTGATTTCCACTTAGGTTATCTTTTTGCTGTGTAATAAAACTAACTGGGAAGATGTAATACACTTCCTCTATACTCACCCCAGGTAGGGAACCCAGGACAGTCTAAAGTATGGATACCACTGAAGTCTAACTTAGGGAAGCAATGTGTTTTACTGGGTATAACTTACAGGAATATTGGGGAGGGGTTGCTTACAGGAGCAGAAATGACTCAAAGGCAGCTGTACTACCAAAGGCTATCCCAGCATGAGTAACAGCTGACTTAACTGGGAACCTAGAGGGCAGGGCAAAAACTCCAGGCAATTTAACAGGTTAGAAAACATCTGACAACACTGCATTATTTGAAATAAATTTCTTTCAGGTAGCTTAGCTGATTTCTGTTTCTTCCAGAAAGTTAGTCTGGTCTCACAGTGTTTGACTTTTCTCTCCCTTCCCCCTTTTTAAATTTAAATTTGAATCACTTTGTTTTACATGTCAATCCAAGTTCCTTCTCCCTCCCCTCCTCCCCTGCCCCACCCTACACCCTATCCCACACCCTATCTGCTCCCCAGGGAGGGTAAGGCATTCCATGTTGGATCTTCAAAGTCTGTCATAACATTTGGAGCACAGCCTAGGACCTCTGTCATGTGACTAGGCAGAGAGTATCCCTCTATGTGGAATGGGCTCACAAAGTCCATTCATATACTAGGGAGAAATACTGATCCACTACCAGAGGCCTCATAGATTGCCTAGACCTCCTAACTGAAACCCACATTCAGGGGATCCATGTTGGTCCTATCCTGGTTTCCCAGCTAGCCGTCTGGGGTCCATGAGTTCCCCTTGTTCAGGTAGCTGTTTCTGTGGGTTTCTCCAGCCAGTTAGTGACCCCTTTACTCATCACTCCTCCAGCTCTGCGACTGGATTCCAGGATTTTGGCCATTGTTTGAGTCTTTAAAGAAAGAAATTTAAAAAAGATACCAGAAAATGCAATGATCTCCCATGCTCTTGTATAGGTAGGATCAACATAGTAAAAATGGCAATCTTGCCAAAAGCAATCTACGCATTCAATGCAATCCCCATCAAAATACCAGCACAATTCTTCACAGATCTGGAAAGAACAATACTCAGCTTTATATGGAAAAACCAAAGACCTAGGGTAGCCAAAACACCGTTCATGCTCTATTATAGAGCTCTAGTCCTGAAAACAGCATGGTTTTCTAATTTTAGTCCCCTTGGCAGCTCTTCTTTCTTTAGTCTGACAAGGTTATTTGTTACTACTGTTTACTCTTGTAAGGAAGAACCTTGTGAGTATGATCTGGTCAGTTTCAGGGACTTCCTGAAGCAATTTGAGTTGTTCATCTTCCTGTTTGATAATTTCCCTGTAAGGTAGAATGTTTCAATATCTAAGGAAACTATTATACAACAGTAGTTCTAGGAAGCTTCTAGTACAGAAGGTTGTTACTTGATTTTTCAAATGGCCTTTACTGTTTTGTTTTCCATCCCCATGGCCTCTCTTTTATCAACTCCTATCTCACTGTCCATTTAATTCCACTCTTCTAGTTTCCCTTTCATGTATTGTTATGGATAGTTGGCAATTAAAAAAAAAAATTACAAATAGGTGTACTTCATTGTTTTCCTTTTTCATGTTAATCTTTGAAATTTTGATATATGGACACAGTGTATTTTCATTATATTTACCTACTATTTTCCCACTCAAACTACCCCATTGCTCTAACAACAAATTTCTTTCTAACTTCCTGTCCTTTTTTTGTTAAGTAGTAAATCCTGTTAGTGCTGCCCATCTGAATAATTGTGTGTGGCTTACCAATGGGTCATGGGCAACCTACCTGAAGTCATGGTCTAAAGGGTATTTTTCTTTATCCAAAATGTCATCAGTTTTATGGCTTTTTAACTAATGGTAGAACCTCAGGGGCTAGATAAACTGTTCATGTTGGAATGTTAACTACATTGATCTGGTGTAGTTATTGTGTATTGTGTAGGCAACCATAGTTTCTATGAGTCCATATATGCAAAAACCAAGCTAATTCTGTAACACAGCATTTCACAACACTCCTCCATATCCTCTGGCTCTTTATTTCTTTTTGCCTACTCTTTCACAACCTTCCTGATCTTCAGAGCCACAAAGGTTGTTATAGATGAGCCATCTTTCTGTGTCTATGCATTAACTATTGTCCACTTAAAGAGAAACTTCTTTGATCAAGATTGATAGCAGGACAAATCTATGGATGTAAATATAAATATTTAGAGGACAGTGTGATAACTTGATCTTTTAGCAAAACAACTACAGGTAAGTTTCACACTGGAACTTTTGGCCACTACAACCATAGGTTATGGGGCATGGTTACAATAAGAGGTATGGTATAAATTTCCTCCAGTGTAGAAGACCTTAAATCTAGTCATAAAATGATTGGTTATTCTTCTTATAGTTGTCATGCTACTAATAACTAATGGGTAAATTTTGTCTGCCAAATCACTGTTGTAGTATTCATAGTTCAGTGTTAAGTATCTTAGATATATCACATTATAGATGATGTAAGATAACCCATCATTATTCAGACATTTCATTGAACATCATTTGTTGAAGAAATACTGCTTAAAACTGATTGTAACACCCTTTTATTTTGTTTCCTTGCACGGTGTAAATTTGTGTATAGCAATTTTCCTATTTCCACATTTACACATACAAAATCCCCTTATCTCTTAGGACTTATTCAATAATTTATAGTGTTTGATTTTATTGTGTTTTAAAATTATGGTACTCAGTGGGGATTTGCTAGAATATTTTTAAAGATGAATAAAATATTTTTCACCAAGCAAACTTCTTGTAGCTCATCAGTTTCATCTTAACTATGCACAATGGAGTATTAGAGGCTTCTGCAAATTTCCCTACAAGAGATTCAAGTTTTATCTAGACTATCAATCTTTTGCTTGAATTTGTCTTTTTCATTATTTTTTGATGGAATTTAATAATAGTTCCCTTTTAGGTACAAAAAAAAAAAAAAAAAAAAAAAAAAAAAAAAAACAAAATACAGGCAGAGATAAGAAACCAAACATAAAATGTTCTCTTTGATCTCACTAGGAATGTAGAAAATTCTTCACTGATTTGAGATAAATCTTTTTTGAAAATCATTTATAAATGATTACATATATGTAATCTTTTCAGTTCAATCTTGAAAGATTCATCATGCCCTCCATTACCATGAAAATACACACTCTATCAACATTTGTTTAACATGTTGAAGATTTCTATCTTCAAATGTTTTATATCATTATCAAACAGCTTGTTTCAAACATGTAAAATAGGAACAAATTTCTTACATGAATAATTATTGATAGGTTATTATTTGTATATTTTGAAAATTACCAATGTAATTTTGCTGGAAATATATGTTTCTTTGTTTTCAAATCTTTGGTATTAAAATACAATTATATTTCATCTTTCAATTTCTTCCCCAATCCATCCCATGTGTTTTATTGATCTCTTAAATTCATGATTTTTTTCCTCTAGTTGTTGTTGTGTGTGTATCCCTAAACATGTAAATACACTCTGCTGAGTTGGTATGAAAAACATGCATGTGTATTTTCATGATTGATTGTTTGGTATTGAAAAATAAATTGGTATGCTGTTCCTTACAGGAGACTTTTTCTTCATCTCTCAGCATTTTCTATGTTGTGTGTACTTTGTATGAGGTAGATCTAGCTTGCCTTTCACTCTTCCACAATGACATGTCTATTCATGTTGTCCTTGGTCAGTTAATGTTCAGGAGTTCAAGGACACCTCTCTTTGCAGATGAAGACTATTGTAGAAATCCACAGCTAATCAAAACACAGAGATCTAGAGCCCAATAAATTAATACATGTACAACAGCCTTCCAAATTTAAGGTTTATGGGTTATTGTGGTAGATGTAGGGAAAAAAGATTGTAACTTCCACAACAACATGGGTTTTGCTGAGAAATGTGTCTCTCTTAGCTTAGAAAGGTCAGTTGTAATACCCATGATGTTTTACCATCACAGCTACTTAAATACTATATTTTCAATATTATTTTATAGGCTTTGGAATGGTTAGAGTTATGTTTGTGTTTTGCCTTTTAAAAATTCAGATGCTATTTAAAGTAATAAGTAGGTTATTATTTCTATTTTCTACTTTTTACAAGAATGCAATTAATTCCCTTCTTCAGAGCATTATCAAAAGAATTATTCAATTTAATCAGATAAAAACAGATTTTGTGAAAAATATAGGCAAATGATGCTAATTTTATAGACCAATATTCCACAATAGTATCTTAGCCTCTGCATGTATTATTATGTTGTTAATATTAAAATTACATTTAAAACACTCCTACAAGTAAGTCTTTCTCTTTATCACCCACAGAGTAAGATTTTTATTATAACATAAATTCAGTTTTATCTTTACTTTTTTTGTTAATTTCTGTTAGAGGCTCTCTAGAAATATGATATTGGCTCAGAGTTTTTGTTTTTTTTTTTAATATACTTTTTACACAAATAAAGTAATAAAAAATATTTATTTTCTAGACATGAAGTGAAAGTCCTGTATCCCAGCCATTTTTATTTTTAAATGCAGGTCATATACTATATTCTGACCATGGTTTCCATTCCTTATCTCCTTCAAGATCTACTAGCCACTTCCTGATCCATTAACTCCACACCTTTCTTCTCTCTCATTTAGAAAACAACAAACATATGAGAATGTTTTAAAAAAGAATATGCATAAAAAACACACACACCTCTAAGATACAGAATCAGAAAATGTAATATTCAAGTCAAAGACTAGTAAGAAAAAAAAAATACTCAAAAAACGCCACATGAGAAACAACAAAATAACCTACAGAAACCCCATTGGATCTATATTTTCTTGGCTATCTACTACTGGGCATATGGTCTACACTTGTGTGTGGCTTATATACCCATTGAATCTCCAGTGAAAAACAGAAAAGAAAATAAACCAACAATAAAAACTTTTCAGTACTTGTCACTTTAAGATAGTACGTTGTTTAGGGTTAGGAGATCACTTCTCTACATTTTTTTCTCAGTGAATTTCACCTTGGGTGGACCTGTTCATGCTCTGTACATGCTACTATAGCCTTTGTGAATTCATAGTTATGCTGTTGTCAGTGCTGGTTTGTTTGGAAAACACTGATTCTTTGGTGACAACCAAGTTCTTTGACACTTAAAAGTTTTATGCCTCCTTTTCCTTATAGCTTCTTGAGGCATAATGGGAAGGATTTGATGTACACATCCCATCTAAGTGAGAGTGCTACAGAGTCTCTCTCACTCTCTACATATTGTCTACATGTGTGTCTCTGTATTGGTTCTAATTGACTTCATGATGAAGCTTTTCTGATGATGGCTGAGCAAGACACTGGTCGATAGGTAGAGAAGATTGAAGAAACAATGAATTAGTAAATCGAAGTTCTTCCTGAGTTATATAAGGAGGTCCTATCTCAAAAATGAAGCAATTAGAAAAAGATACCGAATATCTGTCATTTGATAAATTTTCTTTTCCCTACACCACACAATCAAGTCCTTCAATATTCACTTTCATTGTCCTTTGAAATCATGTATTACTGTATTGGGAGGGGTGGTTAATATATAAATGTTTAATTGCCTGTCTTGGGTCTAAGTTACATTTTTTGCCCTTTTGTTTTACTTTTTTAGTTCAGTTAATTATATATCTCAAATTGTGTTCCATTACTAAGATCTACTAAACATATTTCTTTCTTTTTAATAATGCATAAGAACACAGCATACACATAACCTTTGTATTCACCATACAAATAAAACTGATTCAAAGAATACTAAGTGAAAAATAAAATCTACTGCTTGACACATTTTATTTTACTTCCAGTAATCAATGCCATCTTTGTTTATAGTGATTATAACCAACCGTGTGTGCATAATACATCTCTGTCTCCTGCTGGCAATTAAGGAATTAAGCATGAAATGTATTAAGTACTTGGAAGATAACCCTCTATTATAAATTATTATATTCAAGGACAGTTCTAACTATTGTGAACAGAGTTTTTTTTTTTTCTTTTTTTCTTTTGTCTCTATCCATCTCACTTTTTCCTCTTCAGTTCTAAGTTGGGGAAGATAGAATGAATTGGCCTAGCATATAAAGCTTTAAAGAAAGATATTTGAGAAAGTAAAAGACCAATATCAATGTCCGAACCACCAGGGTCCAAACACAAGAAAAAAAAATGGGATTGAAGAAGACAAAATATTAGAGAAAGTGTAAGGTTACTGGGCCAAATAGAAACATTATTAGAATCTAAATTTTCTTTAGAATTGAGAACTACAATTTTATGTTTTAGTTACATTTGTACCACAAACTGAAGAAAAATGAAATATTTTTTATCCCCCTTTCCATGGAGCTTCCATGAGAGAAATGGGTAACTGTAAAGAACATTTGGCCACCAGCTTCAGCTAATACAGAAGAATCAATGTGTTTCTCACTAGAATGAGTTTGATAGAACACTCATTACTTTTTCCTATTTCCACAAGGGCAGGTCAAGGTAAATATGTATAACCGACAGACTTTATTTTCCAAATACATGAAGTCTCAGTTTTATTATAGATATACTTTATATAGTTTTCCTTACATGTTTTTTACATATTTATTTAAAGCTACACAGAGAAACTATGTCTTATAAACACCAAAAATATTTTCACACATTTTTTCAATAGTTTGATTATATATATTGTATCAAGATCATGCTAACACTTGTGCCAACATATTACAGAAATTACATATATTTGCATAGAGGTTTAAAATAGAATGTCAACAGATATAACTTCATTATTGATGAGACATGATTTGTAATGCTTTTAAAGATTCCCATAGTGTCACAATATTTTGAATTAAAAACTAATCTTAGCAAATTTCCAGTAACAATGAAGTTTATGAACTGTCTGGTCACATGATAAACTGGAAAGGAAAGGCACTGAGTAATGGAAGATATTTATTTTAAAGCACAACATGCATGAATTATTTTCTTACAATGATACTTGGACCATAGCCTATACTTAAAGGCATAGTCAAAATTGTTTCTAAAATCATAAATTTGACTTTCATTAATGTTTCCCTTTTAAATTATTTAGTGGAGACCTAATCAAGATAAATGTAACTCACTTTCTTGGAACCAATATTGCATTGTTCTGTGAACACATTACAAACTTTCTTGTATTAGATGAAGTAATACCAACATTTTACCTTCTATTTATTTGTGAATTAAGTTATTAAATTACAAATATAATGTAGTATTTTATATTTACCAACCCATATGCCAGACATTCCTGTAGGTAGTAAATGTAAAAGAATAATGGATAAAATATTGTTTGACCTCCAAGAAAAGAATGGAGAGTCAAGCAGTACATAAACACACATAAGTGACTACAATATAACAGCCTGTAATAAATAGTGCAATAGACGCTGGTATAAAAAATGATTTTTTTTTTGTAAAACACAGAGCAAGCAACAAAGGGAAATTTATTTCATCCTGACATGAGATCCAAACTGTACCCAAGAACAAAGGAAACTGCAGACTCTGACTCCAGAAATGCAACTCAGGGAATATGTAAGAAACAAGTAATATTTAACATTCTGCTGAATAGAACTAATAGAAAGTAAGTCAAGCAAGCCTAAGTTTTCAGGGGAATTTGTAGTAAAACGCTGAAGCGTCTCTTAGAATTCAACAAGAATTGGGTCAGTCTCCAAATAAAGACTTGCTGATCAAATGCCAATAGTTTGTTATGCCTTGTGATCAAGAAGTCTTCAAAAACACTCTTCAATTTAATTGTGTTTTTAGATGCTATTTCCTGTCTTTTCACTAGACAAAACCTTTATAGTAACCATATCTTATGTTTGTATGACAGCTTTTAAGTTCATGGGAAACATTGGTCTGACTCTCTTGTTTGTCTTTCATTATCCTGACTTATATGCAAAATTTTGACCATCTACTTACCAGAAAAAGGCTGTAAATATTGATATGTTAACAGTACAAAACAGCCCTCAAAAGGTAGATGATAGTTCCAACAATTTGAAAGTTTGTCACCATTATAGATATAGATATAGATATAGATATAGATATAGATATAGATATAGATATAGATATAGATATAGATATAGATATAGATATAATTAAACTATAAATTATAAAGTCTAGTTATTTTCTAAAGTGTGCCGATGTTTTCAATCAAGTGAATATAAAAAGCCTGCTATTGTTGAAAATTCAATTGGACTTATTTTAAGATAAACATTTGAGTTCTTTTTTTGTTTTGTTTTGTTTTTTTTTTTAATGTGGCATAGGCCCTTTAACTGAGAAGAAATAAGTGTTGGAATTAGATATTGAGGGGAAAACCAAAGTTACAAAATAGTCTCGAGTGAGGTACATGATTATGCTGGAGAGACATATTAGATTTCTAGGCAGTGTCAAGTTCCTATTTGAGGTCTGTGGTCATGAATTTTAAGTGAAACCAGTAGGGAGGAAAATCAAACTTTGCCTTGGATTTGATTTTGCTTTGCTGGAGACTATTTTATTTTATGTTTCTAATGCTTCCATAGGAAAGAGTGAAGGAAAATATCCCCATGTGAGAACATATTCAAGATGATATGTTCATTTACAAATTAAATAAGCTAGTTCTTATACTGAATATTTCATATTTAAAATTATGATTTCCAATGACAAATGATGTTTACAACTTTTATGGCCATCACGTGAATGCCTCATAGTTGAGTATTAAATTCTGAGGCTATTAAACATGAATTTTACACATAAAATTCAGCTTTGTGAATCTGAGTTATGAATGTTAATTTGTTTGGTTTAAATATGGAAATGTAAGTTACAACTCTATTAGGTTAGTTGCCTTGAGAGTGCTGTAACCTTGTTGCTGCACTTACTCTGGTGGTGGTGTAAAATTGCTACTTTCAGAAAGAGAAGGTTAGAAAATGTTTACATTTCACTAATACCACAAATAAAGTGATTTCATGAAAGCTAAAAAAAAAAAAAAATAATGATGGTGCAATGAATACCTAATTCCCTATTCCAAATCCAACTTTGTTAAAATGGCTTCTCTTCCCAATGATTGTAAATTGGAAATACCCTGCAGGAGGATTTAATGAACATAAGAAGGCCTAAATGAAGCAGGGGCACTTCTTTTTTGCCAAGGACAAGGTGTTTCAAGTGGGGACAGAAACTGAGGTAGATTCCTGCTACTTTGTGTTCTGCTTTTAATTTCCTTCCTTATTTGCTGATCCTTTTTGTCAAGAGCAGGATGATATGAGCCCCAGGAACTGGCTGGGCATCTACAGAGAAGATAGCAACACAACTACTCCTTCCCCTTCAAGGTCCTCATTAAGGTCAATGTGTGCTATAAATTTTTGTTTGCTTGCTTTAATTGTCTCTGATACTTTGTGTCCTGCATATCTGTCCAACAGACTATGGCTCTTGTGATTTAGTTTTTGCCTTTAAATTAACATGCTTGACACTCGGCACATTTGTCTCCACACCCACTACTCCTTTTCCATTCCCCAGCATTGAGTCATAAAGTACATATATGGTTAACATTTGACATGTGATACTAGTCCTTATGAATTTAATTGGTAATGCTTAAAACTGATAATTTGTAGTTGCTTCCACTTTGAAGAAAATGATACAATCTAAATTCTTTACAGTTGAATAAAATTCCAAGTATGGAATACATTCCATTTGCTTTATGCTTTTAGTTGATGAACACTTGAGCTGAGTTGATTTTATAACTCAGGAATCATGAATAGTGCTATAATACACATAAATGGGTAAGCCACTCTATGTTATGTTGACTTAGATTCATTTGGAGTTGCATAACTCAGTGTGTTTCTTCTCCTGAGGCTGTAAGAAAGTGTCTTGACTAATTCAATTTAAGGAAAGAGAAGTGAGGAGTCCAATTTGGCTCATCATTCTGGGGTACATGGAAGGGAAGTCATGATGGCAGAAGTTTGAGGCAGCGGATGATGTGGATCTGTAGTCAAGAAGCAAAGGGAGATGGATGATGATGACTATTGTCTTTTTTTCTTTCTTTTTGCTTTTTTCTTTTTTTGGTTATGCTCATTCCAAGACAGTGATTTATAGAATAGAACTACATTTATAGCGGTTCTTCTGACCTAAACTGACCTAATTAAGACAATCTCTCCCAGACCTGTGATGGGAGATGTCAATCTGTAAATATGTTTCTCTTATTGGTTAATGAATAAAGCACTGTTGGCCAATAGGAAAGGAAGATAGGAGGGACAAGGAGACAAGGACGATTTGAGAAGTAGTAGGGAGGAGTCAGCATGTAGGGACTAGAGAAAGAGAGGCTGGCCCTACTCTCCGGTAACATGAGACCACTTGGAAATACTTAGATTAATAAAAACACGTTAATAATTAAGACAGAGGTAGCCGATAAGAAACAAGTAATTGGCCAACAGCATTATATCAAATACAGAGTCTCGGTGTGTTAAGGCAGGGAAAAACCTTACTTGTAACAGACCTGTGCATATATTTCTTTCCAATGTGACTTTAAATTCTATCAAGTTAACAATTAAAATAAGTTGTCACAGAAGTAATTTGTGTGCTTTAGTGTGCATTTTCTAAGATATCAGGACAATTATTTTATGTAAATATTGGGATAAGGACAAAGGTATACTTTTGTTTGACTTATTAAGTAGAGATATATGTTTTATTTTCTCTCAATTCAGTTTACATCGGCTGTTGGAAATATTAGATTGTGTTCATTACCTCTTGTAATGAGAGCTAACTACTCTCAGTAGTTTCTATAATGTCATGCCTGACTATAAGTTGCCATGGTCCCTACCATCACCCATGTAATGAAGCATCCAATTAAATGCTTTCCTTTATTTAAAAGCCAAAACAAAAACAACAAAAGATTAATGATCACTCTGTGGTTACTTGGTAGCTATATAATTAGGTTTTCTGTTTGTTTCTTTTTCATTTTACAACACCCCAACATTAGGTTACCCTTTCTTCATTCAACGCATTCCCTCCACATCCTCACCCACCTCTGTTCTCCCACAAATCCATTCCCCTGTTTCCCTTTGGAAAAGAGCTGACCTCCCAGGAATATCCACCAAACACAGCATAACAAGTCATGTTTAGTTCTATCCTAGGTCTCTGGGCTGTCCTGCCTCGGGGTAGTTGAGGGATATTTGATTACACTGGGTAAAGATATGTCAATAGGATTGGTTTAATTTAAAACAAACAAAATGGACAATAGCCAGCCAGGAGGTATTGCCAAAACTTCTGAACACAGAGAAAGGAAGCCCTCAGAAGAAGAAAGGCAGTGTCACCAGCTGGATGTAGAGAAAATAGGGCATGCGGAAGGAGAGGTAACAGCTAGGATGCACATAGCAGCAGGCAGCTTAATAAAAATTGTTTAAGTTACAAGGCAAGTTAGAAACAAGTCTAAAGTAAGAGCAATATTTTATAATTAATAATAAGTCTCTGTATCATGATTTGTGAAAGACGAAATGGTGTAGATATGGCATCCAACAAGGTTATTCAAAAATAGGACCTCCATAAGCTAAGAGAAGTTATAAACAAGGAGCCAGATGTTGCTTTATAGTCCTGTAGTCTGTCAGATGGACTAGTTTTCAGCATACAGAGGTTCCACTACTGGTCACACTGCCTTTGGGCTGAAGCCAGGTGCCAGCACAATGCACCAAGCTAACATGGCAGTTTATAATTTGTCTTATTCAGTTAGAGGTTGTTGCAGGCTAGGGTCAGTAATGACAGATACAAAAGGGAAAAAAGGACTCTAACAGATTACAGTATGTCTACAAAATATGCGTAGATAAAGGCAGTGAGCACAGCTCTCAGTTCTGATGGTAAATGCACCCGACGCCATCTTGGATAGACTGTGGCTAACAGAGCCATGGCTTTCATTTTTACCAATGTTGTTGTTTACCAGATAAAAGACTCATGGCCAGAAAAAGATAAAGATTTACAGTAAAAACAGATTCACATTAAGTGAGAAAAGGTTCCTCAAAGCCAGCCAAGGTCTAGGGTCAGTTTTTTGTTTTATTTTTTTTTTTTTTTTGTTTTTTGTTTTTGTTTGTTTTTGTTTTTTTTAAATCACATAAGAAATGTTCCTAACTTAGAGAAGGGAATACCTATAAAGACATAAGAAGCTTAAAGGATAACAAACAGATTGAACCAGAAAAGAAAGTCCCCTGGCCATATAGTAATCAAAACACTAAACATTCAGAACAAAGAATGAATATTGAAAACTACAAGGGACATAGAATAAGTAACATATAAAGGCAGATCTATCAGACTTACACCTGACTTCTCAATGGAGACTCTAAAGCCAGAATGTCCTGAACAGATATGCTATAAGTTACTGCGGGACATGATGTATTTTATTAAGGAATGTAAGAATTAAATCGAGTTCATATATGCTGTTCTCTGTTCTGCCTTAGCAGAGGTGTTTCCCAACTGCTATGTCTCTTTTTCCTCATGGGAGATGACAGGTACTAACTAGTTCATCATATACTATTGTAGAGAAAATACAGGTGTGCCTTTCATTAATGATATGATTATTTTACACAGGATGATTAACTGGTATAATGTTTACTGATAGTCCACACTATAGTACTATAAAGAAGGACTTAATATTTCATATTAGAATGAAAAAAAATGCTTAGAGGAAGCTGGGTAGTGGTGACTGCCCATGACTTCAATCCCAGCACTCAGGAGGCAGAAACAGGAGGATCTCTTTGATTCAAAAGCCAGCCTGATCTACAGAGTAAGTTCCAGGACAAGCTTCATAGCTACACAGAGAAACTCTGTCTTGAACCCTACCTCCCAAGAAAATTATGCTTACAAGATGAATTTGAGGGCCATATCTGTAGAAAGAATGGATATTACCTGAATTGCTGGAGCATAGGAAGGGTAAGAACAGAAAATACTAAATATGACTCAAAATCAATGTGTAAGAGCTTATTACATCTTGAAAATTACAAACCAGTGTTTTATAGGTTAAATTTAATTGTCTAAAAACAATTTCCTCCAAATGGTGCTTGAAATAATGTCCCAGGCTTATGCCATTCAACATTCTTCCAGATCAAATTATTTGACCACCACTTTATTCACCTATGAATATGCAATATTGCTATGTTTTTGTTGTGCTGCTGTAGGTGAGGGGAAACTATATAAGGATACATTAAACTTTATTAATAATATCATGTGTGACTTTACTGTAATTTAGAAAACTGAATAACAGGAAATTACCTGAAAGATAACTGGGGAATGAGGTTAGCAGCAGGGGGCATACCATGATCTGAATCTGACAGGATACTATCAGGCTTCTACTGATATATTTGCCTGTGAACCTGTAAGAGTGGCATGCTCACAGGTATGGACATAATGGAATAGGCTGGTCTGGGGTACTGGACCCCAACTCTGTCTCTTGGATCTAGCAGGATCATGGAGAGCAGCATGTGTGTGGATTCTTGGAGCAGGAACTTGCAAGTCATTGGTTTCTCATGTAAGTGACTTCTTCCAGAACAATATATATATCCCATATTTATCCTTGTACTGTGTATCTTAATCTGTACATCATTACATATAGGAAGTAGGGTCTGCATTCTTAGAGCACGAACACTATCCTAGTCACTGTTTTCTGTGTAAGTTCTTTCTCCAACAAAAGTTCACTTATCATTTGTTTATACTGGGTCTAGATCTGGTGAATTCATAACTTACACACCTTCACAGACTCATTATTTCATAATTTTCCAGTTGGTGACACCATTTTAAAGACCATAAACTGTATGGCCACATTAGAATATTAAATAGTAGGATGTGGCCAGGGGACTTAACTCATTAGGAATATGGTCTTTGTGATTACAGGAACTATGGTTTTAGTGAACTCTCCTTAGTTTGTTTGTCAAGGTCCAAGAAAATTAGCTGCTACCAAATTCTCTCATAAAATGTATTCATTTACTGTGTTATGCCTTATTTGCTGGATGAAATTCTACCCTCTGAAACTCTAGTGCAAAACTAATCTTTCCTCTCTTAAGATATTATTGTCAAATAATTTAGTCACAGCAACACACACACACATGTTACAAATAGGTTTTTCCCTTGCTGCCAGTCCCACTGCCATTCTGGACCCAAATATCACACAGAGAGATGTGGTATTTGATATAATTCTGTTGGCCTGTTACTTGTTTCTTATTGGCTAGCTTTTTTTTAAGTATTAACCCATTTCTATTAATCTAACTATTTCCATGTGGTCTCATCTTACTGGAGAGTGGTCCTGGATCTGTGTTCTCTCCAGTCTCTACATGCTGACTCCTCCCTACTACTTCCTGACATCCTCCTTGTCTCCTAGTCCCACCTATCTTGCTTTCCTATTGGCCAACAGTGCTTTATCTATTAACCACTATGAGAAACATATTTACAGAATGACATCTCCTATCACACACACACACACACACACACACACACACACACTCACCCACACACAAATGCTCACACCCCAGTGGATACACACACAGTAATACAGAAGTTTAGGTTAAAACTGACTTTTAAAGGTGTAGTTTAAAGAATCATTTTTTTTTCAGGACAGTCAAGGAAGTAAGAAAATAGAAAGAAAACAATGTACAGTGTTATGAAGCCAATAACAGGAAGCTGGCTTAAAGAACACTATAACCTGAGTGTTAGAAAAATTGGTAAGTTCAATCTATGCCAGTTCAGTTTGATTTTATTGTTTCTGACAAAATTGCACTATACAGTAGATTGGCTCCAATCTCATAATACTCTGTTTTAAGTCCTGCAAGTACTGGTATTAAGTGCATGGGCCATCACACATAGCTCAGGCATAGATATGAGCTCTGATGCTACATGACATCTGGTTCAGTTTACATTTCAGTATGCTTAACCATAAACAGTAGTAAAGGCTGAACAACAAGACTCTTGACAGTATTGAAACAAATAAACAAAACATAACAAAACCACTGTTCAGAAAAGAAAGAGTGTTTTCAGGACAGAAATTTGGGCAATAAATCTTACAGTGACAGAAAAATTGTGTATACATAAAAGACTGTAATCTAGCATCTGGGAAGAATTGAGACAATTTGGCTGAATGAGCCTCTTAAGATCATAAACAGAAACTGGGCAACGAATACTACGAGATAGTACATTTCAGTGGACTAAAAATAGTGAAGATGAGAAGGAATGTACAAACAGGTGACTGAAATTTAGAAAGAGGTTAAATACCCTTGTTCCTTTAAAGTCAAGAGAAAAGAGTTAGAAGAAAATCACAGACTCAGAAAAACGGCACAGGGATGGCTCAGAACTCAACAATGATGGGCAAATCTGGATATATCTGGTCTAACCTAACCCAAGAAAGGAAACAGAAGTAAACATATCCAGATGATTGTAATTCTAAGTGGTTCCTAATAACCACGGAATAAAATTTTATTGGATTACTATTCTTCATGATTGTTATTCTAGATTTTTTAAAAATTCTCTCATATATTACACCCCAACCACAGTTTCTCCTCTTTTCCTACCACATCCCGTAGATCAAATCCTCCATCATTTTCCTTCAGAAAATATCAGACCTCCCAATAATACCAAGTGAACATGGTATAGCAAGTTATCATAAACTGTGTAAACTCTCACTTCAATGCTGAACAGGTAAAGGGTCACAAAGCAGGCACAAGAGAGACACGTCCCACTCTTACTACTTGAAGTACCACAAGAACTCCAAGGTACATAAGTAGAACATATATGCAGAGGAACTAATTCAGACCCGTACAGTCTCTGTAATTGTCTCTTCCGTATATCTGAGCCACCTATGACCCTATTAGTTGACTCTGTGGGCCCTGTTCTCATGGTGTCCTATTTGCATATGACTTCTACAGTCCTTTCTCCTGCCTTCTTCTGTGTGGTTCTCTGAGTTCTGCCTAATGTTTAGATGTGGGTCTTGGCATCTGTTCCCATCTATTGCTAAACGAGGCTTCTCTGATTCTCTGAAGACAATTGGGCTCTGGTATATGATTATAGCATAATATTATTTAGAGTAATTCTGTTGAGATTTTTTTGCCAGTCATGTTGGGTTCTCTCCTAGATTTCTGGGCTATCCAGGCACTGGCTTTTTGATTTCCAGGGAGTGTCAGTCCTGGCCTTCCTTTAGTGGTATGGGCCTCAAGTGGGACCAGTTGTTGCTTGGCCACTCCCACAAAGTCTGTACCACTGATACCCCAGAACATCTTGCAGACAGGACAAATTATAGAGCAAAAGTTTTGCAGCTGTGGTGATGTCTTCATCCTACGGAGATATTTGCTTGCAAAACGTGGCTGGTTCAGGATATGTATCCCCCATTACTAAGAATCTATGAGGGTGACCATAGGGAAGACTCAGTATTTTATTATTATTATTATTCTTTTCCATTAGTAGATCCATGCATTAGTAGATACTCTGTTTATCTTTCTTGATTTCTATGCCTCACAAAATATGATTTCTTTTTTAGTTCCATCCATTGCCTTCACATTACCTTCATAATACTTCATTGTGTGAATGCACCATATTATCTTTATCCATTATTTGCTTGAGGAGCATCTAGGTTGTTTCCAGATTCTGAATATTATGAACAACTCGGCTATGAACATAGCTCTGCAAGCATATTTGTTGAATCATTAAGCATCTTTTAGATATGTGACCAAATATGATATAGATGTTTCTGGAGATAGATTGATTCCGGATTGTCTGAGAAAATACTATATTGATTTGTAAAGTGGCTGTGCAGATTTAAACACATCACTGCCTGAGAGGAAAAAGATGGTAGATTCTGTTAGATATAAAAATGATTCTTGGACCAGGTGGTGGTGGCACATGCTTTTAATCCCTGCATTCAGGAGGCAGAGGCAGGCAAATCTCTGTGATTTGGAGGCCTGCCTGGTCTACAGAGTGAGTTCCTGGAAAGGCTTAAAGCTGCACCGAGAAACTCTGTCTCCAAAAAAAAAAAAAAAAAAAAAAAAAAAAAAAAAAACCAGAAATATAAAAAATGATTCTTGGTTGTTCAATATACATGTTGTATTCACCTTTTCAATAACTTTAAGCTATGAAATTAAACTCCACTTTGGCTACTAGGTTTTGATCCGAAATAAGTACACTGATATATAAACTACATTAAGAAAAAAAAATCTGAAATTCCACAGCAGAATCTCACCAGCAATACTTCTAATTTCAGAATAGATGAACTTTTAGAGGTAGATGGGAGATGGTGTTAAAAGTGCATAGTGCTTATTCTAGAAAGAAATGAGAATTTAGAATTGAAAAAGGTAAACCTTCAGCCAGCTATGTTTATTGAAAATGTCTGAGTCTATCATTAGTCCATGGAAAAATAAGCTAAGCATGGTGGCACAGGCCCATAAGTTCAGAACTTGGGAGGTAGGTGAAAGAATCCATATTTTAGTATTCCTCTATTGCATTTTTTTTTTTTTTTTACTGTAAGCATTTCTAGATTATGGAGGTTTTGTCTCAGAAAAACAACTGTTGACCAGCAAAATAAACAAAAAAGGTTAAAAACCATGAAAATATCTATATAATCATTAACATGCAAATCCATCAAAGGTTTTAGTCTATAATATGTGATTAAGAATTATCAATTATACATGTCGATTTACTACATAAATTTTCCATTCTTTGAATAAAGTATTTTGCCATAAACATACCATATATTGTTTCCAGTTTTAAGACCTGGAATTTATGCAAAAACTAACCATATATTGCATGCATTTGAAATATGTTAAAGAGTGTTATATAATTGTCCCCAGTGAAAACAAATACAAAATAAATGGTCTTTTTTGTTGTTCCTAAAGGTTTCAATGCTATGTATACTACTGACAATTAAACAGTTGCTATGTTTTGACATAAACAAATATTTGTAGTCAACAAGTTTCAGGTTCATGAAGTAAATATTCCTGTTTACTAGAGACAGATGGTAGATATATCAAACATTCTCTACCCTTACTTCCTTCATGAATGTTACTATGAAAGTATGACTCAGAGGAGATTCTGGTACCATTAGAGATTTTGTTACCAAGCACACACAACAACAATCATATAGTTTATTTTATGATATTGGTGTTTATGTTTTTAACCTTTCCCAACAGAGTATTGGATTTTAAATTTTCATATAAGACACATAAAATGTTATACTGATGCTTAGCTATCCTACCTATGGCTATGGAAAAGAGGAAAGAGGAGGTCCGGCACCATAGTAATCTAAATGCTTTTTATGTACTTTCTAAGCAGCACTTAAGAATGAATGTAACTTATTCCCTCAAAATAAGACAGTTTTAATGTTTACAATGCTAATCATGAGCCTTCTGTTATATATTTACTTAATTATGTATAATGAGCTAATACGGGAGCTCTGAACATATGCATTCTTGATCACGGGCTTTATGATTCTAATCAGTCAGCTTTGTATGCGTTCCTAATTAGATTCATACAAATGGCCTCTAACTATCCCTCATGTACAAGAAAAAAATGAGTTTGAGCATGCACTCACTCAGACATACACATGTAAAACTTTATGCAGACAGCTTACATTTCTACAGTAACAAATAGATATGTCAGAACAAAGGGTGGAAGTGTCTGCTCTTGGGCATTCAATGAGGGATACTGCAAGCACTCACAAGACTCTTAGGAGCTAACCACAGGTCATGGGTGGGCAGGTGATCTCTAGAAAGCTTGAAGATGACACAATGTGAAGAGAAGGCGAATGGCAGATGCCTGCTGTGAAAAGGGGCAATGGTAGAAGATGTCACAGTGTGAAGAGATTGGGGAATGTCAGGTCAGTCACTTAACCACACAGCTTGTATGCAGGCTTCCATCACAGTAGTTTGAAGAAGCATACCATTCACCAATCTTTGAAGGCATAGCTTATTTTCGCTTGTCTAAATCTACGTTGCCAAGAATTGATTATCAGATTCCAGCCTAGTCAACTTTACAACTCATAAGAAATCTGACATTCTCAGGTTTTTAACCTTTTGTTCATTTCTAGGTTTCCTGCAAATTAAGAAATTTATAGCCTGAAAACAATAATCTTGTATATTAAAACATGTGCGGTTACATTTTTTATTTTACATTTTGTATTATATGGTTGATATATTTATTTCATATCTGAATTTTAAAAAGCTCTAAACTGAAACTCTTTGTGATAATAAATTTAAAATTACAAAGAGCACCATTCAAATGTACCACAAATCTTGGAGAGAAAGATAAGCAATATAAAAAGTTTACATAAACATGTGTTATTCCTCTATATTTATATCCAATAAAAACATAACTGTAGCCCAGATAAATACTCACAGAGTGCCATGAGATTACACCATGAATCTGCCTTCACTCAGTTAAAATTTGCACTGTAATTTTCATAGAAATCAACATATTTCATAAAAATTATCCATCCAATAAAATTCCATATAATGACATTCACAATATTTAAATGTGATTATTGTAGATATAATCTATAAATATTTGACATTAATGTCACAGTATTATAAAATAAAATTTTAGTAATGCCTAGCATATTTTGAAGATGAAAATGTTTTGAGTTCTTTAGACTATAAAAATGAACCTTTCTGTTTTGTATTCACAGTCATCTTGTTTTCTTATTAAAATAAATATGTTTAAAAACTGGAAAGAATCCTAATCTAATTTTCCTTCCTTCTTTTCTCCCTCTCTCCCTTGCTTCCTATGACTCTGTTGTGCAGATGTCATTACATGCACCACCAGCATGTAGTGTCATTTTCCCTGGGTACTTTGTTTAGTGCTTCAGACTCATAATTCCATAGCCTTGCTAGTTGATTATTTTAAATTACCTCATCACTACTCTTTTTTTTTTTTGAGGATAAAAGTGATGAAGTCTGTGGACATTATTTGTAAGCATATATTTTTGAATAAGTTGCTAAATATTTTGGAAGCACACACACTTCAAATGGACATTTCAAAAAAAGGCTTTTTCAGGTAGTAATCACAAATGTTATCACTGATTAAACCATTGGTTCCATCTCTCCAAGCACCCTAACATTTCATGTTTCAAGTTTAGCAGTGTTTGCTTCATTCAAGATGCTACTGAGAACTTTCATACAATGGGTATAAAAACTACTACAATTGGGTATTATTGGACAGAAGACTGGTAGCTTCACTTAAATACAATAAAATAAATTATGGCAACAGTAGACAGCATGGGGGAATGGAATTTGGTGGGTGGTAACTTATTGTGGAAGAAATAAAGTCAGGGATTCAGGGATTTTAGTGAAAGGTATCTATAGTGTTTATGCTGAAGGCAGAGTGGGGTTACATGTCTAACCCAAGGAAGGCAGTAGAGGATATATGAATTCAATCACCCATCATGGGTGAAAGATTATGAATAACTTATTCCCCTCACAAAACATTTCCATAAAAAATATTTTTGCTGCTATTGAGCTCTTGATATATATGGAACCTATTTCAATTGAGAGGAACTCAAGCTTGATCATGAAGAAATTATTTCCAACACACACACACACACAAATGTAGTTTAAGTTATTTTCAAAGGAATTCCTTAACCTTCAAAGTGTTAAGGCTTTTGACTAAAGATTTCAGTTTTTGTATAATTTTATAAGCACAGATAAAATTAGAGATAGTGTTTTACACATTTTCCTGTGAATTAGATACACTTGGTAAAATTACTTCAAAGGCAGAAACTGAGGCACTCCAAGTGACTTACTAATTCTAAAACTGGAAGCAAACGAATGTGTATCATTGACATTAATATGGCCATGGCAAGAACCCCTTACCCAGACCATTGGAAATGGAAACACCTGCTTCAGGTCAGGCTTAGACAAATGGCAAAGCCCTTCCTTGGTCCTAGTGTAGACTGCAACAACATATACAGAAACTAGCAATCACAGCTTCTTTCCTATGAACAAGGGCAACTGAGACCACTCCCTGGAGAGACCTCCTACTAAGTTTAGCTAGAATCCAATTTTTCTCTCATTTTTGTATGTGTAATTATCACACTGAAGTTCAAGGCATGCAGGTGAATGTGTGTCTGCCATGTATTTTTTTTAACCTTATCTCCTTTAGACAAATTCCTAAACTGTAAAGGACTCATAGGAAAACTGTATGTTATCCAGAGCCTGGGTGATTTATAGGCACATTACAGTTTGAAAGTCATTGCCGCTTGAGTTATTCATGTCTAAAATATTAAATACAGTAAATTTGTTTATATCCTATTATTTTTTATAAATGGACAATGAAAACTACATCTGTAAATTACTGAGCTTATACATGGCATTTTCCTACATAATAATGAACTTCTGTTAAGTAGTTTAAGTTCCTTAATGAATAAGTTATGTAAAATAGAAAACAGAATGTTTGCTACAATAATAAAGTACATATTACAATATAGAATATATTTGATCACTATATTCAACATGCATAATTTCATGTATTATAATCAGATGTAGTCATAAATCTATGTTATAAATACATTTTAATATTAAAATGCATGTTTACTAAAGTATGAATCAAATAGCTTTCAGATTCCCCTTTTATAAGAAGAGATGGGAAAATACTCTTTGTGTAAGTTTTTGAAAGGCCACAAAGAAACCAAAATCTAAAAGGAAAATCATAATGGGAAATCATTTGGACTTATATCAAAATATTCTTATAAAATCAAAAAAAAAAATTCCAGGCAAAAGTTAAGGTACATAATAGGGAAATTGTGTACTTACAGATTTTATTTCTAAAAAGGGTAAAAAAAAGTACAAACTTCTTCAGTGAAGCAATTTAAGGGTGGCAGTGTGTGTGATATCTCAGGCCTTGGAGAAGGGCTCAATAATTAGGAGCACTTAGTGCCCTCTCTGAGATCTGGCTTCAGATTCCAGAAACCACACAACAACTCCCAAACAGTCTGTGATTCAAAAGGTGTGGGATGTGACACACTTTTCTGGAATCCTGGGCTCTTCAGTGCATATAGTATGTATTATCTCAATGCGCATAAACACACACACACACACACATACACAGAGAGAGAGAGAGAGAGAGAGAGAGAGAGAGAGAATATGTACACATGAAAGTAAATAAATGCTTGAAAATAAACTAATTGAAAAACATTTCCTAGAGTTAAATAGTGTTTTTTTTTTTTTAAAAGATGATACACAGGTGTCTTCTTGACATGTAAAAAATGTAAGTAACATTAATCCTCATCAAGAGAAATAAAATGAAACTACTGTAAGACATCACCAATTTCACTTAAGCGGGCCTGTTATGAAACCATAGAAGGTTAAAAAGTTATGATGAAAGCATAGTGAAAAGGAATCCTAGCAAACTGTTGGTGAGAATGGAAACCATAGGCATTAAGAAATACACCATGATGTTTCCATAAAAAGAAAAATAATAGTAGCTGATGGTAGCAGAAGCAGACACCCACAGCTAAACACTGAGGTGCACTTCTGGAATTTAGTTTCAGAGAGGGAGGAGTGATGAGCAAAGGGGTCAAGACAAGGCTGGAAAACCCCATAGAAACAGCTGACCTGAACAAGGGGGAGCTCATAGACTTCAGTCTGATAGCTGGGAAACCAGCATAGGACCAACCCAGACCCCCTGAATGTGGGAGTTAGTTAGGAGGACTGGGCAATTTATGGGACCTCTGGTAGTGGATCAGTATTTATTTTACCTAGTGTACAAATGGATTTTGGGAGCCCATTCTACATGGAGGAATGCTTTCTCAGCCTAGACACATGGGGGTGGACCTAGGCCCTGCTCCAAATGATATGGTAGACTTTTGAAGACTCATCATGGAAGGTATCACTCTCCATGGGGAGCAGACAGGGGATGAGATGGGGGTTGGTGGGGGTAATGGGAGGAAGAGAGGGTACAGGAACTGGGACAGACATATAAAACAAGCTTGTTTTTAATTTAAATAAAAAAAATAGAAAAAATAAAATATCTGCTATTTTACCTACTAATACCATGAATGAATATATATCTTAAGTGAATGACATTATTATATTAATTTTATTATTCTAGTGTAAGTGTTCATAGTAGATGAATCCATAAAAAAAAATAAAACTATACTAATGGATGCAAACTGGGCATGAAATGAGTGACATTCTGTCATGTTGACAATATGGAGGAAATAGATCTCATTATATTAGATGAAAGAAGCAAGGGAATATAGCAGACCCAACGATCTCAGTCAATAATGGCATGTAAATATTTTCATATCATACAAATAGAGATTTTCATGTTGTTTATTTCTTTATAAGATACTTTCTGAGAGTGATTGGTGGTATTAAATTGGTATTAAATTATAGGTAAGAATATGACATTCTCATAAACATCAGCAGAGTGAAAATGATATTATATAATAATGCATCATGTGCATTATTGTTGTGGAATATTATCTTAAGATGTGTTATATTTCTTTATGCTGTGGTACATTTGTTTTAATGTGTTGCATTCTTTTATGTTGCATTTGTTTAACTCTGTGAAACTGTGTTACTTTTTGTGTCTAAAATTTTACAGGAGAATGTCATGCTTCAAGAACAAAACCACCTACCAATTCCATTTCAGCAGGAAAACCTACATTGCTGGAATTAGTCTGGGAAGGTTCTTGTTCAGCAACGATTTTTGCCCAATGACTCTCAGCTATTTCCTTACTCCCAGATATAAACTTGAGGAATTTCTTTAGTGACTAAGTAGGGGTATGACTTTGATATTAATCTCTGCACTGGGCTTTGGAAGCAGTTGTCCTGTTATGAGTATGTTTCCCTGCCAGTCTGGCCCAACCACTATGCCAGCCCCAAATAACACACAGAGACACTGTATTAGATATAAAACTGTTGGCCAGTTACTAGTGTTTCTTATTGGCTAGCTGTGTCTTAAGTATTAACCCATTTTTATTAATCTAAGTGTTTCCACGTGATCTCATCTTATCGGAGAGAGGGCCCGACGTTCTACTCTCCATCCTTCGTCCTTCATGATGAATCTCCTCCCTACTATACTTCCTGAATCTTCCTTGTCTCCCTATCCTGTCTATCTTGCTTTCCTAGTGGCCAACAGTACTTTATTCATTAACCAAGATGAAAAACATATTTACAGAATGATATCTCCCATCAATGTCCAAAAAATGTTTTGTTCCATTGCTGTCCTTTTACTCCATATATATTTGAAACTGTCATGGATTTCTGGTCATTAATGACTTTATTTATTTTTTTTTTTTGTACTGTTTCTGGAAGATGGTGTGGGAAAAAATAAAAGCTTGAAGAAGTTTAAGCAATAAACTTACACTAATTCCAGTAAATGGCAAGGGTGATTTATGGCTAAAGTAAGTATCAATATGAAGAAATGACTGTTTGCTTTAATAACTTAAAGTTCATTTCACTGACTACATGGGAGACATTCAGGCCAAAATGTATAAATAATAAAATGCCCATGGACTGTTGCAGCATAGTGTTTCCAAGATTATATATCTTAAAGCAAAAGGAAAGCGTGAAAAATTAATATTTGAGGATAACTAAGTGGTTTCCAAAAAAAGGTTTTCTTTTAACATTGAAAGCAGCAATCTAGAAAGCAGAGCTGTTCTCAGATAAGTCACTTTTATTGATACATTTATCACTTAACGCTGATGTTGGTAATGCTGAATGAAAGCATATTATTCTTTGGTTTTATGCTTATTAAACAAAGCATAATATGAATGAAACTTTAAGCATGAATAGAATGCAATTATCAAAGCATAATTTATTTTAGAAGATTAATTATAAATGAAATTAAACTAAATAACTATAAGTAATGGCTACCCAACTAATATTGAAGTAAACATGGTTGCAATAAAAATACTGTTTCACTTAAAAAAAAAGGGGATATTAGTTGTAGCATTATTGAGGAGAAAATATGTTGTTAGTGAATGTCGATTATAAGTATATTCTACTTATGAATAAAAGCAGTAAGATTGTCTGTAGTAGCTAAAGTAAAAAAAATTAAATAAATGTGCTACAATTTTGTGTGCATGTTGGATCACTAAGAATGTAGGAATGATATCAAAGAAATTTTATTTGATGATTGATTCAAGCATTTGGAAATATGTTTACTTTTAATTTTTGTTCTTAATTTGATTTAAAATATAAAGATTATTTAGTATGTTGAAACTTAAATTAATTCCTAAAAATAAAAAAATAACTTTAAGGTAAAAAAAAGTGTAAGCAATTATCATTCTAAACTGTAAAACTGGTCTAATCTCTTTTTTTTTTAGATGAGTAAAGAGGACATTGATTATTTTTTCTAATAAGTTTGTATTACAATATAACCTGTAACAAGTTACAATAGAAGTCATAAATTAAACTGCAAGAAGTAACAAATTGTTTTTCCATAGATGTGAAAATTCATTTCTCTTAGCTTCAATATGTTGATATGCACAGAACTAAGACAAGAAGACAT
This sequence comes from Phodopus roborovskii, assembly GCF_943737965.1. Lineage (NCBI taxonomy): Eukaryota > Metazoa > Chordata > Mammalia > Rodentia > Cricetidae > Phodopus > Phodopus roborovskii. The sequence goes on along the minus strand of NW_026126511.1, from coordinate 11,591,146 downwards.
ACTATTTGGAAAGGATTTAGACCTGTTTCTAAGTTATGAAACTGAACCCAACTGCTAATAATTTCACTTTTCAGTGACATTTCAAAGAAAACTATTACCTGGGATTGCCTGCTACATAAGAATAGTAAAAAGCAGGAGCCATTTAAAAATGAGCTTATTAGAGAGCTTTCTAAGTATGTGCACACAAATTGTAATTTCAAGAATTTTCCACAGGAGTCTTTTGAGTCATCTGTTTCTTTAGTCACCAACAGGTATATATGAAAATTTGTGTAGTATGATGGTTGGGTAATGCTCATTATCTACTTATATTCAATGTTATTGATATAAACAAGCAAAATTTCAAACTTTAGCATACAGAAACAGACTGGTTCTTAATGGCAGATCTTGAAGATCATGGGAGATTGTTAATTGTGGTTCTTATTTGATAAATATTTTGTTATATATTTCACTGTGTTAAAGTTAAAACCCTTCTTTTTATTTTGCACAGAAAATATAGGCAGGACTAGGATACAAGGAGGTTTCGGGAGGAGGTAGGAGGAGAATTAACATGTAGGAGGGAAAGAGGGCAGAACTCTGAACCATCTCTCTGGTAAGATTAGACCATGTGGAAATACTTAGATTAATAGAAAGTTTATAATTTTAAAGTGAGAGCTTGTTTGGAGTTTTTACCAGAGGAGCAATCGACTGGTATACCCTTGACCAAAGACTAGTCCTCTCTTTGAGGAAGGCATACTGCTTTCTCCAGACTCTCCATCTTGACTCCTCCTTACTTACTCCTTCCTCTTTCCTCCTTGTCTCCTAGTCCCGCCTATCTTGCTTTCCTATTGGCCAACAGTGCTTTATCCATTAACCAGTATGAGAAACATATATACATAATGACATCTCCCATCACATACCTACCATCTCTTCTTCCCTTGTCTCATGGACCTGTCATGAACCAAAATATACTCAAAAGTCCATATATATATATATATGGTTTGTTTTGTTTTGTTTTTTTTGTTTGTTTGTTTGTTTTTGTTTTTCAAGACAGGGTTTCTCTGTATTGTTTTGGAGCCTGTCCTAGCACTCACTCTGTAGACCAGGCTGCCTCTGCCTCTGCTGGAATTAAAGATGTGCACCACCAGTGACCGTCCATATAATTTTTAATAATTCGAGCATTGTTTGGAAGGCCAAATATCATGTGAAATGCCAGACCATTTTTAACTGTAAGTTCCAATAAAACAAAACAAAATCTTGGTTTCTTGTAATAAAAACACTTCTATTCTAAAGGGATTAAAGGGGATTTATCAAGGAAAAGTGAAACCAAAAAAATAATAATAATAATAATAAAATAAAATAAAAAAAGAAGTGAAACCAAAAAGCTAATACACCAAATCCATCAGCTTTATATCCAGCATCTGGAACACATGTTGGAATTATTTGTACTCTAAATGTCTTAGGCATAGTTGGGCAATAGTGGCACAAGCTTTTAATGGCTGCACTTGAGAGGCTGATACAGTTGAACATCCGTGAGTTTGAAGGCAGCCTGTTCTACAGAGGACTTCCAGAACAGGCTCCAAAGCTACAGAGAAACCCTGTAGCAAAAAAAAAAATGTCTTATGTAATTCAACCAAAAGTTCTGTCAACAACAACAGGCATAGCCCATCTTTGGACTGAATCAGTTCCAAGATGGCAGTTCTCTTTTTCAGATGATCTTGACATCTTCAATTCCTGGATTCTCTGTTAGAACTTAGCCTTCGTGGTTACAGCTCCAAGGAAATGAGTTCTGGAATTCCTTACAGAAGCTCTAACATTTTACTGTTTCTTGACCTCCTGAAACAATGAAGCAAGGACATGTGTAACTCTCAATATTGCATATTTCATGATTTCAAAAGTAGACACTTGTATACACATCTCTCAAGCTCTGACACTGGATCAAGATGGATCCAGGTCCCCTTCAACCACAGTTACATAGCTTCTGTGTTTTGACCCTAAAGCAATTATACCCTTACATTATTGTTTTAAAGAAGCATAGGGCCCTTTTAGCAGCATTGTCAGTTTAGGCTTAATTCTTTCAAATATATCTGCATTTCCATCAGTAGAGTCTTTTTTATAAGAGAAGTTGCTTTCAGGGCATCTTTCCATCCTACTAGTGTAATGCACCAGGTTTCCATTAAATGATACTGGTCTCTAGTAGTTAAAGGTTGGTTCCTATTTGTTTTTACTTTCTTCAAGCCATCGAACTTCCTCATGCACAACATTCCTCACCAATATTCATATTTTTCTTACTTTTCTATTTCCTTTTTTGTTTTTCACTCATACTAGACCTTAGTTAGAACACTGAGCTTTATACATGGCACATCCTGAATGACTGTTCTGTCGAAACAGCCCATTTCTCCTGTGATAATCTACTTCAAGTTCTCAAAGTATGCACAAATTAAAGCCAGAATTGTTGCCATATTATAGAAAATATGATCTGACTTGCAGTCCACAATGGATTTCTTGTTGCATTCTGAAACCTAATGAATCAACCATCTAGTATCTCTACCTCTCTCTCCATCCTCATCTTTTTAGGGCCTTTTAGTGTTATTTTCCCCAAAAGCCAATAGGAGTGACAATATTAGGAGATGTGGTCTACTTGGAGGAAGTATGTCAATCTGTGTGGGATTGACGATAAGAAGCCTAAGTTAGGTCCAGGGGTTCATATATCCTTCCTGTTGCCTGTAGATGAAGATGTAGAACTCTAACCTCCTTCTCCAGTATCATGTCTGCCTGCATGCCACCATGCTTCCCTCCATGATGATAATGAACAGAACAGTTATGTGTTATTTTGACCCTATTCTGACAATAAACCATGCTTGGAGTCAGAAGGTAGAACTAGCCACTAATTGTCTAAAATTACTCATAGAAGTTTTGGAAGACTAAAAACAGATAGACAGGAATTTGCAAGGCCTCAGTCCCTTTGGATGGATGAATAGAAGAGACAGGTGGTCAATGGTAGCTGCTCTGCTACTTCTGTGATATTTCAGGTTCTTACCCCAATATCTAACTCCTAATTTTTTATTGAGAAAGAATAATTAGATAAACTCATCTCTGAGCTGCTGAATTGTAAGCCAGCAATTAATTGTGGTCCTTTATAAGAGTGCCATGCTAGATATTATGGCCATATTTCAAAAACGGAGGAATTTCAGTGTTACTGCTCAGAGTAAAGCTACTTAGAAGACTCACAAATCCACATTAAACCCAGATAAGAGGGTGAACTGGGATTCTATTGTTCACAGATATATTTTGTATTTATTGGGTCAATATTAAGTATCTGAGCTCAGGTCTGAGTTTCAAAATACAACATTGGAACAAAATAAATAAACACTGAACTAATTATGAAGTAAACCTAGTAAGCATAGTCCTTGTTTGTGTGTGTGTGTGTGTGTGTGTGTGTGTGTGTGTGTGTGTTTTATCTTTCATCTGCTTTTCATATATTTTTGTATGCCTTAAGAAAGGCTTGTTTGGAGTAATGATTTTGAAAGTTTTACTTTTAGTCTATTTTTAAAATTTATGTGTATAATTCCTGTGCTTGAATGTCTGTGTATTATGTGGGTAGAATATCCATAAAACCAGAAAACACATAAAATCCTGTAGAAGTGGAGCTACAGAGGGTTGCTAACTACAATGTCAATGCCAGATCTAGAACCAAGATATTCCGCAGTAGCAACAGCTGCTCTTAATTGCTGAGCTATCTCTCCAGTGCTTGCCCTTGTTTTTTTGTTTGTTTGTTTGTTTGTTTTTGTTTTTTGTTTTTAAAGTTCCTATCCATTCCACAAAGATGTATTAATGTCTGTGACAAATCACAACCATTATGTCCTACCTATTTATGAAAGTATTGAATTTTATGTTTGTATTTATAAGGAAAATGAAGATGAAGGTGGTTTTATTCTATATTATATTGATGATAATAAAACTTTTTGAGACATAAAAAAAAAAGAGTGCCATGGTCATGGTATCTTTTCATAGCAAATAAAAACCCTAACTAAGATAGAACATTGTACTATGGACTAGGTTAATGCTGTGATAGGACTGACCATGTGTTTTTGCGTTGTTTATTTTTGTTTTTTGTTTGGAGGTATGTAGACTTTGGGACCTTGGATTAGACAAACTGTTGAATCTTAAATAGGGACCAATGGACACGCTAGTAGCATCATAGAAGACAGTGGTGCTGAGGTTCATTTGAACTATGGGGGACTGGTTCAAAATGCTTCAGAGGAAACGAATATGAGTATGTGGCCTATAGACACTTTCCGTGATATTTTGACAAAGAATGAACCTGGCTGCTTTTAGCCCTTATTAAAAAAAAAAAGTGTCTGCCTGAGTCTATATTAAAGAGTTTTGGATTAATGACATTGGCAAAGGAAGTTTCATAAAACCTAATATTGACTCTGCCATGTGCTTGTTAGTGATCAGTCCAATGGAGATCTATAATGAAAAGGAGCAAGTAGAACAAGGAAAAGTACAAAATGTACAGTTCAAGGATGAAAAGGGCACAAAAAACTGGAATGGAGCTAAATCCCATGTTCAAGGAGATTAACAGACCAAAGAAAATCCTGATGCTAGATGGAATAAAGATGTGGTGACCTCAGGGAAAGATGCCACCCAGATAAGCTTCCAACTTACGAAAAGTAATGAAAGCAAAGGTGAGGGCTAGGTGTGGTGGTGCAGGTCTTTTGTTCCATCACCCTGGAGGAGGATGCTTTCCGATAGTTGAGTTCAAGGCTAACCTAGTCTACAGAGCTGGTTTCAGAACAGCCAATGTGAACCATTAAAAGAAGAAATCTGCCAAAGTTATGATTGGAGTGGGGTATGTGTCAGCCCCAGCAAGTAGCAGTAGCAGAGCATGAGTTTTCAGCCAAATGGTTCTGGTTTAAGGTCAAGGATAGAAAAAAGAGGTTATGAGATTTCACTCTACGAACAAGGAAAGCTACCTAGAAAAGGAGTGTTTCACAGTGATCCTGAATGGAGACCAAAGAGGCCAATATGTGAAATATGAAAATGAAGCCTGGATTGCCTTGGAGACCCAAAGATGTTGGTGATACCAGAGACCTGTGATGCCTGCAGAAGAGAGTGGGTCAAGATCAAGTAAGTGTGTTTCAGTCAACAAAGCTGAAAGTAGTTGGAAATCTGAAGAACACCTTGACATCAGATATGGAGATGCAGAATTTAGAGTTGTCCCAGGTGGTCTTTGATCTTACCTTGTTCCAGTGTTTTCCCTTTTATCCCTTTTCAAATGCTAAAGTATATCCTCTGCCATTTTATGTTAGAAGTATGTGATCTATTTTACATTTTTATTTTACAGGGGATTGCAATTACGATTCTCAAATGACATTGAAGTTTGGACTTTTAAACAGTGATGATACTATGCTAGACTATGAGGAATGTTGAAGTTGGACTAAATGTATTTTGCATTATCATATGGCAACAAGCCTGTAAGAAACAGAGTAGAATATGGTGGTTTGCATGAAAATGGCTTGTAGGGGTCTATAAAGAGTGGCACTATTATGAGGTGTGCCCTCATTGGAGTAGGTGTGTCCTCCCTGGAGGAAGTGTGTCACTGTGGGTAGAATTCGTATTTCAGACACTCAAGCAAGGTGCAGAGGTTCATAGTTCCTTCATACTGCCTTGGAACTAGATGTAGAACATTTATCTCCTTTTCCAGCATCATGAATACCCTGCATGCCACTGTGCTTCCCTTCATGATGATGCAAGATGATAATAGAATGAACCTCCGTTCTGGAAGCAAACCCCAATTAAGTGTTTTCTTTTTTTTTTTGTGAATTTCTATGGTCACAGTGTCTCTCCAGACCAAGAGAAACCCAAATTCAGACAATGCTTATAGGGAGGCATCTCATTCTGGCACTGGGGTTCTCACTGAAAAGTCTATGGCTTTTTGCAGAAGTTTTATCTCCTTGTTCAAGTTACTCTGTCAAAACAAAATTTAAATTAGCTTATGAATTAGCAGGTTTCCTTACAACTTTACCACACATACTTAAAAGTAATTTTTTTGCAATCAAAATTTCTATTTCATGTTTTGAAGTTCACTTTATAATTATGGTTATATTACAACACTGAAACTATTTTATTATGTTCTATTATTTACTTAACAATTTTGTAAAGAGTGTTTTGATCATAATAAACCCATTTTTCTCCTTCCAGATCAACCACCCTTTATAGCCATCCCTTTCTGTCTTCTCTTTTGGCTGTAGCTATTTGTTTGTTTTTAACCAATAGAATCTACTTTGCCCTTCTTATTTAATCTTGTATATTTGGCCTTCCACTGAAATGTGGTTGACTGATCAGTGGACTTTGATAAAACTGGAGTAACAATATCTATCAATGTTCAATAATTTCTCTTTTTAATGTGGAATTTAAATTGGAGTTAATGATGGAAGGGTAGGCTAGAGAAGGAAATACATAGAGGTGTAAGTAACACTAAAGACGTTTCAAAGAGCTCATGGAAATCTGACTTCTTGAGGGATATTTGTTTATACTTGAAAATGCGTCACTGTAATTGGTTTAATAAAAAGCTGAATGCATTGCCAGTAACTAGGGAGCAGAGAGTAGGTATGAATTCTAGCAAGATAGAACAATTCTGGGAAGAGGAAATGCCAGTGAGACATTGAAAATTCAGACATAAGGTACAGAGAACTGAGTCATGTGACTGGGTGTAGATGAATAGAAATGTTTAATTTAAGATGCAAGAGCTGGCTGAGAAAACAGGGCAAGCTAAGGGCAAGCATGCTTATAATTAATTATAAGTCTTTGTGCTGTTTTTTGGAAGCCAAAGAAAAGTCCAACTTCATTACTGTGTTATGAGAGTACATACACACACACACACACACACACACACACACACACACTCATTCACACTCATTCACACTCACCAGACACAGATCCTTTGAGACATTTTTTATCATGGCTGCTTTTAAAGTCCATGCCAGATCATTATAACATTTCTGCTATCTCAGTATTTATCTTTATTATCAATTTTATTCATTCTGTTTGAGATCTGATCAATTATTGCTATGACTAGAATTCTTGATAAAATGTTGTTATTTACACCTAATGTCACAGGACTCTGAGTCTTATTCAAACTTTTTTTTTAACTGGTTCTCTCTAATAATGAGGCAGGGAAAATAGGGCTATGCACTGATTACCATTAATCTAACTTCTTTTCTCGGTATTGTAAGGCACTGCTTCATTCCTCTCATTTCTTAGGTTGAGACAAGAAGGGCTTTGTGAGTTTGAAGAAGGCAGGCCTACATAGTGAGTTTTAAAACAACAGTAAGAATATATCTCAAAGCAGGAAAAAAACAAAATAAAAATCGAACTTCCTCTCTGTCCACCTTCCACTGATAACAGGGTCTGAGGTGTCTTTTGGTATCAAGTACTAAAAGTAGAGACTTTCATCATCTTTTTATGTGAATTTTAATTACATTATGTGGTGGCTGGCCTTTTATTACAATTTGGTGGATATCTTCTTTCTGTCTTGGTCATTTCTAATCCAAGATCAGTGTGCTTTGTGACTTCCAGTAAGATAAGCACACCAAGGATTCTAGTAGGAGTCTGTGACTGCAACATCTCTTGCATTTATTGATCTATAATATCACTCTGGTGGGATACTGAAATAAAATCCAGTTTGCTTGCTCACAAACAACAAATTTGATGTTGTTTTGGTCTAGAAAGCAAGGAAGGAAAGATCATTCTTAGTAGTTTTTTTTCAATATTTTGTGGTAGTTAACTCATTTAGTGTCAAGTCTGAAATGGCAACAGTGAAAGAATAAATAGATACATCATGCCATTTAATCAGGCATCATACTCAAAATGACCTGCTTTTTGTTTTCACCTTATGCCTTATATGATTGTTTTATAACTTTGATATCTAGGGAATTTAGTTGTAATTAAACACAAACAATGGAGAAACCTGAATCATGTGTGTGTTTGTGCATGAGCGTCTGAGTGTTTCTGTGTCTGTGTTTGTGTGATTTCAAAAGCATATAAATACATGCACACTAGACTCATGCCAGTAAATTTGTTTTCTCTATACGTAAATTTTAAAAAAAATGTTCAGTGTATTTATAGTAAATCAATATATATCTTGCTTAATTAGAGAATCTCAGCCAATATTTCAGACAATAAACATATTATGTGTGCATGTATGTGTGTGTGTGTGTGTTGTGTAGTGAGTGAAATGTTTGCTAATTATTTAAAGCAATTTATTTAAATATGATATAAATGACCGCCTATTATAGCTTTATATATGTTGTTAATATTTAGCATCTTAATAGAGCAAACCTTAAAGATTAAGGATTCACTAAAATCAGCAATATTTGCTAATAAATAAAGTATCAAATAAAACTGAACACATGCATTAGCTGTTGGTAAGATTCTTTGTGCCCAAATCATCATTACTTTAAAATATATAACTCAGAAGAAGTGTAATAGTGGCCTTCATTAAAAAATAAATGCAAGTGAAATATTTTCAATAGGAAATAGAAAGGTGAGTGGAAGGAGAAGCACTTAGGTGTATATTTTCTTCCTTCCTCCCTCCCTCCCTCCCTTCCTTCCTTCCTTCCTTCCTTCCTTTCTTTTTTTTATATATAAAGCTGTTAGGCTGTTAATAACATTTCTTATCGGCTAGCTCTGTCTTAAATATTAACCCATTTCTATTAATCTAAGTATTTCCACATGGTCTTATCTTACCAGATAGAGTATGCAGCATACTACCCTGTTGGTCCTACATCTTGAAATTCCTCCCTACTACTTCCTTTCTCCTCTTTGTCTCCTAGTCCCACCTATCTTGCTTTTCTATTGGCCAACAGTGCTTTATTCATTAACCAATACGAAAAACATATTTACACAATGACATCTCCCATCGTCTCCTCTTTTCTGTCTAAATAAAAGGAAGGGCTTTAGCTTTAACATAGTAAAACATGTAACAAATCAGTTATCAAATAAGAACCATAGTTAACAAGTTCAGTCCATTAACATTTAGCAAGATTTAAAGAAAATATTCCATCATCTATCCTATCTTTGTGAGTCTAAAGTCATATATGTAACTTATCTTTAATTCTAAGGAAAACTATAACCATAACTGTCTTCAACTCCATCAAGGACTACAGAAGGATAATATATAAACCTTAGAAGTGACAGAGACAACTCGCCTGGTCAGTCACCCAAAGTTCATCTGTAATGTTCCATCTTCAGCCCATAGTATATATTCTAAGTGGGTATTTCCCTAGGTTAAATGTTGGGTCACATTTTGACCACCATGACCCTGTATTGTATGGAGAAACTTCATAGGCTATTGGCATTTATTGGCATGGAAAATAAGAAGAAACAGTAGGCTAAAGATGTTTATTTGGGGAGAAATCACTTATACCAGAAAAAAATAACCACACAGGTGCTGGTTCCAAGGATGATCCCGAATACTCTGTCTCCCACCTGGAAGTAAGAGAGCGAGCTGGGGTTGGGGAACCCAGACGTAGTCCCCCAGGTCATTCCTGCACACCCAATGGGCGTGGCCAGTGCAACATGTGCTGGCAGGGTGGAAATCTCACTAAAATCTATAACATATTTTAATAAAGATGAATAATTTATGAATTTTTATGTAAGAAAAAACAAAATTAATATTTCAAACATTAATTGTATGCTATGAACTACCTTTAAGTACAAATAAACCAAATAAGTCGATAAAAGCAATTACTATTATCCCTTTGCATATCGGCTTCAAGTTCTAGGACATGAAGCCATGTTCTCAAGGTCACATTGCTCATATGACACACGTTCAAAGAGTGACCACCCATTCTTTGCTTTAGTCGCTTACTCACTTTTATATTCTGAAATGTGTTATAGTGGGAACTTTATAAATACTAATTATGTTTAAAATTGTCTATCACGTCTTACTTGCTATGTGATGATACTTGTACCGCACATGCAATTACTCATGACTGGGAACAGTCCAGACAGTAGAATTTATTTATATATTTATATATTGCCTTTGGAGCAAACATGGATAGGCAGGTTTGTTGCACGGCATACGTTCCCAAAGTGACTGAGAGGGAGTGGAGGGACAGATGTCTGCTTCCAGGCTTGCAAGTACAGCATATTGTTAGGCTTTCTTTTCTCTGCTTATCTCCTATGGGCCCTGGAGAAACAAAGTTTGGGGCTGAAGGATTAACCTCAGCAGATCCACTTATTTGATTAGTGTCCTGCCTGCTCTGCTTTTCCTCGGGTTCATTGATCAAGATGATTGCATTTGCTGTCCATTGCTGGTCCAGCAAGGCAGAGGAAAGGGATCATTTGCTGAGAAGTGAGTCCTCAGGGCAGGCCTCTGACTGTGAATGCACAGTCCACTGGCTAGTTTGCTATGGTGTCCAGTAATAAAAATAATAAAATGAGGGAAATGGCCCCTTTGTTAGAAGGAAATACCATTCTACTCTGATTCGCAGCCAGTAAACTTGGATTTTGACCTAGCTAGTGAACTGTGTTTGATGGCAAAATAGTCGCCACAAAGATGAAGCAGATGATCCATAGCTTGAAGAATTTTAAAGTGGTACGGTCACAGCGATCATAGCCTGACACAGGAGAATATAAGACAAAATGCTTTCCCAAAATAGCCAATTGTGAATGTGTGCCCTGAATTTTATTATCTCTAACTCAAATTACTTGCATGTAAATTCTTAAGAGAACAATTCATGTCTCCTCAGCATTTGAAGATCAATCTCAGCCCCAATTACAGTTTAGAAGAATCAATTCAGAAATATATTTATCACTGTGATAAAATTTATAGTTCACGATTTACAATGTGTAAAATGATGGTAAAAACAGGGTTCATAATGAAGAGTACTTTGCCTCTCATGCAGAAGGCCCTGGGCTAAGTTGCAAGTACTTACTTCTGGTGTCATACAACTGCCTAAAATTCCTGTTACAGGACATGTGCTCTTTTACTCTGCCACATGGGGTAAGAGAGTTAAAACAATAAACTAGTATTTAGTACACTTAAGGAAAAAATATGATATTTTATATGTTTATTTTCCCAAGGAAATAAAAATATATTTGAAATTCAGTCCCACAGGAAAATCAAAGCCTAGAAAAAAGCAAAAAAGGAGTGTCTTTCAATTTTTACCATTTTATCTAACTTCAAAATATAACAAAATGATTAAGTCACTAATTCATTTTGGTTCTATTAGTGAAAATTTTCATTTAATGGTCCAAATAATTAAATGAGTGAAATTTAAATGAAGAAATGTTGTATGTTGCCAAGAATGATAATTAGTTCTACTACCAACTTTATTAACCTTTCCATTACAAGTTTTATTTTTAATTAATATTTATTTAAATTAAAAACAATCTTATTTTACATACCAATCCCAGTTCCCCTCCAGTTGTCCTCCCATTCTAACCATCTCCTCATCCCACCTCCCCATCCATTCCACAGGGAGAGGAGACCTGGCATGGGAATCATCAAAGTTGATCACATCACTTGAGGCAGGACCTAGGTCCTAACCTCTGTATCTAGGGTGAAAGAGTGTCCCTCCATAGGGAATAGACTCCAAATGCCATTAGTGCAATAGAGAGAAATTCTGGTTCCACTGACAGAGGCCCCATACACTGCCCAAGCATCCCAACTGACACCCACATTCAGGGGGCCTGGTCCAGTCTTATATAGGTTCCCAGCTGTCAGTATCAAGTCCATGAGCTCCCACTTGCTCAGTTCAACTGTTTCTGTGGTTTACCCCAGATTGGTCTTGAGCCTTTTGTTTATCAGTTCTGCCACTCTACGTCTGGATTTCAGCAGTTAAGCTCGGTAGAGCAAAGAAAGGATAGGCAGACTACAATCCACAACCCCAGAGAAGCTAGGAAACAACAGGGACCCCAAGAGAGACATACTTGGACTCCCTGAGATGGGGAAAGAGACAAGAACTCCTGAGTAATTTTAGAGCACTGGGGGATGGAGAAGGATGTCGGAGATGAGGAGAGAACTAGACGGAGGAGTAGAACATGAGGGATCAAGAAGGTTGAGTTGGGAGAAGAACAAGGAGAATAAGGAGAGCAAGGAAAGATATACATTAATAAGGGAGACCTTATGGGCTTAGTGAGAAAGCTGGCACTAGGGAAATTTCCAGAAATACACATGGATGACCCCCAACTAAGAGTCTAAGCAATAGTGGAGAGGCTAGAATTCTCTTACCTTAAAACAACATTGATGGCTACTTTAAGTGCCATCATAGAGCCTTCATTCAGTAGCTGATGAAAGCAAAAGCAGAGATTCACAGCTAAGCACCGATCTTTTACATATTTTCATAATAAAATATATAATTTGAAATGATTATAGAGCCTATTGTATTAGCAAATCCATGCAAAACATGCTTAAAATGCTATTAATATGTCGCCCCACAGTCCTTTGCTTTCTTAAGTAAAACACTTCATAAGTCCAACCATAGATGCTCCATTCCTGCTTGTGCATTAGTTTACATTTCAACACACAATTGCTTCCCAAGAATATCCACTTAATAAGTGACTTTTATATATGACCTAATTTCATTCAAACTGTTATTTTTGAAGTCTTTATTGCATATGAACAATTTTGAGCTATATATAGACTCTCGTCTGTTACAGTAGATCTTCTACTTATTTATATTTATTTAGAAATGTACCAAAAAGAAATATAGAACAATAATGATACAGAACTTATTATTTCTTCTGTTTTTCAGATTCTTTGTTATACTCAAGCATAATAATACCAGTTAAATTAAAAGTATTTGATAGTTATTTTATGTGAGCATGATGCTTTATAATTAGGACATATAAATATAGTATTGCAAGTTATCTCTTATCTCTTATTCAGTGTGAAAGATCTGATGACATTGCTTAGGATCTATGTAATTTAATAAATATGTTAAAGTAATAGACTTCTGGCTTCTGGTTTTTATTTTACTTTCTGTCTTGAGGAAAGGAAATTGAAATCATCACATTTGTTTACAGTGGTATAAAACAACTTTTTATAAATATACTCATACTTGCATATCAAAATATACAGCTCAATGAATTTTCAAGAAACCAAATGTACAAAATAATCATGTTTGCCAATAAACATGATTGTTCAGCATCCTCCAGTCTCATGACTTGCTCTCCTACTCCTCAATAACTACACTTACCTTACTTCTATGAAAAAATAGTTTTTCTTATTTCAAATGTTTCATTTAATTTATTATAATTGATACATCTCCATTAATTACTAATCTATTTTCTGTATATCTTTGATAATTGAATAGGCTTACAATATGATACAAATTAACTATTGCCACAATAACAATCCTCAAATAGAATTTTTTTTAAATTTGAATGAAAGAATTTTGTTAAGCATTTCTTATGTTGACCCAGTTAAATTAAAACTAGGTAGCTCACATATTTCTATCTTTGAAGAAGATATATTATTTTCTTTTTATTTTGCTTTGTTTTTCAAGACAGGGTTTCTCTGTTTTGCTCTGGAGCCTGTCCTGGAATTAGTCTGTAGACCAGGCTGGCTTCTAACTCACAGAGATCTGCTTGCTTCTGCCTCACACATGCTGGGATTAAAGACATGTGCCACCAATGCCCAGCAGAAGATACATGTTTGACTTTGGAAAAATTAGTTAAATGTTTTTTAAAATGGAGAAATATGGTTTTAGACTGACACTGTAATAAATCTTCATTTGCTCCATTAATTTGAGTCTTTTCTTGAGGCAATTTATAAACTTACATAGTCTTGTAGTTTCATAATAACTTCTCACATGAGACTTTAAAATTATTCTTCATGCTTATAGATACTGAGAATAATTACAAGTGAAATAAAATTGAAAGAGATACACACAATTTTTCTTCTTCTTTTAGTTTTATTATAGACAAATTGAAAAATCATTGCCCTAAACAATTCAGAATGCTCCACTGGTTCTGAGTTCGCTGTACTCTAATATAGTGTTTATCTTGTTGGTACCCAGTCTCTTCTGATTTGTGCTGGCTGATGAAATTATAGTCTTCCTGTAACAGTTAATGTAGATGATGAAAACTACTCACAGGGTTCTCACTTAGCATTAATATTTTTAAAACTGGGCATTTGAACTCAACTTGGGTATGGTCATACAGGTTTGACTACATGTAATGTTGATGCTTATACACACACACACACACACACACACACACACACACACACATACACACTACACATCATTTGTCTCGGCATTTTTTTTATACCATAGTTTAAGTTCCATGCAATATTTTCAACATTTACTTGTGTTAAATTTCTATACTACAACTTTTAATAACAGAATCCATTTACCATTTTCTCTTTTATAGAGAATAGATAGAGTTTGAGAAAAATTAAATAAGAAACGTCTCATATATTTTTAAAGTAAAGATATACAATGGGAATATGAAGTCTTTTGTTTATATTAAATAACACTTATAAGCTCTTCTTTGAAATCACACTAAGCATCCTTTTATCTCACATTATTTATATTTAATGAATTTCTAATGTGGAACTTCTACCATTTCAAATACTATGAGCCAAATTAAGAATGTATTTAAGATATTTTCTACTATGTTTTTAATTTAAATATTTTTTTTACTGATAACTATTATAATGAAAATGCAATTCCTCTTTAATAAATAACATCATGATTACAATTCTATAATTGGAATTCAGTGTATTTCTCAAATGACAGTATACTACTTCATAGGAAATTTCCATTTTGAAATCCATGAATAGATATTAAATCCCTACTCTGTGTCAGGACACAAGACAACCAATTTCATTACAGTGTAACCTGTAGGATCATCCCAGCAAACTCACAGCCAGTCACAGTGTTTACTGCTTTGTATTTATGACACTGTGGATGTAAATACAAAGAGTTTGTTATGAGCAAGAGTCGTTTAGCTAACTCAGAATCTTTCAAAACACAAGGAAAGAATGGAGATGGGAGGGGGATTAGGGGAACTCCATAAAGTGTGAAGGAGATAAGGATAAAAGATGATGTAGAAAGGCAATGATTATTTGTCCATACTGAACTGTTGTTGGTGACAGAATAAGTGTTAATGAGAAATTATTAATGAATCTGCCTAAACAATGAACAACAACAACAGCAAAAGACACATGTGTCTTCGTCTTCAAAATTTAAGAGAACCTTGTTTTGTTGTTGCTTTTTCAAGGCACAGTTTCTTTGATTAGCTAAGGCTGTCCCTTGATAGACAGGTCTGGCATCAAACTCAGAGATCCTTCTGCCTCTGCATTCCAAGTGCTGGGGTTAAAGATGTGCAGCACTTTTTATTAATACCAGTATCTAGAGATTTCTGACTATGTGATTGGACTTAAGGAATTTGAAATGAGAGGATATCTTGTATTCTTCTGTAATACTTTTAGCTCACTTAATATATGCTTATAAGGGCAAGGCAAAAGATTTAAAACACATAAAAGTAAGATAAATAAATCATAAGATTAGGAAATGATTTAAAGTGATGCATCTACATAGTGTAGCAAAGCTGTTTAACTCATGGTGGTGGAGGGTGGAAAAACAAAGAGCAGGCTCTACAGAAATCTTACACCCATACTTATCACAGTTCAGCGATATACTTCTAACAACGCCCTAGTCTTCCTTTGTAACACTTCCACCCCTCCCAGTAGACATTAATGTATAAAAACCCGAAAGAATTTAGTGATAGATAAGATCAGAGTCTTGGGATACAGTCACACACCAAGGACTCAAACTATGAAGTATGTCATCTTGTGGTCAAAGCTTTTAGTATAAGTGCTCTTGTAAAGTATTTCAGAACCTCATTACACCAGAACATTTTATGGATATTATACATGTCATAGGAAATTGAACAGAAAAGAAATATTTAATAAAAATTTATGGGCCTTAGAAATCATCCAGTGGGAATGTGGAAGGAATCTTGTATTCAGAAAAAGTGGGGAACTCTTATTTAGACAAGATGTCAAAATAATCAGACACTTGGTTAACTTTCTGAATATGCCTAATATTTCTTAGCATTGGTTGAATGAAGAGAGGGGGGACATTCAGTCTCATTTGCTGATAGTATCTTAAAATGAAACACATTTTTTAAGCAGTTTCTCTGTGCAGCTTTGTTTAAGATTGTACAAAAAAGAATCATTTTGTCCTTTGGGTCACACAGGGTCTATCCCATGCAACTTCTCAAATCCTCTATATTTCTCTGACTTCAACATTCTACTTGCCACTGATAGACAAGAAGTATGTAAAGTAATTCTGTAACAAATTATTCAATAGACAATAGTTGCATACAATGGGGAATTATAGTCAAGAAGGAACTGAATTTTAACATAATTAATACTGTTTATTTCCTTTCAGACCCGAGAATATGCTTAAATGGGCACATGGATTGACTTCTGTGTACGAATTGCATGTTAATTTGGATGTATGTTTTTATGTGGGAATACACATTATAGATAGAGAAATGCTATTTGATATCTTAAATAGGCAGATAAGATTAAACCCATAAGAAATAATACTGAAATTATATTTGTACATTAATTATGGAACATTTATTTTAAAAACACGTTAAATTGAAAAACAAAGGTTTTAATACATGTATGTCCTAAATATGTATCATTATCTCATAGTCCTCATATAAGTTTTGTATTACATAAGCCTTGGAAATCAACTATAGAAGTTTTCTGCTTAGGATATAAATCAATTTGATCATGGTGCATATGCTACAAAGTATCCAAATGGCTGTGAGTCTTTTTATAAGAAATGTTATGAATATTCCATTTATTAATGCATATAAAGGATCCAGGATATTATGTACAATTTTATTTAAATATAATCTTTAATTAATAAAATATCATGTGTTTATTGCTTCAATGAGCTTGACTAAGGGTTTCTAAATTAAATTAAAGAGATATACATTATCCTAAAGCAGTACAAGCTTCATGCTGATTTTAATATAAATTTTCATACTTTATTCAAGTTTTACTCAATTAATTAAAATATTTGATGTTTTAATTAAATATAATGTCTTAATAATATGGTTAGCTCATCATTTCTCATTAATCATAGTGATCACCTTGATGTAAACTAAGGTTTGAGATTTTTTTTAAGTGAATATATTCAACTTCATAACTATAATCAGATTATAATCATCTTAATGAGTATCATCATCTCATAACACATAATGAATCAATGATACTTACTTGATACATTAAGCTTATTATTTCATTAATATGAAAATAATTCTCTTCTAAAGAGATGAGTTGGTGGATATGGTTGCTAAACCTAAAGGTGTGATTTAAAATCCCAGAAACTCATAAAGGAAGGAGAGAACCAAGTATTGAAAAATTTCTCTCAATTTCTAATGCAGAGGCATTTGCACATACACACACTCTAAACAATAAGTAATTGTAATGTTCCATCAATAAATATGATTTAAAATATGAAAAAAATCTGTTAAATTACAGATTTAAAATCTGAATAGAGAAATGGTATGCAATTTCCTCGTGATGGAAAAGTCAATTTTCCTTTCCAATCTATCCACTATGCTACGTATTCCCCAAAGTGAAAGTAGTAATCCATTTCCACACTGATAGATGAAACACACACAGTTAGTTATTTATTAATTCAGTTACTTGTAGAACGTGTTAACATTGTATAGGGAAGATTGCTGAATTGTGAGAAACTCAACATTAATGATGACTGAATGCATGTTGCAAAGCACTTACAAGTTAAATCAAATTGTTCACACAATGCCTTGCCAATTCTGATTCTGCAAGTAAAAGGATACACCTGGCCAGAGATAAATGCTAATAGTTTTTCTCAACCAAGTAAATGTCTTAGGCTGTACATTAGAACATAGTTTTGCCACTTCCCTAAAACAGCATAAGCCCTAACTCCATCTTACATACTTATTTTCAAACCAGCAGATACATGCAGTTCTTTCCATACATCAAAGAATCTTCCTTTCATAGCAGAACAGACTATTACAAAATTCCACAGCTGGTAAAGGAAAGAACAAATGAACATGAGTTGCCTAATCCATAATGACACACTTACAGTAAAACCTGTACACTCATGACACAAGGAACACAGCAGAAGACGTGGAGGAAAGATAGTAGGAGCCAAAATACTTAATAATGCGACTTTCAGTGTCCTTTAATCAAGACTGGAGCTGGATTCACCAGTTCTCAACAATATGGTTATCTAGACAAACCCGTATGGTGTGAAAATGAGTCAGTACCACCACTTCAGTGGGGGCAATATCACAAGGCCTTACCCCTAGATGTAGAATTATTAATGGCTGTGGACAGAAAGAGAAAGATAATCATTATTATTCAGGAATAAATCTTATAATAGGTTATTCAATCTCATGTGGTCAGTCATAATTTCATATGCATACAGGAGCTAAGTGGTATTGCTGTATTATTGCATATGTCCATATAAGAATACCAATGCTAATATTGCATAAATAAGAAAGACAATCTATGTAACTTATGGCATCACTGAAATATTCAAAATGGCATTCAAAGCTATGTGTTAAACAAGACCATAAGGTCAATGAATAGACTAGAAATGAAAAATGTCATATGTGTTGGGGAGCTTTATTAAATTGTGCCTGACATTCAAAGTAAAATGTGTGCTAAGACATGGAAAATTATGTGTTATCACATATATGATATCAGTATAATCTATATTGTTTTTTATTTTTCATAAGAAGAGAGACTGTTACAGTTTGAATTTGCAATGTTTCCCACAGCCTGGTATGTTGCAAGATATAATCCTCTTCAGAAAAAAAAAAAAGGATTTCAGACACTGTAGAAACTTTGATACTTAGAACCCATCTGGAAAATTTGTAACAAACTCTGAAACTGTGATACAAAGTGGGTGTTTACTATTACCAGAGGTTTATGTCAGGTCTTTTGATAACAGTAACTCAAAAGGCATCAAATAGAGTTACCCATTCTTTTTATGCATTATGGCTTATAGTCTTACCTTCTTAAAATTCCATCAGAAAAATTGTCCCATGCCACTTTCTGAAACTGTTAAACTGCCTAGAGTTTCCCCACTGAAATCATCAGTTGCACTGTGAGATTTATACTCACACCATCATCCTTCGGTGTTTCCATTTTCATTATTAAGCAGCCATTAATTAAAATATATTTCTCTGTCAGATTGCATTCTACATGTCTTGTTTAAAGCCTTCAAATATGGTAGACTAGTAGTGATGTTTTATTTATGTGTATGTTTATGTATATTTATGTGTGCAACCGATGTGTAGTGTACATGTATCTTCTCATGTATGGATACTTGTGTGTAACACAGATAATTAAAAACCCAGAGACAGATATTGGGGTTCAATCTGCAAATCAGAAAATCAAAGCAGCCAGCCACTAGCTTTTACCTTGACCTCAGACCAAAATGGTTTATCCTTTCTCCACGAATCCTCAGAGTACAATTCTGACTTGATTGCTCTCCACCAAACCTCAGACTGCAATCCTCTAAAGTCCTGCCTCCATCTAGCTATATCACTCCTGTCTCTACCTCCCTAGTACTGGGATTAAAGGCCTGTGATCCCAAGTGCTAGGATTACATTTGTGTGAGCTTTTTTTCTTTTAGACTGTATTAATTCTTTAGAAATATCTAGCTTAAAATATTATATTTCCTTTAATAAAGCTTTATACTTTCTCAAAAGGATTAAATACCAACTTAAAAGATTATCTCATTAAATTTTAATTGTGCAAAATGAATTAATCAGCTTTATGTTGGACTGAAGTAACAATGAAAGTATTGGATTAGCAAGATAAAAATCAGGATTCAAACTACAAATAAGCTTATTTACATGTCTTACCATTTCTGGAACTCATTGTGCCTGTCTGAAAAACCATTAACATTCTAATTTTTGTGCATGTTGAACTCTAATTTTGACTCCATCATTCTCTGTAATATATTCACTATACTCATGTCGTAAAGGTCTCACAGTCTAATTTATTCAATCAAATAAAGTACATATTAAAAATCTAGTAAACATTGAATCATCTCACACCAAGGCAACTGAAGGAAGTTTTTCATAAAAAAATGGGCATGGTCCTTTGAAGAACAAGGAATATGAACTCACTTTTATAGATGGCTTTACTACATACCCTGAAATGGAAAAATAATTTATTTCTGGGGTGATATTGCACCAAGCTTACAAGAAAGATACATGCAAAATTGGCCTCTGACTTGCATGTATGCTACAGTATATTTGTTGTTGTGGTGAAACATAGAAGTAAGCAATTAAAAATAGCTTTAGGAAATCCATGACACTGATCAGGTTCACTTCTAGGCCCTTTCCTTCCAAACAGTACATTAATAGTAAAGACAGCTGAAGGTCACTGTCAAACAAACCTAGCCAACTGAGAGAAGCAAAGACATCTTAGCAATATAGTAAAACCAGAGACAACCTGAACTACATACATAACCAAATACCAGCTCAGCTACCAGGAAGAGGATTAGACCTATTGAACCTTGAAAGACACTCTACAAAGTGTTGAGCTATTTGCTGGGTTATGTGATACACTCCAGGTTTTGAGCATTTGTGAGCTGTCACCCACGCTTGAGTAGATTTTGATGATGCAACTGCCTATGGATTATATATGCTAATATAACAAACCTCAACGATGTTCCTATAAATAACTTAGCATCCCCTCCCCACAAAAAAACCACATGTATTTACAAATATTTTGATGATATTCAAAAAGACTTTTATGGTCTTTTTCCTGGGTGTTAGATATGTGTGAGTTGCATCTTCCCAGGAGTTTGTATCACACAAAATTTGTGCACATATAAAGATACAACATATACCACATATAAACAAAACTGTAATAACTCCAAATAAGAGGAAGATTACATAAACAACAGTTTAAGAGCAAATAATTAAAGGTCTAATACATTTCTAAAAGAAAATAGAACATACTTGTTACCAAAAACATTTATCATATAAGAAATTTTGACTTACATAAATTGACCCAAACATGACCGCTGAAAATACAAAATACAAAATGGAAATGAAGAACGGAACCTGTAATTATGTTTTATGTGGGTGTAAATAATGATATCAGTTTAAAGAAATATTTGTCAAAATCTGATAATTTTAAGATGAACTTTTTGTTTCACCTGAGAACTTAAATAGCAGATGGAAGTAAATCTACACACACACACACACACACACACAAACACATTTGTATATATGTCTAACAATATCCTGACCATGGTCATTATGAGTACAAAAGTGGAAAAGATAGAGTGTTGGTGACTAAACAGAGTTGCAGTCATATGGCTACAAAGTAAAAGTGTGTTATTTGAACTTTAGTAAAAGTTAGAGCCTAGAAAAATGAGTGCAGAAGTTCTTAGTATACTAATTAGGGACAAGTAAAAATTACTTATAAGTTATCTCACACATTTGACATACATATATATGTATATATAGACATAGCATGTTTATCATGCAGAAAAAAATGGCTCCATTGTTATTAAAAACTAAATATCTATTGAAATATTCATGCACTTAAGATTTACTTTTCTGCTTAGAAACAATCGAAAACAAATGCCAAACTGGATAACAATTAAGGAGATGACTTAAATCATAAAATATGATCTAATATGTACAAATTTTAAAAATTTTAATAAAAACTATGCTAACAAAATTTATCCTTAACAGTATACATCCAGACAATGATTGAAATAGTTCATTTGAATATTAGCACTTAGGAGAATGCTAAATATGAGAGTAGAGAGGAGAAATAACTTCTATTGTTTGGAAATGCCATTCATAGTTTTCTGAAACAATGTGTCATTAAGCATAATAAATACCTTACCTTAGGTCACAGAATCAATCTATAGAGATTTCTTCTGTGGCTCTAAAGAACCTAATCACTGTCCCCCCACCCCCAAGATGAGGGAGGCTTAGAAACCATGGTGGGTGGAGCTCAATGCAACTTCCAGTCAATCTGACTACAAATAGTAAGTGCTTCCAGACACAAAGGAAAGCTTCCCTGTTACCTGACTCACAGAACTAAGAATTAAGTAAAAGTGTTTAAACAAAATGTCACTCATGTTGCAAGAGTAGTTAATGAATGTCAGTTGATAGATAAAGTGTTCTAACTGTGCAGGAATCAACTCTGGAAGCTTTGAGGCAAAATGGAATTACTGGGGGTAAAATATGAAAGCAGAATGAACAGCATTTTGGAAAATGCTCCTCCTACATCCCCACTATACCCTCCATCCACTCCTCTGTTTTTGTTCAGTGAAGGGCAGGACTCCTATGGGTTTCAAAAAAGCATGGCATAACAAGTTACAGAAAGACTAAACACCTTGTCTTGTATTAGAATGGGAAGTCAACAAAGTATGAGGAATGGGTTCCAAAACCCAGCAAAGAGTCAGAGAGAGCACATGCTCCAATTGTTAGGACTATCAAAAGAACACCAACCTGCACAACATACTTGCAGAGGGTCTAGGTCAGCTTCACTCAGGCTCCCTAGTTGTCTGTTCAGACCATGTGCTCCTATGAGCCCAGGTTTACATTTATTTATTTATTTATTTATTTATTTATTTATTTATTTATTTTGTAATGTTCTTGTCCCCTTGACTCCTATGATCCTTCTTCCCTTTATTCAGCAGGATTTTCCACACTGAGCCTGATGTGTGGCTGAGGCTCTCTGTATCTGTCTCCATCATTTATTGAATAAAAGCTCTCTGATGACAGTAAATATAGCCAGCCATCTATGAATATAGGCTAATATCATTAGGCTTAATTCATTGTCATTCTGAGTGAGGTAAGGCAGACCCAGAAAGAAAATCATGGTACATATTTATAAGTAGATATTAGCTGTAAAGTAAAGAATAAAAATGCTACAATCCACAGATGCAGAGAGACTTGGTAACAAGGAAGGCCCAAGAGGGAATGTATGAATCTTCTTGGGAAATAGAAGAGAACTTTTTGACTGGACTAGAAATGAGAGGGGATGGGAACATAATTGATTAGGTTGGGGGTTAGATGGAGGAGTAGAGTTCTGAAATAGATTACTGGAAAGAAGAAGGATGTCAGAGACAGACAGAATCCCTGTGCAAGGGAAACTCCCAGGAATCTATAGGGACGACACCAGCTATCATCCTAGCAAAAGTGCATAGGTATCATGAAATGGTCATCTCCTGTAACCAAGCAAGGCTTTTTGTGAAAGGATTGTTACACCATCCAGCCACACAACCTTTGACCTATAGTTTGTCCTCTTATGGGATGTTCTGGCCAGGACAAAACAGAGATTGTGGGTGTGACCTACCAATGGATGGTCAAGCCTGAGAACCATGCCTTGAGAATAAGGCCTAAATCTTGCTGGAGTGCTAGGACCCAGAGACTGGATAGCTGAGTGACCTATGATAAAACCAATATGCTTGTGGAAAACAAATAACATTCTTAACAAATAGGAAGGAGAAAAGAGATGAAAAGCTCTGATTGTTTCCAACTTAAGATCTTAATAATTTTAGTTGAAGTGACTTTCTTGTATTTTAGTATTGAGACAGAAACTGGGACACGAGTTTAATAGTTTAATCATAGTTTATATTAGATATGCCAGGAAACAATGAAGGAAATTAAACCCTTTGCTTTATGTATGAATTTGGTATGAACTCTCATACACCCTATGAACCAGAGAAAGAAAGTAACTACTCATACTTCAGTATCAGCTAACAAAAGAGGAATATCAACTTAATTCTGAATCATAGTTAAATAACGGAAAAGAAGAATCAGGGTATAGTTAGGGGATGTGAGCAATGTTGCCTGATCAGAGCCTTGGAAAAAGAATCAAGCGTAATAATGAGGAAGAAAAGATAAGTGGAATCAGGTAAAATACCACATTTAAATGCAAATAGACTCCAGAGAGGATGCTCAGGCTGAGACAAGTATTGAAACATACAGATGAGTTAGTCACAGTACACGGAAAATATGTAAATGTTGACATAGACTAAAGAGTGAACATGGGAGACCAAACAAAACAAAAAACATCAGAAAGAAACTCTGACTCTTTCTGAGAGTTTTCCTCACCTAATGGGAGAATTCAATATAATTGCAATGGTGTTTGGAAATGAACCAAAAAGGAAACAATAAAACAATTACTGTCTCCACTAGGAACAAAAGGTTTTAAATATGGGCTATATGGTTTAAGGAGTGAAACAATCACTGAAAATGTAAATGAGGTCAACTCAACCCTGTATCTAATTGAAGATGAGATAGGCTTCAAGGGTTGCCCAGAGGATAGGATTACCACTAGAGTTAGGCCTATGTACAATGGGATTTGAATTACTAGTTGTATCACATTCACATACTATTCTGATTCATACTAAACCACAAAATATTTCTAATATATTTTTCCAATAGTGCAATGCCAATTCCTTTGTTAAATTTTCTGACATTCTATGTTTTGTGTTTTCTTTTTGATTATTTTTTAATATATCTTTCCTTATTTTACATATCAGTCCCTCTTCCTCTCCCTTCCTGCCTCCCTCCTTCCCTCCCTCTCATGCCTCCTGACCCCCCATCCATCCCACCCCACCCCCCCTCTCCACAGGGAAGGTGATGACTTCCAGGAGGGATCAACAAAATCTGTCAAGTCATTTGGAGTAGGGACTAGGCCCTCCCTCCTGCCTCTAGGTTAAGGGAGTGTCCTTCCATGGGGAATGTGCTTACAAAGTCCTTTCATGCACCAGGGATTCTCATGGTTCCACTGTCAGAGGTCCCTTAGACTGCCCAGGCCTTCTAACTGAGACCCATGTTCAGGGGGTCTAAGTCAGTTCAATGCTGGTTTCCCAGCTATCAGTCTAGGGGCCCATTAATTCCCCTTTGATCAGGTCAGCTGTCTCTGTGGGTTTCTGTAGCCTGGTCTTGTCCCCATTTGTTTTGTGTTTTCATATCCAACTGGATATGAAATATTTTAATTATGAAATAGAGCTCCATGGGTTTCATTGAAGTAATTAAAACATATGAAAAAGCTTGAAGTGAAAAGTTAAATAATTTGACTTTATTAAAAATAACATTTTATGTATTGGTTTAAGGAAGTTGGAAGGTTTATAAGAAATGCTATAAGGAACTTCAAAATTAGTATATGTAAGAGTATGTAAAATTTTCCAAACCAATATGAAAGCAAAGTTCTTTGAAGCTATTAATGGTTTGTCATTTTTATAAATTTTAAAAACTGGAATGTAAGAGTAATTCTGACATACTCTTTGTGAACATTTGCTTTCACCAAACTGTGCAACCTATGCTTATTATTGCAATGATTCTTATATAACTACTGACATTGATAACATATTCTTTTTCTCTTGATAATTTTCTTAACTTTTCTCCTTTTTCATACGCTCTTAATATACATATGCATACATGAATAGGTTCATGTAATTGGGGGAATCTTATATTTTGGGGGAGGGGCAGGATTTTTAACTACTCTCTATTATAACATTTATTTGACAATTTTCCTTAACAACAGTAGCATAACTATGTTGTTAGACCTTGTAAATTTTCATCCTACATGAATCATGATGAAAACTTCGTGGACAGTATTTTAACAAATTACCTAATTATAGAAAACATCATCAATTTTTATAACTCTATCAGACAAATTTTGGCATCCAAATTTGGTGTAATTTATCTACTTTAAAAAACAAACAAAATTCCTCTTCTTCCCACACCTCTGGTGGTAGCCTCCTACTACTCTAGAATTCAAGCCAGCAACCTGAACCCCCCAAACAAGGATACCTCTTTGAAAAGAAGGCAGAAAGTCATTACTACACTAGAAACAAGTTCAGATCAAAGAATATGCACATAGTCAAAACTTCAGCCCCCAAACTGGCTATCAAAATCCTGCAGGAAAGCAGGCCATTCAGAATCTTAGTAGTCCAGCCCCCAATGCTCAGAACAACCCTCTACTCGACCACAAGACACCACAGCCAGAAAATCAGAGAGGAAACAGAAACCAGGAAAGAAAGTACCTGTCCAACAAAGACAAATCCAGAAATTGGCATCCAGACATATGAAAACTCCTAATCCAGACAACTAAAATTAAGTGTAAGAATACAAACAACAACAGCCAGGGCAATTTGTCACAGCCAGCCATCCCACTGTTGAAAGCTATGAATATGTGAACACAGCTGAAACAGAAACACAGGACCTTAACATGAACTTTATGGTGATGGCCGATGTCCTTAAAGGGGATATTGGTATACTCCTTAAGGAAATTAAGGAAAAGGCAATCAAAACTAGGAGGAAATCAATAAATACATTAAAGTATGTCATGGAAACCAAAGATTTCATGTAACAACTAATGGAAACAGATGCAGAGATACACAGCCAAACATTTGGCCCAGATCAGGGAATCCTAGTGACGAAAAGAATGAAAGACTTTGCAAGCAAAAGGATCAAGAACATCACAAAGGTACCCACAGAAACAGCTAACATGGGCTCATAGGAGCTTGTGGAGTCTGGATCAACAGTATGGGATGTGGCATGTGACAGTTGTGCACTTTTGTCTACTTTTGGGTCTCCAAAAATAGGAGCAGGGACTATCCCTAATGCATTGTCTGGTATTTGGGAACCTATTCCTCATACTGGATTGCCTTGTCCAGCCTTAATATAAGGTAAAGTGCTTAGTTTTACCTTAACTTGATATGCCATCCTTTGTCAAAACCCACAGGAGGCCTGTACCTTTTTGACCACAAACACAAGAGAGGATGGGGAAGGCAGAGTGGATGTGGGAGGACAGAAAGAAGGGAGAAGGAATGGGAAACTTCTGTTGGGATGTAGAATAAATTAATAAAGTAAAAAGAACCACTTGATTAAAAGTAATAAAACTGTCCAAGACCTGAAAATGGATATAGAAGCAATAAAGAAAACACAAAGCAAGGTAAATCTAGAAATGAAAAATCTAGGTGTGTCAGTTTTTGGAAACTTATTCACTTAGAATTACAACTTCTATTAGTTGATTAAGATATTTGAAAGATCTAATCTCCTAACTGTGTCTTCCAGCTCTTCAATAGTTTTCTTTGTTATTTAGATCTTTTTTAATCTTTACTGAGCAATTCTTTTTTTAAATTTAAAGTATCAGTGCCACATGTCATTTGTTAAAGATACTTTATATTTTTGAGTTTGTATAAAAATAAAAGGAAGTTCTTCTCAGCAGATGACATATGGCTGACCTTCTCAGCACCTGCCAGTTTAGCAAGCAATGAATATGTACTTTCTCTGAGGTAGGGCAGGCTAAAATCATTATGGGATGGTTATTGTATTGCAGACCTCATGCTATCTGATACTCGTGTGCTTTTCCTCCCAGAGGGAATGGCTTTTCTATGTGCATACCTAAGTGAGCAATAAAAACTATTTTCTTGTGATTGTTGGATCCTAAATGTTTCTTTTTCCAATTCTGTACCTTAAAATAGCGAAGGGTTGGGTGGTTGTAAGCAACTGATCCAGCCAAGGGCTAAATGATACTGCCTTATATTTCAAGTGAAATACTTCTTAAAATTCATTTCCTATTTGTTTTTCAAAATTGGTGGTTTGAATGAGAACAGATCCAACAGGCTCATATATGTGCAAACTTAGTCCTCAGCTGGTGACCTGTTCGGAAAGGATTAAGGGGTATTACCTTGTTGAGAGGTATGCCATTGGAGTTAGCCTTTGACTAGCTCCTTAGAGTCTACTACTCCTACCAGATGACCTTGCCCAGGCTTAAGACAAGGGGAGGTGCTCCGTGTCTTCCCTCTGCTTGATATGCCATGCTTTATTGATAGCCATGGTACCCATGGGAATCTTGCCCCTTTCTGAACAGAAACAGAGGAGAAGTAGATGGGAAGAGTGGAGTGAAGGTGGGTGAAAAGAATGGGAGGAGAGGAGGGAGGGAAAATTTTAGATGTAAAGATGAATAATAATAAATAACAAAGTAATAAAGTATAAAAACTATGCCTATTTTGAAAGCAAAAACAAGAACAAAAACAACAACCAGAAGAAAGAAGTATCAGGCTCTGTTTCTCTCTCTCTCTCTCTCTCTCTCTCTCTCTCTCTCTCTCTCTGCCTTCCACTTAGGGTTCATGATATAACCTCTGACTGTCATGCCTGTCTGGGTGCTGCCATGCTGAAAACTATGGTGATGGATCACAACAATTGTTATGTATAGTAACTGTATGATAATTAAAGCATCATACGTAATTTTTAGAAGAATCATAGTGTAAGATTTTTCTAAGTGACAGGCAGCTGAAAGACTGGAAATATAAAAATTTATGATTTATACAAAAACTTTAACAACTTAAAGACATAATGCCTAGTAATACTATGCATTATTTGAATATATTATTTAAAATTCTGTGAAATAAGTTCAGAGTAATATGTTGTATGTTCATTGTAGTGTATTCAAACTCTTAGTGTTTAGTTTGTAAATTTTGTTATTGTTGGATTTTTATTTTACTTATTGATGTCTTCAAAGTATCTTATTAATTTTTTCTAAATATGAATTATTTTAAAATATATATTTTATTTCACAAAACACTGAAACTCAGAAACCATCAGGCTCTGAAGGTGCATAGAAGACAGATTTGATGTTTCTACAAATGCACATTAAATACATTATCAATATTTGCTCTGGTAACAAAAATAATCAAAACTTCCACATGTAACTAGTTCCTATAATGTTATTAGCAATATCTATATTTTCTATAGATATTTTTTCCCATAAGAATCATAATCAAATCAGTTAGATCCCAGCACTAAAAGCTTGACCAGATTCATAAAAGCATCATGACAGGTAAATATTTCATATTTTATTTTGTTTCTTCTGCATCTTGTTGATCTGAAATTGGTGTGTCAGCATTCTAGCATGGGTTATTTTACAGTTTATAGCACAATATCAAATTTACCACGTTATACAGTTACATCACTTCTACCCCTTCAAAAATATTTTTTTTTATTACTAAATAGTAAAGCTTTTCAAGTGTAGAGGATATCATGAGATTTGTTGGATAAATTAACTGCCTTGCGAAAGGCATGAGAAATGTCACATTTTATGAATCATAGTTAACTAGATCTAACAAATGATGTGCCACTTATTTCATAGTGCATTACAAACACAGTCTATCTGAGTGCAGTGCAAGGATTTATTATTAAATTTCAAAGCATCGGCAGAGAATCTCTTCTAGGCAGTTTTAGAAGATGTTTCCAAGATTCCTTCAAACACCATTAGTACCTCAGATACTTCTTATATGATATGATGATATGGATGAATGCATGCTGAAAATTCCAAAGTATGACAATGTTTTCAATTTTTTATGCATTTTATTCTTTCCCCGTTTCACTGATTTATTAAATGTTTCAGTTTATTCTAAATGACAGTGACATCACCTAAGGATTTCTGAATATATTTCTATATATTGAATATTTTGTATAGGCAAAAAATATTTTCTAAATGTAAGGCAATAAAAACACGTTTACATGAATTAGCTTTTGAAATCCATCTTCATCAATTAGTTTTGTTAGTTGACAATTTCATGTTCATATTGAACTCTGATTGGTCTCTTCTTTATACCCTCTAGTCCAATTCAGCTACTCTCATGTGTAAAAGTAGCTTTCCTAAAATTCTCAATTTCATGATTCATTTTATGACACATCTAGCTTAAAGAAAGGTGTCTGTTTGATTATTGGATTGGAAATATTGGGAGGCTGGTGGGGACATAATTGGGCACTCAGATGAATACATTATTATTCTTTCTCTCTGGCAACCAATCAGTAATAAATCCTGGTAAATTGAAATATACGGACCCTGAGCACTTACTCAACCCAGGGAAGTTCTTATACCGATAAGGTCCAGGTATTTCCTGTGGTGAATTCCTGATGATTATGACTATGTCTCTCCCAGAAGATTACATTTCATAGCTCCTGTCTTTATCACCTGGGTCTTGCCTTACATCGTTCTATCCCCGTCTTCTGTATTATTCTAGGAAGTTTAGATGAATTGGAACAAATATCTTATATATGTTGAACCACCCATCTATCCCTATTCTCAGCATCTAGTGCAGCCATAAATGTCTGCACTCATCACTTTTCACTGTAAAAATCCTGGAAATAACGTTTGTTTGTGTCTACATATAAATATTTACATGGAAGCATAATGCTGTGTCTTCTTCAACAGAAGATTTTTGCTTTCCCCATTAAGGCCTTTTAATTTACTCTGCTATAAGTTTTGATTATGTTTACAGCTCCAAACCTAGAGACCCAGTTTTTAATTGGGTCTCAAATCCAGTCAGAGAAAAGTTACTCTCATTGACGTAATGTCACTATTACACTGAAAAAAACCTGAAATTACTTTAACAAGGTTATATTTGAAAGTTCAAATCTGAAAGACAAAAGTGTCATGCGGTATAACCAATAGATAAGTTTGCCTTTAATTCAGTTAATTTTAAATTAAAAGAAATGAACAATTTAAGAAAACTTTTCTTGTACAAAACCAATTCTTTTAACTTGATAAAATCTGCTTTGTCTATTTATTTAATAACAGTAAAATAATGTAAGTATAATATAATTTATTAAGATCTTTCTCAACTTGAATCAGTATTCAACACATAATAATATAGAACTGTACTGAGATGATACTTTTGTTATGCTACAAATCTTAGCTTTTGGACCAAAAGACAATAACAGAAAAAATAACAACGACTACAAATAATCCATACAATATTATATATTTTTCCTAAAGAATTTTATGAAATGCTCTTTTAATTACATTGCTCTATATCTACATAGACTCTATTATTTATATCACAATATCGACAATAGAAGGGCTCATAAAAGGGCTTTTATGAGCAGTTTTCCTGCCAGCCTGGTCCCACAGTCATGCCAGCCCCAAATAACACACAGAGACTCTGTATTAGATATAAAGCTGTTGGCCTGTTATTAGCATTTTTTATTGGCCAGCTCTATCTTAGTAAGACCTCTTGTGGCTTTTTTGACATTTGTAGTAGACAAAATCTAATTCCTTACTTCATGATCCTCTGGCTCTTATAATCTTTCAACAGTCTCATCTGCAATGAACATCTTAGTTGTAGGAATGGTATTATAGATATATTATTTGGGACTAGGAATGACACATCCACTTCTTTTTACAGCAAGATGTCTTAACCACTGAGCTATCTTTCTGCCTTTTATATTTACTTTAACAGATATCCTAATGTGTGTAGCCATAAAACAGTGTATTAGGAAACAATTATTGCTACTGTATTCTATATGATATAAATGATTGTTACTTTTGAAAATGAATGGTGCATTTCTTCATAACATCTTGCAATCTAATTGTGAATGAAAACATACGATCAAACTTAAACAAAGCACATTACTTGTAGACTAATAAACTAAAATAAGTCTTTATAAAACCTTTAAAGAATCTTAAATATCATTTAAATATTTAGGTTTTAGCATCGAATTACATAAAATGTAACTCGGGGCCTGTAAAGATTTTTATATTGTTAATATTTTATGTACATTCACTTAGGCAATAGATGTTTATCTTAGCAATAATAAGCATACTAAGCATACTAATTTTTGTTCTTTACCTTATGACCCTTTCTAATATTTGCAATTTAGCTTCCCTCATGCCTTTCAAATTAGTGAGAGAGACAGAGAGGAGTAGCACTATACCTAGTCTTTGTGGTTTTCTTTTGGTTATTCTAGATCTAATTAACGGAATTGCATGTGTTTAGTATCTTATAATCAGAAATTGTATTTCAAAACCTAGTTTTAAACCAGAATGAGTGACAAAAACCAAATTTCTACCACAATTTAGCATCGTGGAATAAGCTAACTTGAAATCAACATTGTGGAATTACTTGGTATATGAAAAACCGCCTTGATTATTGTTCTTAAAGCCACAGTATTTGCACTTCCCTTATTTCTTCATTATTGTTTTTAATCTCTTGCTTTCTCTCCCCTTTCTATTTGTATTATTATTCATCTAAAATTTCTTATTTGTTTATTGCTCAATTCAAAAAAATAAAACATTTTTCCTGTGACTTCTACAATGGAACAATTTTTTTGACTTTAATCAGTACTAATCAGATCTGTTTCAACCTTTTTCTGTGTTGGGATGAATTATTTTGCAAGAAATGATAGAATTAATATATTGTGCAACACAGAAGAGTTGACTGTGAAAACATTGAAAGAGAAAATAAAAAATAAGAGAGATGGAGGGAAAGGGGGTACTGGAAAAAAATTAGGAGAGGAAGGATATGAGAGGGAAGGAGAGAGATGACCATATGTCTTGCTTTCTGGGGTCTGTTTGATACTGATTCTGAACTGACACTGATGTTAGGTGACTACAAGAAACAATGCTCTCCTGTTAAAGTTGGAACTTATAGTGTTCAGTTGATTAATAAAGTTTTGTCTAAAGTTGTCTCACAGTGGTTTCATGGGTTCCATGAAATCATCTTGTGGTTACTTTTCTAGTCCCAGAACATTTAATTGGGATAGAGATGCTTAGAAATTAGCAGCATACCTAAGCCAGTTCATCTCTTCTTTACTTCCCAAAATAATAAAAAAAAAACAAGCAAACAAACAAAAAAAGAGAGAGAGTATCACAGTAAATAAGAGAGAGAGAGAGAGAGAGAGAGAAACATGGTTAAAGAGTGCTGATATGAGGCTGATATGAGGCAATTTAAATATTTTTCTTTTATTTTCTTTTTCTTCCTTTTTAAATGTATTTATTTAATATAGATACAATCTTATTTTACATATGAATCCCTGTTCCATCTCCCAGCCTCCCATGCCAACTGCTATCCACTCCCCAGTGAGGTGAGGCCTTCCATGGGGGGATCATCAAAGTCTGTCACATAATTTGAGGGAGAGCCTAGGCCCTCCTTCATGTATCCTGGCTGAGATAGTATCCCTCCATGGGGAGTTGGCTCTCAAAATCCATTTGTGCACTAGGAATAAATACTGGGTCTACGTCAGAGGTCCCATAGATTGTCCAGGTCTCCTAACTAACACCCACATTCAGAGAGCTTGGCTCAGTCCAATGCAGGTTCCCCAAGCTTTACAACTGAGGTCTGTGTGCTCTTAGTTGGTAATGTCAGCTGTTTCTGTAGGTTCACCAGCACGGTCATGGCCCCTTTGATCATCTCTCCTCCCTCTTTACTACTGGACTCCAGGAGTTTGACTCAGTGTCCAGCTGTGGATATCTGCTTCTGCTTCCATCATCTACTGGATGAAGAATCAAAACATACAATTCAGCAAGTGTATAACTGAGATTAGAAGGGCAAAGGTCTTTACTTCAGTAGGTATGAGAGAAAGCAGGATAAATGAGCCCTTTAGAAAGATAGATAATAAGTAGTGCAATACTGATAAATATGAAGAGAAAGGAACAGAGGAGGGTGAAAATGGTTAATAAATTACCGAGGCATACTTTGGAGAGGGAAGAAGAAAAATAAAATGTGAGAATATATATGATTCATTCATGTGAATATAATCTCTCTGAAACATGTGCATACAATGTACACATGCACATCTCCTACTTCACAATGTAAAAGCCATTTGTTACACATCTCATATGTTAGTCAATGAAAAACAATAGAATACAAATGGGATGATGACTTAGTGTATAGGAATAACACTGGAAAAAACTTGCCTAAGGACCTGATTATGAATCTTTACACCACAAATAAAGCATGCCTTATAGCACACATCTATAATCGTAGTGCTCCAAATCTGAGATGAGAAATGAAGAGAGGAGAATTTCTGTTGATTGCAATGTCCGATGAACTGGAGTAAATAGACATAAAAGCAACAACAAAGCTTTTGTCTCCAACAAGGGAGAGAGTGAAGACTGAATCAAAGTTTTTCCTCTGAACTCTGTACCTCTGTTGTGACATGTACATACTAGACCTCATACACATAAGCATACTTTAGTGCACAGACACTATACAAGCAATGGACATATATTTACACATGGCAGAAACACATGTATGTGAGTACACACACACACACACACACACACACACAGAATCAAACCAAAGTAAGAAAAAACAAATAGAATGCAAAACATGAGATTCCATTGTCATTTAATATATAGGTTGATACTACAAAGATCAGTGGAGAATGTACCAAGAAACTAGAATTGTCCCAAAGAGCAGAAAATATATTAATACTACTCAGAATATGTATGTATGTGAACATAATAAAAGAACAAATGAAAAATACTCTGCTGCTGATAATACCAAATCTGTAACTGCTTGTGATATCTTATCTCTGAGATTATCATCGTCATTTAAAAGGCTTTGACCTTAGATACTGGCTATACAAATATTTGTACTAACAAAAATGTCAAAATACAGCAATTTTTATATTTGCTTCTTTATACATTGTTCTTCTCCTGACACACGATCCTTTTAATAATATATATTATAATGTAGATTGCTCAAAATGTGCATAGAACTAAGTAAAGGCAATTATGTATTTTAAAGTGAGACTTTTATTTTTTCTGTCCTCTAATGGTAGGAATTTTTCACATAAAATTCAAAGCCTTTTGTCTCTTTTGTAAACATTTTAATGTAGAGATGGAGATTCTTTTCTTACTAAATGCAAATTATGTAATTCTATTCGATAGTTCTTGTAATAAAAAATTTTGATTGAGAGTTCAGAGTGCAGAGAATTACAGTTCGGATAAGCAATTGGGCTAAAAAACAAAACATTGTCCAGTTTTCTTTTTTTTTCCAAGTGAACATAAAAATACACAATAAGTGAAGTCACAGTGGTGATTTTGAATCATTTTCACAATTTGGCCTCCAGACATGTGTTTTAAGGTGAGAAAGCCACAATAAAAGTAAAAGAAAGAATCAAGGCAATCTATTTTGTTTTTATATCTGTGGTAGAAACTGTAATTTGGAATCTATTGGATTTCACATTTCTAACCTTGAATAAAAACAAAATGAATTGAGAAATAAAATGGGGCATGCAGGTTCTTTTAGGCATATAACACTTGCTTTCTGTCAGTTTCAAATAAGACATATTTATTCTCTATTATGTATTTTGCTCCTAATTTCTAGTTGTAGGTATTTTACTCCTAATTTCTAGTTATTTTTCAGTTCTTGATCTTAGTCTTCTTTTTTTCAAAAGTCACTTTTTAGAAAATTGGCCTGAAAGGAAACAAAACAGAAAGTTGGTGCCTCTAGAAACAGAATAAGTCTATATTTAAATATTCTCTCTCTCTCTCTCTCTGTGTGTGTGCGTGTGTATGTGTGTGTGTGTGTGTGTGTGTGTGTGTGTGTGTGTGTTTGTGTTTGTAAGGGTAGAAGTCCTCAATGTAGGATATTCCTCCTCATTTATAAGTAACTTTTATTTTTGAGACAAGTTTTATCTGTGGCTTTGGAGGCTGTCCTGGAACTAGCTCTTATAGACCAAGCTGGTCTCAAACTCACAGAGATCCTCCTGCCTCTGCTTCCCAAGTGCTATAAGTGACTTCTTAAGTTAAAAATAAAACTTCCTGTGTAGTACATTCTTAGCAAGGTCTTAGCAATAGTGTTTTAGAAAGCAATCACTGCTTCAAATCCTAGTACTAAAGGTCCATAGTCCTAGGAGTCATTTTGGAGTCATTGAAGATTCATGTGCTTCTCTGTGTTTTAGTGACCTTCTTGAGACAGATGAGGCAGATTAAAAAAATGAGTTCAGGAGATAAGTGCTGGATATATGTATGTATGTATGTTCCTAAAATGAGCACTTGGTACTAATAGCAACAACAACAAAACTAGATACTATATTAACCCAGTATGTTATTAAAAATAGATAAGATAGATGTAGCATGTTCCTTTAAATATTTGTGTCAAAACATTATCCCAGATATACATGAATAGGGTTTGGTTTGCGATTAAATTCTTAAGGGACTATAATAGCATTTATAACAGATATGTACACATTTTATATTTTAATGCAGCTCTCAGGAGTCCTTGGATAAGCACTTTATAAGAAAAGACCTTTGCCTGAATACCCAGCCAAGAAGAATATGTTTAAATTGCCAAAGGGGGGGGGAAACTCCAGTGTGCATATTAATTTCAAAAAGTTTTTAACTATCAAGAATGAGGCTGGGTAGTGAGTATGAACACTGGTAGATGAAACAGTATGTTCTTAAGCTGGTGCGTTTGTAAGAAGAAAAGACAATAAAACCCTAGCTCCTTGACTGAAAATAGACAAACAAAGCTGAGAATAGGAAGTTGAGCATGATCAAATATTTTATGAATGACCAAACTAGAGAGGAATTGAAAGATGGTAAGGAAAAACAAAACCAACTCGTAAA
Source organism: Phodopus roborovskii (assembly GCF_943737965.1). Taxonomy (NCBI): domain Eukaryota; kingdom Metazoa; phylum Chordata; class Mammalia; order Rodentia; family Cricetidae; genus Phodopus; species Phodopus roborovskii. Next base: position 11,554,767 of record NW_026126511.1, on the reverse strand, counting down.
ATGGGAAAGAATGCTGCAAAAGCAGCCATAAAAAGAAGAGAATATTTAGGAGGTACAATACTGAGAGTCATTCCACATGCCTTTAGAAAGGTAATGGTAACAAATAGTAGTTAAATTCTTTTTATACATTTTTAGTAAAATAACAAGTAATTAAGTGATTTTTAGCAGGTGATTGGTAAATTTAGTTCTTATCCCTCTTCAAGTAAGCTTGTCTTTGCAGACCATTTCTGAAAAATAAAGTGCAGATATATTTCTAAGGTGCTGCTTGGCATATTTGTCTGCTAGAAACCTTACCTGATAGTAACTGAGCTTGGTGTAAGCTTTATGTTAATAAACACTTATGATTTGTATAGCAGAATTTTACATAAATTTTGTTCAAGACTATTCCTTTCTGTTGCTGTGTGTGTGTGTGTGTGTGTGTGTGTGTGTGTGTGTGTGTGTGTGTGTGTGAGACATGTTTGCCATTAGTTTTGTTTATATGTTTATGTTTCATGCATGTACAGAAGATGATGTCCGGTGTCCTGCTAAGTTACTCTCTCCTGTATTTCTGTAAAACAGATTCTCTCACTGAACCTTCATCTAGGCTGGTAACCAGCAAGCACCATTAATATTCCTATCTCAAGTAAAGTCTATTTCTCAGATTGCAGGCTCCTGTAAGAGCCTGCCTGGTTTTAACATTGGTACTGAGACTTTAAACTAAGATCCTTACCCTTACACAGCAAGTGCTATACATTCAGAGTCATCTCCCCAGTTCTTTGCATATAATCATTTTACAATTTTAATGTACCTCATATTAATTAAGTATTTATTATATATCATATGTTACATTTATAAATATAACTTTCTTAATATAAACAAGCAATAGCAATCTACTATGAATGGGTACATTTATCTAATTTCACAAATTTAGAAAATAAAGCTTATTGATTAATGTTTTCCTTGATGAAAATCAAAACTATTAATTTTAGTTAACAGAAGATAGTTAATAATTAACTTAGTGATACAATAAAAGCATTCAAGTTTCAGGACTAATCATGGCTTTTATTTTATATACAATTTTATGATGGTTCACAGACTAATAAGCCTAGAATCTGATGCTTTACCACCAGATATAATGACACCACTTTACCTCCTTCTTCATTCAATAAATATTTAAATTTTTCCAATTTTTTTTAAATACCATTATAGACACACAGGGAAAAGTGCTGGATAAAAATTCCCAAATTACTTCAATTCTAGTTAAGGAAATAAAAATGTTAAAAAAAAATAGACTAGGAAGTTTCAGATAATCTTAAGGTCCATGAACTAAAGAAAGCATTACTTTGTCTTAGAAAATGTGCTTTGGACTAGAATCTTACATAAGCTGACTTTAGAAAGGAAAGTTGAATTAGATAAGGTCACAAGCAGCAAGGGACTCTGAAAACGGCCAGTTATGTAGCAGGAATACAGTACCCAGAAACAGGAACATGATTGCATCTATCTTAGAATGAAACTGGAGGAATAACATGAGGTCATCTAGACCTTCTTTAATTAAAAATGTGTGCCCTTATTGGAGTATAGATACTAGTTTACATTTTCAACTTGTTTGTAACTTTGGAGAAACAGCTTCATTTCCTGTTGCTCTCTTTGCTGTCTGCATTATGAGCTCCATAAGAGTATTCTCCTTTTATTTTTTGTCGAAGATAAGTGTGAACTTGCTCTCTCTCTTGCTATTCATTTCTTGCTTGGCAACTCTTTTACCTGCAGTCAGGTAGGGGTATCTGAGAACTTGTCATGTTGGGTACATGTGAGGATGGTGTATGGTACAATAAAAGAATGAATTCATGTATCTATAACCATACTGCTAATAATTTCATTTTGTAATGAGAAAACTCTGAGGCTTCATTTTGAAAAAAAACATTTTTATTAGCATATTTGTATGTGTGTCCATCTGTTTATATTGTTAGAATGGGTACTACAAGGTGCTGGATTCCCCAAGAGATGGCATTAATCCATTGAGTGTCACTGAATTGTGTGCTGCAAGGCAACATTTTGTCCTCTGAAAGAACTCTATCCCTCTGTATAACATGATGTCACTAACACAGGTTTCCCTTTAAAATATAAGCTTGATTTTTATTACGATAAATCTAAAAAATGAATGAAATAATGTGTAGGTGGTAAAAAGCCATCACTGTGAACAACCTACCATGTAAATATACTGACAATGGCTTAGGAATTATTTCTGTTGTCATTACATCCCTTCCAAAAGTTTGGGGATTTTGGTCAATAGCCTTGCTTGTCTGTTAGTTATTGAAGAATCCTGTTCTTTGGAGAAATAAAGAGCCAGAATTTCAGGGATATAAATTTGACTGTTTATGCTGCATGAGATTGTATAATTCTGAATTACTTTAAAAAAGAAGTTACTTGATGTGGATACCAAGTAGGAAGGTTTGAGTTCCTTGTTCAGTAGCTGGATTCAATACTGTACTGCCACTTTGTTATTTCAGAGAGTATTCTAACTGGGAAGAAGAAATATACCAGATGTGTGCTTCTAGGAACAGGGCTAGTGCCTCAGTATCTAGCATATTCCCCACATTGAACCAAAACTGCTGAGTTTTTGAGAAGGAAACCTGGTTAGCACCAGTGTCATCTTCCCAGTGTATTTCATGAAGTGGGTTGGGTCATTATTTGCATATGCATATAAGTGACTTTGGCATTTTGTTTCACTTCATAATGAAATTTAAAATGTAACATTAATATTTATATATTGTATGCATTGATTAGTATGTTAATTATTAATAAACGCTAATTGGCACTTAAGATTACAGCATGAGTTTAAGCATTGTCTCCCTTAGTAATTCTTTAGATTACTTCACTTGCTGACATTTATTTAGAACATTATCCAAGAAGGAATTCCTTCAGTGAGAATTCTGAGTGTGAGAAAACTTTACAGAAACGAGTCTTGTGATCTCAGTTTCTGCAAAAACATGGCATTGTCCTGGAGTGTATTTTCATGCTCCCCCCAGGTACAGCAGATAGGAGTGAGTTTACTTTAGATTATTGTTTATAACTGGCTATTCATGTTTGTTATATGCCTCTATGGAAAACATGTATTTGCTGTATGTGGTTTGGCCACCATGGGCGCTTGCCCTTGTGATTTTACACATTCCTGTTGTAACTCATGTTAATCCCCAGAATATTTAATGTCTGATCCTCTGAATACAGTTGGCTATTTCATGAGACTTTAATATACCTCACTTATTGGCTCCATTCTTCCCATCACTACTAGAGCAACAGAATTTACGGAAGCTGTTCTCAAAACAAAAAACAAAACAAAACAACAACAAAATGTGCCCCCTAGATTTGTTTTCTAAAATGTGTAAAGCAGACAGGCACAAATAGAATTATGCAATTATCTAAAACTGTAGGCAAAGTTTTCTGGTGCCAGCAGCTGCTCCCTAATAACCATTCAGAAACTTAAAATGAGTTATAAATGCTCAGTCAATAGCTCAGGCTTGTTGCTAGATAGCTCTTGTATTTTGAATTGACTAATATTAGCTTCCCCACCTGAACCTTGTCTTGTTTAGCTGATGGCCATTTGACTTCTTTATTAAAGCAATCCCAGTGAGAGTACTTCACAGTGTACAAAGGGATAATACCACAGCATGAGACTATAAATGCCTGACTATCAATCACTAAATGTTCAACAATTCATTATAGGCATTGTAAGAAATTATCTAATAACTAAAAAATATAGGCCTTCACTCTTGATTTAAAATATTTCATTGATGTAGTTCCTATTTAGACAGAAACACAATATATATGTGTGCATATATGTTAGTGTATGTGTAACCTATATATATTTTTTTCAACCAAATAATTTTATTATTATAAAGAGCCTAGAAAAACAAGATATTTTATGAATTTACCAAAAAAAACTATAATGGAATTGGTGCCAATGAGAGGATTAAATGAATGAGTTTAAATGTAAAATATATTGTTTCTAACAGTCATTAGTAACTGACAATAATAATAGAGGAGTAAAGATGAGAAATGTGAGACTTGTTCATTAGTTTCTGCTGAAATAGATGAAAGACTGAGAACCAAATCTCCATGACTAAGACAATAATTTTCCTTCTGTATATTATCCATATAAAATGAAATTATGAAACAAAAGATTTATTGGCTATTTGCAATAAAAGATTGCACTTAGGTCATTTGAAAATTTCTGTATTTTCTACCATCCACTGACCAGAAAACTCTGATGACATCATTTTGCATCAAATCTATAGGTAGAAAGATGATTGACTAGACTGTGTTTATTTTGGGAAGCCAACAATAATTTTGGTGAGTTCATGGATGGGATGATTGGCCACAACTTCTTTCTACTGATTCTTATACTATTTCATTAACCACTCCATTATGATGGGTCTCATGCTTGGGAATAGATGTGTAGTTGATGTTACATTTGTCAGTGATGATGCCAAGGCTATAAAGGAAAGAAGGCTGGTGATATTAATGGGAGCAAGAGTGACAGAAAGATAGGATTACAGAGAACAGAGTTGTGGGATAGAAATAAGTATAAGGATGATTGGGATAAATATGGATGGATATTATATTAATTATAATATGTGTGTATTTGTGTATGTGTTTTGTATGTGTATTATGCGTATTCACATATTCACATAAAAGTTTATACATGGTTATTTTGTTCATTTTCAGAAGCAATTATAGGGTATCAAATAAAAAGTTGAGATTCAGGTATAAGATGTCTCCCCTTTAATTTATGTCAAAAATTCGGAGCTCGTTAATTAATTTGAGGAAATCAGTGTAAAGAAAATTGTTTCCATGATTGAAGTACTGGAAAAGTTAATATAAGTTTTGAACATGATCCATGGACATGGAACTAAATGTTGCAATCCATTGTGTATATAGATAGTGCAAAAATGTTATGTGCAATTTTGAACAAAAGTAAAATAAATTACCATCATGATGCTATTTCATTACAAGTATGCACACACTCTTTGCTTAGAATGGTATGGCATTTGTCCCATGTCTTAATACACAATATTAAAAACACACATGCTTTGTGGTACCTATGTGTTAGCTAAGTCTTTTCTCACTACTCAGGTTACTGCAGTCTTTTTGTGTGTTTTCAAAGAACAAATGGTGACCTCAATTGGTGACACCAGAGCTTACCTACTAACATATTATTATCATTTTTATTTATTTATTTATTTATTTTGGAATGCAGAAAATCTCTTTCAAAGAATGGAGGCTGCAATTTGTTTGAATGTCTTTTTCATTTTGTTGTTTCTCTGTTTCATGTTACTTAACCACTAACTAGAACAATAATGCCAGAGGAAAGATAGCGTAAATGAGACTGCATGATTGCTTTTCCAACTGAAATGAGTAGAAAATGAAAACTCTTTAAATGAAATACCTCAGATAAACATTTCATTTACGATAAAACTGAAACTGCATATATACCACCATATCAAATATTGAAAGAACATTTATTGAAGAGCTGAAGGACTCATTTGCACGAAAATAAATGTAATTCTCCAAGTAAGCTGCTGAGAGTAAATATGTAAAACCACATTTAAACAGCATGCAATTAACGTGAATTTATGCTGGGAAGCAGAAAACTAGGATGAGATTGAGATTTTGGTGAATTGCTTATTTGAATAACAGATTGTCCTATTTATAATCAAACATGAGCCTAGAGCTCTGCATGGATACTCTTTAATGACCTGGGCCAGTGTGCTCTGGAAAATCGACAAGTTCTCTTATTGTTGGGAAGTCTATGTAGTCCCTCTTTGTTATTTACAAACTTAAATACTTACCTTTTCTAGTTCAAGGCTGATCTTCCTACTGATTTTTCAAAGACTGTCTTTTATTCATTCTGCTTATGACATGTTGTTTCCCAATGATAATATTTGTTTCTAACATTTGTTTAATATTTCACATTCATTTTACCTTGTTTGGACCTAAAGTATTTTGGTTTATATTTGATGTAATATCTGGAAATTATAAATATTCATATAGCTACTATACACTATAACCCTAGAAGAGGAATAAATAATATTGCATTTTTAAATAGTGATATCAAGCCAGATAAGAGGTGGTGCTTTTCCTCCCAGTTGTGAAAGGCAGAGGCAAATATGTCTCTATGAATTTGACGACAACCTAGTCTATAGTGTAAGTTCCAGGACAGCCACAGCTCTCACTAAAAGATACTCAATATGAAAAATCAAATGCAACAATAATGATTTCAATAGAGTGTTTGTGCAGAAAAAATATATTAATGGAATCCTATAGAACTAGTAGTAAATTATATTATATTATTAATTTTTGTACAACATCAACCAGGATCATAAACTTTTTAAGATATGCCATGCAACTACACCTAGATGACAAGTATGTAATGAATAACTATGTTTATTGTGATTGAATTCACATTCTTCTAATTTGTCTGAGTATAAACAGGTCATCTTTAGTTTAAAATTAAATAAATACCAAACACTTAAACAATGAAAGAGTCTAAAGCCAAAGTAAATGCCTCTTTCTTTTAACAGAAATATTTTCTTCAAACTGAGAAGAGGAGAAACCAAAATAATAAGATATAGAATAAAAATGGCAGTTGTTACAAAAAAGAGTTTTGAGCCAAAACACATTAACAAAGTGGAAATTTCACATGACTATCATTTAATGTTAAATATTTTCTTTATTAATGTAAGTTTCACAATTCTCTGCTTTCTCAACATAGAGAAGATCAATTCAAGTTAAATAAATCAAAATAAGAAATGACAAAGGGGCTTTACCAGTTTGATTTAATGTTCCTGCGATCAGGAACAATATTTTCTCCTTTTTTTCCCATGTAAGATATCTAGGCATTGTATGATTTGTTTCATTTTTACATTTGCCATTTTAAATAGGTATTTTAAATATATATGGATGAATTTCCTAAGTTTCATTATTTGCAGATCCCTAATCTAGTCAATGAAAAACATATTTCAAAATAATTCTCATTACTGTCATAAAATAATTAAAATCTTTTGTGTTACTGGATGTACTACATAATTCTTCATAATAAAATAACATCTATGTCTATGTTAGATGATAAATGTGTAATGACTGAGGACCTATTTATACTTTTAATGTTGCCAGCAATGACAGTTCTATTTTGTTTGAAACCATTTTCTCTTTGCTAGCTTAGTTTTGCCCTAATTTACTACTCATTATATTATTTTGTTAAAATTAATCTAATTCAAATACATTATGAAATAGTAGGTTTATTTACAATCTATGTCAGAAGACCAAGCATCTTTTCTCACCTTTTCATATGTTTGAGTGTCTATTTGTATTGCTCTTCATTAAAATTTTAAAATTCCAATGATATGGACTTAAAATCAATTGTCTTAATTTAAAAATTAGTGTTCTTATTGAAAATTAACATTATCACATGGGAAATATGCCTTCCTTCTTAACAACAAAAGAAATATTATCTTGAAAAAAATGACATTTAGTTATTTTCAGAAGGAAAAAATCAACAAACTATCTTCTTATTGTAAAAGTTTAAATGGCCCTAAACTCCACTTACAACATTGCATAATAATATAGTTTACCTCATAATACTGGTATCTAGAATCTATGGTATCATAATTTGGATTTACATACATGAAGTACTTATTCTTCAACCTTGAACATAGTCTACATAGACAATGTGTCTGTAGAAAATATTTACAATAAATGTATTGTAGAGGATGATCATGAGTAATATATACTTTTCATCTTGAAAATGCTTGTTTTAAAGCCAAAACTCAACTTCCTTACAGAGGGCAATTTTATTTCATACCATTATTATTCTTGTATGGGCATATTATTTCATAAAAGGTGAGGTGGTTTGCATTTCTCTTGGTCTAAATGTAAGCCTATACTTAAGACTGTGATCTGTGAACCATGTGTCTGTTCTTTAAACATATGTGCCTTATTTCATAATGCATGACTACCTGAAAGGTGAAGTCACAGTGTAGACAGTATGCATGGCAGGTCCTGCCATCTACAGTCCTCTGGTGTTACATGTGATATTATGTTTATCAATAAAATTCGTATTTTCTATGACATGGTCAAGGGTTATGATCTGTATCAACCTGTATGCCTGTGTACTCCTAAGTAGCTGGGGAAAATAATCTGAAAAAATTTGGAAGTTTAAAGAGAAGTTTTTCAGAATTTCACACTTTATATTCTGTATGCTATCAAGTTAATATTGGTTCCCTATGCCTGCTTTCAGTTTTCAATGTAACCTGATGGAGGGTGTCCTTCTGTATGATGTGGATATATGTTTTACTTATTGGTTGATGAATAAAGCTGTTGCAGGCTACGGATAGGCAAGATGTAGCCAGGCAGAAAGTAAAGGCAGGCCTATCAGACTAGAACAATACTGGTAAGTGGGATGTGGAGGGTGAGTTTAGGGAGAGATGTCATGTGGTTGCCAAGGAAGAAAGAGGTCTGGAAATCATTGTTACTCCAAGACCAGATGGAGATTGATAGAAATTGGTTAATAATTGAGAGAGCTAACCATTAAGAAGCCTGAGCCATCAGCTGAAATGTCTGTAATTAGTATAATCTTCTGTGTATTTATTTGGGACTAAATGGCTGTGAAACCATGTGAGATAGAAACTTCCATCCACACTAATCAAAAGTTATAACTAAAGACATCTCTCTTTATGACAGGATAAAACTTGTATTTTTCTCTTTGTGTACTCTTTCCAAATTTAAAGAATATAGAATATAACACTCAAATTCAGGTAAAGCCCCTCTCTATAGCATTGGCTTAAAGAATTGTTGCCTTAACATTGTATTTTAGTTTCTATATTTTCAAAAACAAAATCCTTCAATATTACTCCTTCATGTTTATAAGGATAATGCTAGCAGCATTGTTCATTGTTTGCCACAGATTTGGCACTGATGCCATAAAGTAGAATATGACATAGTGTCCTGAATATTTGCAGGGATAGGCAGGTGTATACTCTTCTAATACTCTTCTAATTTATGAGTGGCCAGAGTCCGTGGAATCAAAAAGAAAAATCAGGACAGGATTTTCCATGAGTCTTATGAGAGCAAGTACCATAGTTCTAATGACTACATAACACTCACTATGTTCCCACACAAAATGGGGAAAATGTTTTTTTCTGGAAATAAAGACAAATATAGTAGTGTTTGAAACCAAAAATGAACATCTACATTTGAGAGTGTAAATAGATCGGGGGTACGTGGCACTTAAAAGACAATGTTCTAATCAGTAGAAACCTTGAAGCTGCCTTGGTGGAACTCCAAACCGTAATGTACTCTGAAATGAAACTGTACCCCAGGATAAATCTTGCTACTTGTAGTCCTGAAGGATTCTTATGGCAGAGATACAAAACAACATTGGGTGATATAATTTTAAAGCACTTTGAGGCAGCTGAATTCATCACACAAATGTGTGCAAAGAAATGAAAATATGTGCAATGCTATTGTGGCTGTTGATGTCCCTTAAGTTAAAAATGAATGACTAGTCAATCATTTCATATCACTAAATTTGCCCTTTCACTAGATCACCAGTGATTTCTAATAAAATCTTGAGTCCTTATAAAGCTTGTTACATCTCTACTTTACACAACAGTTTTGTTTTTAAACTAGGTCTGGGAACTACTAAAATTACATAATCTTTAGTAATCATGGGACAATACCATAATAAATTAATCAACCATGTACTTTGGAGTGGCCTTAGCTCTGGAAAGTTAATTTGTAAGTCCTTCATGACCAATGTCTTCAAAACATATATAAAATTCCAATAATTTCTTCTATCCCCTATGAAGTTAGAAATCCCTACCAACTTTCTTGGTAGGAAATTGTTTAACCTTTGGTGAATTATTTAAATACAAACCTGCCAGTCTCTGATTCTACTGTTGAGTTTTACCCACATTGATTATAAACATAGTTATCAAGGAGTTAGTCTTTTTAAAATTCAAATTAAATTCCAACATGCTTTCATACGAATGTTCCAATGAGCAGCAGTTTTCAACAGATACCAAATTATTTCAACAACAACAACAACAAAAATCTTAATTCTGATCCTATTCATACTATTTCTTTTACCCAAACCTAGCCTGTGCTAAGGCTTTTAAAAACTATTTGTACATTTCGTTAAAGCACCTGTGGACCAGGTCCTCTGTGTATGTCTTATGGCTCTTAGCCTGTTTTTTGTTTGTTTGTTTTTTTTTTTTTTTTTTTTTTTTGTGGGATCCCTAAGAGTGGGAGTGAATGTATCTTTGACTCTTTTTCCTGTTCTTGAGACTCTGTACCTCCTACTGGGTTGCCTTGTCCAACTTTGATATGAGGGTTTTTTTCTTGTCTTGTTCTATGTTGCTTTGTCCTGTTTGGCTGTCATCCCTTGCAGGCTTGTTCTTTGCAGAAAAGGGTCTGGGAGAAAACCGGCAGGAGCGGGAGAGCTGGAAGAAGTAAAGGGAGGGAAACTATGATCAGAGTGTATTCTGTGAGAGAATCTAGCTTTAAAAGTCTGATACTAAGACTCAAAACACAAAGTGTTCAGGTTGCATACAGTTGTCATGAGATGCAAATAGGCATCAAGTTCTGTGTGAGGCATGTACTAAGCTTCTATACCAATAGGTTTCTATGTGGCTCTTTTCAAAGTCATGCACTATTAATTATCCCTCCGTTATCCTGGCCTCCCATTCCTCATTCCATTTAATCACTCTTATTTGATTTTTCTTTCTTTTTTTCTGTATTTCTTGATAACACTGTGTTTTCTTTCACCTTCCTTGGATATCCATCCCCCAATAGTTTCTTATTAGCTACCTAATATCTGTGGGTCTTCTACATAAAACATCTTGACATGTTAATGACCATTAATTCTAAACACATACGTGTGTGTGTGTGTGTGTGTGTGTGTGTGTGTGTATGTGTGTATTGTGCATATGTGTGTGACAGAGAAATTAGAACAAGGAGAATAAAAGGTGAAATGCATTTCTCATGTATTAATTTTTTATTTGTTTGCTCTTTTTTATTTTTGAGACAGGGTTTTCTCGGTTTAGCATTGGAGCCTGTCCTGCCATTCATTCTGTAGACCCGACTGGCCTCAAACTCACATAGATCCACCTCCCTCTGCTTCCTGAATGTTGGGATTAAAGGCATGTCTGACCACCACCCAGCTGACCTTCAGAATTCTTAAAAAAATAAAAAATAAAAACTTTTGTTCATTGGCAGCATGTGGGAACATATACAAACACCCACAGCATCACAGCATGACAATATTAGAAACAGTAAAAGACTTTGGAGCATTCAGCCATAAATGGGATTTCTTTTATCAAAACCTTCCACTCAAAATTCATAGAATGCTGTGGAGTCACAAAGATTGTGGGAACTGGAGGGTATAGAGACCACTAAAGAAAAGAGGACATTTACACACAGCAGGACCAATGAACATGTGAACTCACAGAAACTAATAGCATGTACAGGGCTAAATAGAACTGAGAGGAGAAATATGCCCCAACCCAAACACTGAAGCTAACTCCAGTTGATAATCACTTATAAATGAAATATTAGTTTTCAATAGGACAGTCTCAGTGGGGAAACAAACAACATTTATTTATTTATTTATTTATTTTTGCAATTTGACTTTTTTTTTTTACATATCGATCTCAGTTCCTCTCCCTCCCTCACTCCCATGCACCCCAAACACTGACCAATTGCATCCCCTGCCCACTCCAAAGGCAGGGTGATGCCTTCCAGCAGAACTCAACAAAGTCTGTCTAGTCTTTGGGAGTAGGAACTACTCACTCCCTCCTTCCTCTAGGTTAAGGGAGTATCCCTCCATGGGGAACATGCTCCCGAAACACTTTTGTGTGCCAGGGATACATCCTGGTTCCATTGTCAGAGGTCCTTAGACTGCCCAGGCCTTCTAACTGAGCCCAGGTTCAGGGGGTCTGAGTCAGTTCAATGCTGGTTTCCTAGCTATCAGTCTGGTTGTCCATTAGCTTCCCTTTGTATGGGTCAGCTGTGTCTGCAGGATTTTGTAGCCTGGTGTTGTCCCCATTTTCTTTCTTTTTTTTTTTTAAACTTCTTTTTTTTTAATTTAATTTTATATAACAAAGTCCAATTAAATGAAAACAAACATTTATACAAAATATTTGGGAATTTGGGCGTCGTTCTTTCCAAACTACTTCCTGCTGGTAAGGGGCGCTGTCATGGGGGATTCGAAGAAGATTTAGATATCCTGGCTGTAGTCTGTCAGACTGCTTTGTCCAGCTGTTTTGAATGTAGGATCACCTGGTACTATGTTTCAGGCGGTCTGGTGTGATCAAACCACATTAGTCTGGAAGGAATCCACATCTTTTCATTTTCTGTGGAAACAAAAATAGAAATCCTTTTCCCCAGTAACTTGTCCTTCAACTTAAATTTTGGAGTCAAAGCATTTTTTTTTAATTTAATTTATTATTTTACATGTCGATCCCAGTTCCCTCTCTCTTCCTCCCTCCCCCCATCCCTCCCTCCTTCCCTCCCTTTTACCCTCTCTGCCCTCTCACATGCACTCTAAACACCCTCCCCTCCCATCCCCCCACCCCAATTCCATATGTAGGGGAATGCCATCCAGTTGGGGTCATGTAGATCTGACAGGTCATGTGAAGTAGGGACTAGGGCTTCTCTTCTGTCTCTAGGTTAAGGCACTTATCCCTCCATGGGGGATGTGTTTGCAAGGTCCTTTTGTGCACCAGGGATACATCCTGGCTCCACTGTCTGAGGTCTCTTAGACTGCTCAGACCTTCTGGCTGAGACCCATATTCAGGGGGTCCTGAGTCAGTCCCATGCTGGCTTCCCAGCTATCAGTCTAGTGGCCGTTAGCTCCTCCTTGTTCAGGTAAGCTGTCTCTATGTGTTTCTGCCACATGGTCTTGTCCTCTCCATCTGCATCTGGGTTCTAGTTCGACTCAGTGTTTATGTATGGGTGTTTGCTCCTATTTTCAACAGGCATTAGTTGAGGGCTCCATGGAGAAGTTAGTTGTTGATCTCATTCTCCGGGAAGGGCATTTATGATAGCTTTTCCATGGAAGCTGAGATTGTTAGTTGGGAGCAGTCTTGTAGTTCTCTAGACTTTCTTTGTGTTCAATTTTATCTTCAAACCAATATTGGCTCCCTCTTTTATGTTCTCTCTCTCTCGCGCTCTCGCTCTCTCTCTCTCTCTCTTTCCTGTCTGCTGTTCCTAAGCAGGCTCAATCTTCCTGGTTGCACATATTTTCCTTTCCTCCCCCTCGTTTTCTCCTACTTCTCTCTCCATTCGCTGCCCCCCCCCCACTTTCCCTGTGCTCTGGGTGACTTTACCAGTTCTGTGAGGAACTTTATATGACTCTCTTAGAATACACCTTGTATCCTAGTTCCTCTGGTGGTGTGAATTATAGGCTGGTGATCCTTTGATCTAGGTCTAAATGAATGAGTACATACTGTGTTCCTCTTTTTGTGTCCCCATTTTCTTATCCCTCTTCCTTGTCTGTATCTTGATTCTTGTTTGGTTCAGTATGTAGCTATGGTGTCTGCTTCTGTTTCCATCAACTACCAGAAGAGGGCTCTATGTTGGTAATCATCAATCTCAATATCAGGGACATGCTATTTGCATTTAAGGTAGCCTTTCCACTGTTATTCAAATTGTTAGTTGGGGTCATCCTTATAGGTCTCAAGATAGTTTCTTCAAGTTCAATCCATTTGCCTGAGAATATTAAGATTCCATTGATTTTTTTCTCCTGAGTAGCATTACATTGTGTAAATATGCTACATCTTCTTAATCCATTCTTCATTTGAGTGGCATCTAGATTGCTTCTAGGGACTTGCTATTAACAACAATGCTGCTATGAAGCTAGTTGGACCCATGCCTTTTTTGCATAGATGTGGATATATGCCTAAGAGTGAAATTGGTAGGTCCTGTGGTAGACTGATTCCCATTTTCCTAAGGAACTGCCATATTGACCTCCAAAAGATTTCAATCCCACCAGCGGTGGAGGAGTGTTCCACGTTATCCCCATCCTCTCCAGCATAAGATGTCATTGGTGTTTCTAATTTTAGCCATTCTAGCAGGTATAAAATGGTATCTCAGAGTTGTTTTCATTTGCATTTCCCTGATAGCTAAGGATGTTGAGCACTTTCTTATGTGTCATTCAGCCTTCTAGATTTCCTCTAATGAGAGTTCTCTATTCAGTTCTGTACACCATTTTTAATAGGGCTATTTGGTGTTTTGGTGACTAGTTTCTTGAGTTCTTCGTATATTTTGGAGATCAGCCCTCTATATAGGTTTGGTGAAGATCTTTTAACAGTCTGTGGACTGCAGTTTGGTCTTTTCAACTGTGTTCTTTGCCTTACAGTAGCTACTCTGTTTGAGGATGTCCCATTTATTATTGTCAATCTCACTCTCTGTGCTCAGTTTGTGTACCAATTGTTCAAGTGTCCTACCCATTTTCTCTTCTAAGAGGTTCAGTGTGGGTGGATTTATGTTGAGGTTTTTGATCCATTTGGACATGAATTTTGTGCATGATGATACACTTTTGTCTATCTGCAGTCTTTTACACACCATCACCAGTTGTGACAGCACCATTCATTGAAGATGTTTTCCTCCTGCCATTGTATACTTTTAGCTATTTTGTCAAAAATCAAGTGTTCCATGGTGTATGGGTTAATATCAGGATTTTCTTTTGGATTCCATTGGTCTATCTTCTAGTTTAGTGGCAATGCCAAGCTATTCTCAGGTCTAAAATTTCTATGGTAGAGCTTGAAGCTGGGGATGGTGATGACTCCTGTTATCCCTTTATAGTACAGGGTTATTTGGCTACCCTGGGAGTTTTGATTTTCCATATAGTTGAGTATTATCCTTTCAAGTTCAGTGAAGAATTGTGCTGGAATTTTGATGGGAATTGCATTGAATCTGTAGATTGTTTTTAGCAAGATTGCAATTTTTACTATGTTTATCCTACCTATCCTAGAGCATTGGACATCTTTCTATTTTCTGATATCTTCTTTAATTTATTTCTTTACAGACACAAAGTTCTTGCTATATAGGTCTTTCACTTTTTTGGTAAGTATTCCTCCAAGATACTATATGTTGTTTTTGGCTATTGTAAAGAGTACATATCTCTGATTTCTTTCTCAGCCCCTTTGTCATCTGTGTATACTAGGGCTTTTTGTTTTGTTTGTTTGTTCATTTGTTTTTTGTGTGTGTTTATCTTGTGTCCTGCTAGTTTGCTGATGGTGTTTATTAGCTATAGTAGTTTCCTGGTAGAGTTTTTCAGGTCATTAATGTAAACTATCATATTATCTGCAAATAGTGACAGTTTAACTTCTTCATTTCAAAAAATGTATCCCCTTGGTCTCATTTTGTTGTCTTGGTGCTTTACCTAGAACTCCAAGTACAATATTGAAAAGATAGGGAGAGAGTGGGAAGCCTTGTATGTTCCTGATTTTTGAGAAATCACCTTAAGCTTCTCTCCATTCAGTTTGATGTAGGCTGTTGGTTGACTGTATATATTTCTTTTATTATGTTTAGGTACGTTCCTGTTATCCCTGATCTGCCCAACTCATTTATCATGAAAAGGTCTTGAATTTTGTCAAAGGCTTTTTCAGCATCTAGTGAGATGATCACATGGTTTTTCTTTTTCATTTTGTTTATATGGTAGATCACATTGATAGATTTTCATACATTGAACTATCTCTGCAACCCACACAGAAGGGGAAAGGAACAAGATCTCCTGAGCATATTGGCAGTGGGGGGGGGCGCAGTGAGTGGAGATGGAGCTAGAGAAAGAGATGTAGAGGACAGGGAAGCAAAATGTTCTTTTGGGGATCTGCATAGCCTTAGAAGGAACTGTGGACTTTCAGCACCATAGACAGCTACTCCTGAAGCTGCTTGTTCTCCATGACCTAAGAACTGAACTTCAGGTTCCTTTGCTCATGTATGGGAGAAGAGGAAGGAATGTGGTGTAGGGAGCAAAATAACCCATATTTTATTGAGTATTTTTGCATTAATGTTCGTGGGGGATATTGGTCTGTAGTTTTCTTTCTTACTTGTGTCTTTGTGTGGCTTGGTTACCAAAGTAATTTTGGCCTCATAAAAAGACTTTGGTAATGTTCTATTATGTGGAACAATTTGAAGTTTGAGGAGTATTGGTATAAGCACTCGAAGCCATCTGGTACTAGGCTTTTTTTTTTTTTTTTTTTTTTTTTTTTTTGGGTTGGAAGGCTTTTGATGACTGCTTCTATTTCATTGGGGTTATAGGTCTATTTAAGTTGCTTATCTGTTCTTGTTTAAATATTTGTAAGTGATAGTTATCCAGAAATTTGTTCATATCCTTTGAATTTTCAAATTTGTGGAGTGCAGGTTTTCAAAGTATGGACTGAAAATGATCTGGATCTCATCAATATCCATAGTTATGTCCCCCTTTTGTTTCTAATTTTTTTAATTTGCATGTTCTCATGGATAAGGGTTTGTCTATCTTATTTATTTTCTCATAAAAGCAACTCTTTGTTGCATTGATTTTTTTTTGTATTGTTTTCTTGGTTTCTACTTTATTGATTTCAGCTCTCAAATTGAATATTTCCTGGCATCTACTCCTCCAAGTTGAATATAATTCTTTTTCTTTTAAGGCTTTCACTTGTGTTATTAATTCTCCAATGTGGCAATCCTGTTTTCTTCATGTGGGCACTTAATGCAATGAACTTTCCTCATAGCACTGCTTTCAAAGTGTCCCATAAGTTCATGTATGCTGTTTCTTCATTCTTGTTGAATTCTAAGAAGTCCTTTATTTATTTCTTCTTTGACCCAGGTATAATGCAATTGCACATTTTTTAGTTTCCATGAGTTTGTAGGTTTCTGTGATTTGTGTTGTTGAATTCCAACTTTAAAGAATGGTGGTCTGATAAGATACAGGGAACTTTTCCAATTTTTTTGTATCTGTTTAGGTTTGTTATGTGGCTTAGAATGTGGTCGATTTTACAGAATGTTCTATGTGGAGCTTAGAAGAAAGTATATTCTTTTGTGTTGAAACAAACAACTTTTTTGTTTTTATTACAATATGAAGTCCTAGATGCTTACTATCCTTTACAAAGTACAGCTCACTGTTTTACACTTAGATGGTTTCAAAGAAGCATTCATACATTCAATCAAATTTCCAGTAAAAACATATAGAATACAATAAATATTCTGCTCATTTTAATTATGCAGAAAACCCAGAGAGATCCTCTAGGAATGAATGGATGCTGCCTCTCACTTTGAATTTTTTTCAAAACAATCAAAATTATCATAATCTCAAACCCATTTCCTCTTAATTATATCGGTTGTTTTATACGTTGACTGTGACAAAATATCATACAAACTACTCATTTTTGAGTGGCAAAGAATATTACACATATATTTAAATAAATATTGATGATGCATAAATTTGGAAGCCGTGTTCATATGATTAGAGAAGATCTTATGATACTTAAGTGATACCCTCTGAACCACAGGAATGGAATGAATAAATCATAGACTACGTATTATTTTCTTCATCCAGAAAACTTGTTACTGCATATGTCTGCATTTTCCAAGTATCACTGATACATTATATGCCCGTTGAAGTGATTTCTTTAGAGCTGTCTAGGCATTTAGTTTATCCATTCAATGCCACTATCCTAATCATTGATCTTATAAATAAAATGAAAGAATATACATTTGCCATAGCAAAGGCTTATTGCCTATTCTATATTCATCAGTAATAAATGAGATGCACAGGCTATTCATGAAGGATCCTTTATGATATAAAGGTTGGTAAGGAATATTAATGTTTACCTAATTGTTTGAAGAATTTCATATGTTGAATTAACCATTACAAACAACTTTTAAGTGTTAGCTCCATGCCCAGCAGTAGTCAGTCAACACAAAACAAACGCAAGGCAGCTTTGGAGGTTCTTTGACTCATAAGTCAGACAGGCATTACTTTTTGTTGATTTATTTACTTATGTTTTCTTTCCTGGCTCTTGTGTACATACTATGGAGTACAGTATTTTGTTTTTATGTGATTTCTGTATATGAAAATGTGTGTCTGTGTGTCAGTATATGTTTCTGTTGCTTTTCCTTGGCTGTTTTTCTATCTTGTCTTGTATTGTTCTAAAAGGATGCCTTTGTTTAACCTTCTTAGATGCATGAATGTTTTCTACAGAGTTATAACAGAGTGTGGATCTAGATGGAAGCAGAGATGGGAAGGTATTCAGAAGAGCTGAGCTAGCTAAAACTGAAGTCAATCTATTTCCAATTAAATAAAAAAGAGAAAGTGGGCAAAAAAGCCTTTTACTAGTATGCTCTGCTAACAGTATTTTTGCTTAGTAAATAATATGAAAGAAGAATATAAGTGCCATAAAAGAATAATTCTGAAAACATATTGAATATTCCATTAAGACTAAGTTATTTGAAGTCAGTATTATAAGACACAAATAATTAAATTAAGTTCACTTGCAATCTTCGAGGGGAAATATATGTTTTAGGGAACATAACCAGAGAATTTCAATTTTATCTGTTAATTTGTAACTATCCAAATGTAAGTAATCTGTGTAAAGAATCATTGTAGGACAAACTTAAGTAATTTGTCATCTAATATTTTGAATTTTTAATCTGCTGTTGAATGTCTATGAACCATTTTGAACAAAATTTGTTAAAATACAAGATCATATAGTTAAACTTTTGCTTCTTACTACATAATGGCCATTGATCCAAACAGAGAATTTTAATAGATTATGGTAGACAAATTGAGATTTAGAAAAAAATTCAGGAAAATATCAGGTACAGAATATATATATTTGTCAAGTCTTTCTCCAAATACCTCTAAAATAAAATAAAGAAGTATATACTTGCAGTATTTCTCTTTTACTGATACAATATTCATCAAGGTGCACTGTATATATGATAAGAATGAAGGTAAGCTTGACATTAAATCCTTACATAGCTTTAATACTCATGGAAATGATCTCTTGGTGCTTTGTCTGCTAAATCCCATTTTCATATCATAATCTGACCATTGTTTTGATATAGAAAAATAGTGCTGTTTAAAAGGCATATTTTTAAATGTAATTAATTCATAGTGTGAACTTCAAATATTATGTAAGTCCTCCAGCAGGGAGCAAGTCTTTTAGCTTCTAAATCTGGCTACCATGCTTACCAATTTTTTTTCTCTGAACTAAAGCAGGTTTTATTTTTGTACGTTGGGGACATTTTTCATACAGACATCTGATAAACAGCCCAATCTTGATAATTTTAAAATTAATTCATTCCTTCATGATATTTTTCAGTATTTCCTATTTTTCATAATAATCAAAACATATAATTCACATATGGCGATATACTGACAATTAGATTTTTCTGAAAATTTTTATTATTATTTTAATGTTACTTATTTTACATATCTATCCCAGTTTCCTCTCCCTCCCATCCTCCCATATCCCTTGACCACCCTGCCATTCCATTCCCCACTTACTCAACAGGGAGCGTGAGGCCTTCCAGGAGGGATCATCAAAACCTTTCAAGTTATTTGGAATAAGGTCTAGGACATCCCTCCTTCCTGTAAATAGAGAGAGTATCTCTCCATGGGAAATGTATTCCAAAGTCCTTTCATTCAGAAGGGATACATCCTGATTTCACTGTCAGAGGTCCCTTAGATTGTTCAGACCTTCTAATTGAGGACTATTATTCTTAGGTTTGGTGTTTTCACAGTGTCCCATATTTCCTGCATGTTTTTTGTTAAAGCGTTTTGGATTTAAGGTTTTCTTTGGTAATGAATCTATATATAGACCTACAAACTTTAATAAAAGACCTGTGAACAATCAATTTTATTTTCTTAATCATGATCTATTAATAAATGATGAATATATTTTCAAGGTTATAATAAATGTTATAATAAACATTTTGATTTCTACTAAGTGGAATTTGAAGGAAATCACTCTTTCCACAATATAACAATAAAAAAATTTCCTTCACCTCTAAGATATAAAGCTGACAAAAAAGTTGAAATCTAAACTACAAAACAGCATGTATGCTAAGCAGTTAAGACATGTGTTTTCAGGAAATTCCATTACATTAATTTGAAATGTATGTGTTGTTCTCTTTCCTAATGTATAATTGGACTGCCCTTATCTCATAGGATCTTCCCTATATAATCCAGATGTTTTGGTTACCTGTCTCTTTTCTACCTTTGTTATTTTGGCTGATGCATACTATTCTCCCACCTCTCTCTCTGTCTCTCCTTCTTCTTTCTTTCTTTCTTTCTTTCTTAAGTCTTAAGTTTTCCTCCCATTCTCCCCACATGCTCCACTTCAGTCTGGTAGTCAGGTTAAGTCCTCTCTGGCCTTTTCCAGATGTTCCTGCCTCTAGTTATGATTTCCCGTATATTTATAATAGACTATCTCCTCCACCATATCTAGGAGCAGTCATGTCCTTTTCTCTCCCCCTCTCTCAAATTCAATTAGCTTAAAGGAAGGTAACACATTTTGGTTTATAATGCCCATCATGGCAACTATAGAACTTAAAATATCAGGGATAAGCAACATCCTTTATAATATTTGGTTAGTACAGTCCAAGTGTCCACCAAAACAATATAGACACTTGATGCAAACCTATTTTGCTTCTCAAGGGTGAAGTTTATCACTGAAAATAGTATATACTAAGGACATAAGACTGGTTGACAGAGGGTTACAGTTATATCTGAACAAAAGAAATCTTTTCATT
Organism: Phodopus roborovskii; assembly: GCF_943737965.1. Classification (NCBI taxonomy): domain Eukaryota; kingdom Metazoa; phylum Chordata; class Mammalia; order Rodentia; family Cricetidae; genus Phodopus; species Phodopus roborovskii. The sequence continues at coordinate 11,533,995 of NW_026126511.1, read as the reverse complement.
GATCTGAACTCAATGTTGACAAAAAATACTGTTTAAGTTGTCAAGAGAGGGAAGCAATTACACACTCCTACCCAGTTATAATACATGGGAACCACAGCAAAAAACAGCAAGACAAGACCTTCAGGAAGGTGCAATAGTGGAACTCATTTTTGTGCCAATGATTAATGTTGTAATTGGCCTGCAGGTTAACTCAATATGAGAGAAATCATGTCTGGTTCTAAAAATCCTGCTAGCTTCTCAGGGCCAGTATGGACAGAGACTTTAGAAAAGAATCTGCTCTTCTAACTTACTAGACCTCCATAATTACTTATTATATTCTATTTTTTTCTTGTTCCCACACAAAAGTGTAGCTAACACACATCTAAGAAGCCTTCTTTTAAGCAAATGGAGACCACTGCAAAAGTTATTTGGATTCAATGCTGATATATCATGATAGATACAACACAATAGATACATCTACATCATAAAGTCTGCATCTGTGGCTGAAGGCAATCATGGAAGAGTAGCTGGAAAACTTGTAAGAGTCCGAGGGTAAGAAGTCTATTGTGAAATGGTTGTTAAGGAGCAAGAGGAAAAACATTTCTGTGATCCTAAAAGAACTATGGACAATTACTAATTGTAGTTGCCATCTGTAGTAGCCCCATGTTGGGCACCATATGGTAAATGGGAGTTGTACTGTTCTAAATAATAAAACCCAGAATCAGATATAGAGAAAAATTCTGAGAGATCAGGAGCATGTTGCAGCCATACCTTACCTCATTAGCTTCTTAGAAGAGAAGAGTGAGTTCATCTTTTCTTCCAGCTTATATCCTCTCTGTTCAGCCATCTCACTTCCTCTTTCCGCCCAGCTATCTTACTTCCTGTGTATCTGTACAGACTTCCAGACCTGTAAGATTAGCTAGTGACAAGGTCTATTCTCTGACCTTCATGGAAGCTTCAGTTGTCACAAGCAAGATATCATAACAATAAAAGGAGGAGGAATAAATCTCAACCTACAGCTGTCTTTCCAGTGTTACAAATGAATTAGTGATGATACTCTCCATATCTCAACATCTTTGTATTGAAAGTCTAAGTGGTATAACTTGTGAGTTTAGTCACTGACTCCAATCTCCTGGCTCACATTTTAAACTCTGTGCCTTCATGTGCGACTACTACAGAGCATTTAAACACATCTACCCCTAAAATGAGGATAAAATATCAGCATTTTCATAACTATGAATCTTAAAATATGCTAACATATGATGACCACTAAAGAAGAACTTTGCAAGTATTTATTTTTGTTAAGAAGTATACTTTTATTACATATGCAGTTTTGAAAAACATATATTGGATAAATATTTTATTTTGACATAATATTTTATATTGCCTAAAAATGAATTCTCTTTTTAGTGTGAAAATATACAGTTTCTAAAAACTTGTACTGACAACTTACTTTTGTTACCAGGTTTTAATTTTATATTAAACTAGTTCAGAGGGGAAGACACCATAGTTTTAGTTTATCTGTATCTCTCAGGTATCAATATTAATATAAGATCAGCACTTCTAGAGTTAAAGTTACACAGTTGATTAAACCTTCAAAATGACCAGATATTAACAGCTATTTTTCTTCAAAAAAAAAAAAAGGCAAAAGGAAATGGAGACTGATAAAGCAGACTCTGTACTACGTACTGCAATATTAATATTTTATAAAACAGGATGAAAAATTTCCTGTGAGCATCACCCATTTAATTGTCATTTTTCATCATTAATCATTAACCCTTTTAAAACTACTGAAATCACAAGTCAAATACAATATGTTAAGCAAGTTCATAACAGCTGGAAAATCTCTATTATTTCATTGACTGACCTAATTTAAAACATGATAGAATTACTGAGGCTTGTTGGTTTTGCCATTTGAACACTGAATTAGTTTCTTAATAATATATGAAGGAAAAATGAAGGCCCAAATTCCATCCCACTGCCATCTGGCTTTAGAGGATAAATGTCACAAGCAATTGGCATACTCTTGCTTAAGATAAATCTCTACCCTTTTTGTAAATTCTAAACCATGTTGTGTTCATAAGCACAGTGGGTAGAATGATCTTCAAAATGTATTTTTAGAATAGATACTGCCAGACTAGATAAATCCCCAGTGTCAGTCCAAGTGACACTGTCCATATTCACATGATTCAGGGTGAAAGGGGAAGATTTAATGTTCTCACTAAGGTAAATGAGAAAACAAAAAACACCTATCTTAAAATGATATATACAAGGATAAATCCAAATAATAATGGAGCAATGTTCATGTTAAAATGAGTTTTGGTTTACAAATATATTCTTATGTTAATGTTATTGAAGAACTTTGCTTAAAACATTTAGAATTAATTAACTTAAAATATTGTATATGTGACTATATGATAAAATAAACTGAACAGAAATAAGGGAAATTTAAAATGAATATTTAACTATTTATAATTTAGTTGTTTAATATTCAGTTTTCATATATATGATATTTATTGGCAATTATCTTCAAATATTTGTCTTAGATTGGTTTTATAAAAAAACTTTAATTATTTTAATTCAATAAGTAAAATTATTAAAGTAATTGAAAATGAATTATTGTGACTACTTAAGCATTATTTGTATGCACAAATAAATTATTACATTTCTATATATGTAAGTACATATTTAGATGTTATTTTTGTTAATCTCTTAAAATCCATAGAATATTTATATTTTCTTTAGTTTAGTAAGTATCTGCATATAACTAATATAGTTTCTAATATAAAAATGGAAAAAAAGACTGAGTTTTTACATAAATCACAAAGCAAATACATAGATAGACATTATGCCTTATCTGTAATGTTCACTGTCTTCAAACAATGGAAAAGTATTTGAAATTGCTGTTTTATGGCTGTTTATTGACTAAAATATATTTGTCATTCGTAAAGCTTTCCTAAATCGAAAATTTGTTTCATGTAGTTTAAAACTTTATATTGTCAATAGAAAAACAACACCTCTTTTTGACAAGAGAAACTACAGATAAGGCCAGATGACAGATGAGGTAAGAAAGAAGAAAATATTTTGCTCTGAAATTTAATATTCTATCCAGAAGATATGATGTTGATTTAGAGAATTTTAGGGAGGATATTCTAGGGCACATTTTCTATAGTGTGCCAAAAAGCTTTATTTTGTTTAATTCAAAGTGATTGTCAGCAACTTCACCGTACATCATAATCCCAGAATTCCACAAAGATCATGAAAATTCCATCAGACTATCAGCTATACTATAGAGTACTCGATATATTACCAGATATTATATTTGTATTAGAAAATGGAACATAAACATAGAGCTGCAGTTTTCTTGTAAATGCTTCACTTTGAAATTCAAAGTTCCATATCTCACTAAACATTAAATCAATAGTTATACTAATGTTGTGTGAACACTATTGCAATTGTGAGTGAATTAATATGCAGAATTATTTTTGCCAATACATAGTGGAAGATTTCCATTTGTCCAAAGAGTAGATGCATGCCCTAATCATTGTAGATGTTTAGTCATTTTCAGAAAACAGTGGACAGAAAAACAAGAATAAAAATTAGACAAGAGCTACAACACTGTAATTTGTTTATCTTTCATTTTGGAGACTGGGTGTGAATCCAAAAGGATAGTTATTGTAGTGACTAAAATTTCCTTAGCATTTAAAAATTGACTCTACTCTCCAGTAAAGAGCTATAGTTATCCTTTAGGTTCCCTCCAGGACTTGGGACATTGCAGAATGTTGACTTTAATCTCTGATGCAGAGTAGTTTAGTATATCAGGTATTTGTCTCATCTTCCTGGACACTCTTAATCATCTTACCTAAGGTAAGAAGTATGTGCTATGTGATTAGCTGATAAATCATATTGCTCATGGAATAATGACATATAAAAAGATGAACATAAATATTTTGGGTATATACTTGAGTGGAACTGCAAATGTGGAAGCTAGTTATATGATGAAAAAAAATCATGTATAATTAATCAACTTTTATGGAGTCTAAAATAGGGAACAATAACTACATCAAAAATATGGTCTCTTATGCTTTTGTTCACATATAACTTTGAAAACCTGTATAAGTGGAATTATAAAAAAATATACTAAAGTCTTGATAATAAAACATTTCAATGAAATCATGTAAATATATTGAATTAATATATGTGAAGCATTAAAACAATTTCATATTCAAAGGCTTCAAAACAATAAATTAAATCTTGGTTATGCTATTGGGGTTGAACTCTATAGAATGTACCAATTTTTGCTGGACACCACCGGTCACTTATTTTCTGCACTCTTATGGTTCTCTAAGGAGAATGTAAAAGTACATTTATTAGTGGTTATAAGGGCAAGAACTCATATTAGGAAAAAAGTCTATACAGATATAAAAGAAGGTTACCTCTAGGATCTATAACCTATCTATTCACTGTTTGTTGGATATGTTTACATAATAAGGCATGGATTCCATCCTACTGAGAAGGACTTAAGTTCAAGTGGGCAGCTGTGTTTACCAATGCTCCCCCAAAATAAACATGGAAACATTGAGACTATCTTGCTAGAATGTCCATTGTCATTGTTCATAGGTTTTACTACTGAGCTTTCCTCCCTCAACACTTTACATAACAACAGCTCGCATTATGAGAGCTAGCACTTAGGGAGTAATCTTTCAAATCATTTCCAGCATTAATCCTCACAGTCCTGTGTGTGAGGTGTGTGATGTCTTCGTCAATAGACCTTACCATAAATCGAGGAGGCATTCACAGAAACTGGAAAAACCCTGCTCAACAAATGGAAAGATTTTCTGTGTCTGACATGTATCTTGAATAATCTTATAAAATATTATATTTTGTTATGTTGTTTTCAAATATTCTTAGTGTTGTCTTCTCTTCTTGTTATTCTGTATGTATTAACTACACCTGTCCATACATACTTAAAGCAACTCCCTAATGTTTCCTCTCCCCATTCAAAGTGTCTGTCGCCTACTATCCCTCTCTTTAGAGTAACTGTACTATTTGTAAAACTACCAGAAATACATGAGGGCCCAATTCCTCTTCATTTTCTCCAGCATTCATTTCTACTTATTTTGTTGCTATTAGGTATTCTGCTGGGATAAGATAAATTTTAAACATATTTTAACTTGATGTTCTCTGATCACTGAAAAAGATGAATACTTCCAACTATATTTCTTGGCTACTTTTATTTCTTCTTCAAAGACCCTCCATATTAAAAGAAAATAGGTTGTTTAAGAATTTCATACTGGGATATAATGCATTTTAATCAAATCCTTGTCGTCCACCTCCTTTCAAGCAACCCCAACACCACATTTTCCCCTTATTTTTACTCTATCAGAGTAGATTGAATACTTTCTGAGTACATGATTTCTCTCTAAGTAGTGAGATACAAAGTATAGAATAAAACTGAAGAAGTAGACTTTGATTGTCTTATGCACTTACACAGTGGTTCTGGCTGAGTTTACATGCCTTGTGTTTCAGCTACTGCAGAGAAGCAGTTTAGCACACATTCTGCCTCACATTGCTAAGTTTTCTTATCACAGTTCTGCCAAAAAACCTCCTCTTCACTTGAAATCCATATTCCTTTATTGATTTATTTAGTAGAACATCAACAAAAGATGAATTTTAATGAAATACCAGAAAGGCCATATGCATTGCTATCTGAGGAATATATTTATGTGTTTTTTTAAAAAAAAAAATATGTAATTTGAGTGGACTTCTAACTCCTAAGTCTTCTTAATTTAAGATTTATGACAAAATGAATAATGTGTTGTCTTTAGTAAATGATCTTCTCTTTTTGGTGTCTCATTACTTTACAATCTTCTTAAATCAGAATTTGCATGCAGAAAATTTAGTATTTTTATATTATAAAAGCATTTCACATTATTTAATTTAAATAATTAATTGTAGCTTGAATTTATTTTCTTCTCAGTAGAATTTTATCAAATGTCTTCCATAATTCAGCATTGTTGATCTAAAGTTAGTTGTTTATGAAAGTGGTATTCTGTCAGATTTATGTGTTTTGATACAAGTGTCAGTAGATTCATTCACACTCATAGACTTGACAAGCTAGGATCCATTTACATTATTGTACTTTCTGAATATAGATTTCAGTTCTCTTTGGTATTAAGGAAAAGTTTATAAAGCATCTCTGAATTATATCTTTCATAAATGTACTTCATTTATTTCAGAATTTCAATCAATCAAATGTAGATATTTGCTGCATTATTCACTTTGGCTTTTGTAGTTTGAGGCTTTTCTCATCCTGCATGCAAGTTCCCAAATAAACTCTCTAAGGCTTAATATTAATTACAATTGTTTGGTAGATAGTTCAGGCTTCTTACTAACTAGCGTTCAGAGTTAAATTAACCCATAATTGCTAACCTGTGTATCATCATATGCCCATAACTTACCAGTAATGTTCTGGCATCTTACCCCTTTGGCAGCTACATGGCATCTCCCTATCTCTTTCTTCTTTCTTTATTTCTGTTTGGTTTTCCCACCTGGCTCCATTATGGCTGGCCATAGGTCAAATCAGCATTATTTATCAACTAATAAAAGCAACACATATTCACATCATATAGAAGGACACCACACATTAGACTCCTAATCTTATGGTATTCACTGGTTGCTCTTTGACAATATGTATGTATACAGTACATTCTGATAGCCTTAATATGCCCAAACCATAATGTCAATTCTCTCTCTCTCTCTCTCTCTCTCTCTCTCTCTCTCTCTCTCTCTAAATGTATCCTCCTCATAAACATTTATGTTTAGGTATTGTGTGTCATATTTTTCTCTGATATTTTTAGAAGATAATATCTCAGAACAAACTTTCAGTTCCATGGCTCTTACACATTTTTCCACCCTCCCCTTTAATGAATCCTTAGCTTTCAATGAAAAAGTTACACTGTATATGTATTAGCTGTTCAAACCCTGGAATTGGATCTATCTGCTGGAACCTGGTAGGCCTCTGTGGTTACACCCACATAGCAGCCCCTTTCAAAGGACCTATCAGGAGTGAGGAATGTGGTGTCATGTGACCATACATAACCATTATAAATAGTTGATTTGCTCAGTGTTGCACAGGACAGTTGCACATAGATAGTTGCTATGAGATTGTCACCTCATTGGTTGAGCAATACTCCAAAGATAAAATTTCACACAGCCATTCTCCCTGTCGTCCATATTTATGTACTTTTCGGCTCTTCTTTGGGGATGATTGTTGAAACTCAGGAGTGTCTTATTCAGAGTTGAGCATTCAGATTTATTTATTATCAAAATTTGAGCAGCCAAGAATATCTAAAATTCACCAGTGCTCATTATGAATAAAGTTTTATCTGATTTAATCTACAGGAATAACCTCCTGGATTATGGGTTTATAATGAGGTGTATAATACCACATATGAATGGTTTCCTATGGGGTGTGCCTCAAACCAAACAGAGATCTGTTGGTTACTCTTCCAAAATTCATAATTCTGATATAGCACTCCTTAGTTTCTACTCAAGACTCTACATTTTACTTCTTACTATAGAGATATTTTCTCAAATATGTTCACAGCTTCTTTCTGTTCAATTACAAGGTAATGGAATCAACCTAGATGTTGCTCATTTGGCAAACTGCTAATGAAAATGTAGGAAACATATAGAATTATATTTTACTCACATATGAGAAAAAAGAAAATCATGTATTTTTGGGGAGTAAATTAATAACACAAATGAAAAAAGTACTATGCAAGATAATACTACCTATGAAAAATAAATATACTGGGTTCTTTCTCATATGTAGCTCTTGTCATAGTTACATTGCTGCTCATCAACAAATGAAGACCTGCAGGCAGGAGCTGGTTCAGAGGTCTCAGAGGGGTGCTAGTTATTAGCATCCTGACTGGCCTGACTATGGTGGTATCTTGTTGAACCCAGAACCCCAACCCAGAGATTGCACTATCCAAAGTGGGCTAGGTCTTCCCACATTGATCATTAATTAAGAAAATGCAACCTGATATTACTAAGGCATTTTCACAGTTTATCTCCCATTATTTCAAATAACTGTAGCTTAAATAAAGTTGACATAATTACAGTCAGGAAAGTAGGAAAGATCTTAGCTTCTAAACTCTATACATTTTTTTATGTCATCTCAGTGTGCCTCATTTGTAAATGAAAAATAGGAAAGGAAAAAAAAAATTAAGGTCCAAGTGGCAGAGAGAGTACACTGTTCATAGGGAAGGCAAGGAGAACATAGGTCTTGTGAAAATAGAGGATTTTTTTACAGTACTAAATTTAGACAAAAATGGAGGTTGGAGGGGAGCTTCAAGTGGGAATGAAGGAATGGTTAACTGGATGTATTAAGAAAGCAAAAGGAAACTGAATCCTTTGTAAGTCAATTTAACAATTTTGTGTAAACAGAAAAGAGAGGATCAGAAGGAAAACAGACTATGCTTTTATGTAATGGTGATCCTTAATGCAAAGGGAACTTTACAAAAACTCATCGCAGGGTGTAAGATGTCACCATATGAAATGTTGGTCATGGATGCAACATTGTTTCCCAAAACAATATAGGCAATTGAAACTTTTCTTAGTTGCTGTATCTATATCTGCAGATACCACAAAACAAAATGGTGAGCAGTAAGAAAGCCTCAAATCTATTTTTATCCCAAACATTGTATTATTAGATTTCTCCTATATTTTATCTTTTATTCAGAAACAGTTTTTGATATGTCTGAATATGATAATCTCTTACATAAATAGTCTCCATATTTTTATACTTTTTATTATTTCTTATCTGCAAGTATTTCCTCATGTATTGTTTCTATTGCCACTATCAGAATGCATGAATATTTATTTTCATTTCATAACCTACTGTTAGTAGCTGAAAGAATATCTGAAGCATAATTTATTTCCTAGAGTCCTTAGCTGATGGATTAATCTAAATACAAATTGTCCATAAACAACATGTTGGACTGTGAATGTTTGTACATTGTATTCTTGTAAGTGATTTTCACAAAGTTGTAGGATGATAGTCTTGATAAGATACACAGCTTGGTCTATCCGAGCACGATCACCCTGAGTACCTGCCTACCTAATATTTGACCCCAGTCACTGAACCTCTGCTAGAGACCCCCATCACTGGGCCTCTGATGGAGGTAAGTCTGGGATCAGTTCAGGTAGAATTGCCCCCCCCCCATATCCTTACCTGGGAAATCCCTGGGTTTCCTGCATTTTGCTTACCCCAAATCCTGTTCTCAACAAGAACTCTCCTAGTACCCTGATCTACAACCCCCCAGAACCTGCCTTCCCCCCCCCTGTGCCCTACCTAGCCCACTGCCCCAGTGCTCTGTTTGAGCACTGGGCCAGGGGCACGGATCCAACAATCCCTCCACCTCCAGTGAACATCCTAGAACTGCTCTGAGCATACTAGACTAACCTATCCACATGCTACCAACCTGAATCCCCACCTACCTTATCTTAGACCACCATCTAAGGGCCTTTGCCAGAGACCAACATCGCCGGGCCTCTGCCAGAGCACAAGGCATCTCTGCCAGAGACCTGCCTAACAACAAGGAACCACCTTGGGTTTCTGTCTGCCTGAGGAGAGACCACTTAAAGAGTCTGGACTACACAGAGCCTCAGACATCAAACCTGTGACCAACTTAAGCCCACCACTGGAGGAGTAGCATAGAGAAAGAGAGAACCCACCTTCACCCAAGGGAAGAAGTGATGGGAAGATGACTATAAAAGAAAACACCTGACAATAGAAAGACAAGCATGATACTACCAGAATCTAGGAACTCTACACCAACTATACCTGAACACCCCAAAGCAGATGAAGCAAAAGAGAATGACTTAAAAAAATATCTTCATAAAAATGATAGAGGCCCTCAAAGACAATTTGAGAAAATCCCTTAAAGAAATAGAAGAAAAATAAGCAAAACATTGGAATAAATGAACAAAACTCTTAAACAAAGTCAGGAAAGCCAAGAAAAAACAATTAAACAGGTGAAGGAAACAGTTCAAGACTTGAAAACTGAAATAGAGACAATAGACAATAAAGAAAATGCAAACTAAAGGAATGCTGGAAATAGAAAAACTGGGCAATCAGGAACTATAGACACAAGCATAACCAGCAGAATACAAGAGATGGAATCTCAGGTGCTGAAGATAAACTAGAAGAAATAAATTCATTGACTAAAAAAAAATCATAAATCCAACAAATCCTTAACACAAATAATCCAGGATATATGGAACACTGTAAAAAGGCCAAATCTAAGAATAATAGGCATAGAAGAAGGCAAAGAAGACAAACTGAAGGTTCAGAAAACATATTCAACAAAATTATTGAAGAAAATTTTTCCAATTTGAAGGAGGATGAGCCTATGAAAGTACAAGAAGTACCAAACACCAAATAGTCTGTACCAAAGAAAAAAGACCCCTCAACATATAATAATCAAAACACCTAACATATAGAATAAAGAAAGAATATTAAGAGCAGTGAAGGAAAAAGGACAGGTAACATATAAAGGCAGAAATATCAAATTACATGACTTCTCCATTAAACTCTCAAGACCATAAGGTCCTAGGTAGATGTGCTACAAATACTAAGAATTCATGCATGCCAGCCCAGGCTACTATATACAGAAAAACTCTCAATTACTATAGATGGAGAAAAGAAGATATTTAATGACAAAGCCAGATTTTTATGATACATATCTGCAAATCCAGCCCTACAGTAAGGCCTGGAAGGAAAACTCCAACCCAAGGAATTTAACTACACTCACAATGACATAGGCAATAGATAATCCCACTTCACTAGAAACCAAGGGAAAAACAGGGCAAACCATCGCCAACAACAAATATAAAAGAAACAAGCATTAACAATCAATGGTCCTTACTTTCCCTCAACATTAATGGTCTTAACTCACCTATAAAGAGACACAGGCTAACAGAATAAACACGAAGACAGAACCCATACTTCTGCTGCATACAGGAAACACATGTAAGCTTTAAAGACAGACATTACCTCAGGGTAAGGGTTAGAAAAAGATCTTCCAATCAAATGGACCCAAGAAGCAAGCAGATGTAGCTATTCTAATATCTAACAAGTTAGACTTCAAACCAAAATCAATCAAAAGGGATGAAGACAGTCATTTCGTATTTATCACAGGAGAAATCCATCAGCACAAAGTCTCAATTCTGAACATCTATGCCCCAAATACAAAGGTACCCACATTAGTAAAAGAAATGGTACTAAAACTCAAAGCTCACATGAAACCTCACACAGTCATAATGGGAGACTTCACCACCCCACTCTCATTGCTGTCTGGACCAGCAGACAGAAACATAACAAAGAAACAAAAGAATTAGCAGAAGTTAAGTCTCAATTGGGTTTAACAGGCATCTAAAAAACATTCCATCCAAACACAAAAGAATATATCTTCTTCTCTGCTCCACATGGAACCATCTTAAAATCGACCACATATTTGGCAACATAACAAACCTCAACAAATACCAAAAAATTGTAATAATCACCTCTATCATATCAGACCACCAGGCTTTAAAGTTGGAATTCAACAACAACACAAATTGCAGAAACCCTACAAGCTCATGGAAACTGAACAATGAGCAATTGTACCATACCTGGGTCAAAAAAGAAACACTAAGGTACCATCTTATTCCTGCCAGAATGGCTACAATTAGGAACACTAATGATAACTTATGCTGGAAAGGATGTGGAGAAAGGGGAACACTTCTACACTGGTGGTGGAAGAGCGAAATATACAGCTATTTTGGAAATCAGTATGGAAGTTCCTCAGGAAAATAGGAAATCAGTCTACCAGAGGACCTGGAAATCCCACTCTTAGGCATATACCCAAAATGATCCTCATCCATGCAACAAAGACATAGGTTCAACTATATCTGTTTATATGTAATATCAAGAACCTGGAAGCAACCTACATACCCCTCAACTGAAGAATGGAAAAAGAAGATGTGGCACATTTACACAATGAAATACAACTCATCAGATTAAAAACAATGGAACCTTGAAATTCATAGGCAAGTGGATGGAACTTGAAAAAACCATCGGGAATGAGGTAACCCTGTCACAAAAATGGGAACATAGTATGTACTCACTCATATATGTGTTTTAGACATAGAGCAAAGGTTCACCAGTCTATAATTCACACTTCCAGAAAAACTGGGATACAAAGAGGATTCTCAAAGATTCATATAAGGTCTCTCACAGAAGGGGAAAGGAACAAGGTCTCCTGAGCTTATTGAGAGTGGAGGTGGGCAGTGAGTGAAGAGGGGGCTAGGAGAAAGAGAAGGGTAGGAATGGAAAATGTGACTACTAAGATTGAGTCAGGGGAAGAATAGATGAGAGAAAAAAGAGAGAGAGTGAGAGATAGTGAGAGAGAGCAAAGAGAAAGAGAGAGAGAGAGAGAGAGAGAGAGAGAGAGAGAGAGAGAGAGAGAGAGATAAAAGAGGAAGTCATTATAGGTTTCAAGAAAAAAAATAACTCTAGAGAAATGTCCAGAGACCTACAGGACTGACTCCAACTAACAACTTGAACAGTGGAAAGCCTACCATTAATGCCCTTCCATGATAATGAGATCAGTGACTAACATATCCACCATCATAGAGCCCTCATCTAGTAGCTGATGGAAACAGAAGCAGACACCCACAGCTAAACACTAAGCTGAACTGGAATCCAGATGCAGAGAGGGAGGACAAGAACAGGCTACAGAAACTCACAGAGACAGCTGATCTGAACAAGGAGGAGCTAATGGACCCCCAGACTGATAGCTGGGAATGCAGCATTGAACCAACTCAGACCTCTTGATTATGGATCTCAATTAGAAGGCCTGGGATGTCTAAGGCATCTCTGACAGAATGTATCCCTGCTGCACAAAATGATTTTGGGAGCACATCCCCCATGGAGGGATGCTCCTTTAACCTAGAGGCAGGAGTGAAGCCTTAGTCTCTACTCCAAATGGTTTGACAGATTTAGATGACATCTCCATGAGGTCATTACCCCACATATGGAGTGGGGGGATGGGAGGGTGGAAGAGGGGGAGGGAGGGATGGAGAGTGAACTGGGATCAATATGTAAAAAAGGAAAAAGAAAGGAAGGAAGGAAGGAAGGAAGGAAGGAAGGAAGGAAGAAAAAGAGGTACAGCATGTATTCTTTTAAAATGTTTTATTTGGTAATTTAAAATTCTCCTAAAATTCTATGATTTTAGACTTAATGTCATAGTTTTGGTCAATTAGAATTTCCCTGGTTATGTTCTTACTTTATGTTAGTAGAATTGAAACAAGCTGTTTACAATGTGTTTGCTATCATGTTCTCTCTTCTATTTTTTACACTACAATTCCACTAACAATGATCCTGAGATCTAATTGCCTTGGCCTCCTAACTGCTGGGATTACAGTCATGTGCCACCATGACTCTGCCATTCCATTTTTTTTCCTTTTATCCTCTGTTATTGACTGGTTTTGCTTTGAAGTTGTTCTCTTTAAATGTGCATGTTTGGCCACCCTCATCATCTACCTTGATTTTTCTGTATTGTCCACATTGCTTTAAAATCATTATGCTTAGTGTTTTCTGGAGATCTTACTTTAGTGTGAAGAACTCCAAAGTCTTCTATGACACTCTACAAGTAGAGGCGTTGTTTTAGTGGAAAACTACTTAGGTTTACATAGTTGCTCTATTATTAGATATATCTTTGGGTGACCATCTTTGCCTGTGTTCTTGTGAAGATTTCCTTTTGTTCTCTTTTTGTGGTAAGATTGGGGTATTTAATTCTCTAGGAGGGATGATCATATACATTGAAACATACAGAAACTAAAAACATTATGGATTAAGTAAATCTCCATGGATATCTCCATTTCAGGATATGTTATTACATTGAGAATGTTTAGCAGATCCAGTATTATGCTTGTTGTTCTATTGTCCAGAAATAAACCTGCAACATAATAGGGAAATTTGTATTCTATACACTTCCACACATCCAAGATTACACAAAATGGAATTAGATGGAAGAAATATTGCCATGTAGCTTGGTTTATTTCTTGCCCTTTTCTTCAAGGATAAATAGTGAAATTTATTTCACAACCTCTTTCACTTGCCTTTGTATTGGAACTTCTTGAGTGCTGAGATAGAAGTAGTGTTTTGTCTGTGATATTAGGAGCTCATATCATTTACACTAAGCACAAAAAAGGATTAAATTTTGTCCAACTCAGAAAGAAGTTGTCATATAAAGCACTATTATGTGCTTTGTCTATGTGCTCTGATTGAAGTAACAATATGTATTAGGTATGATATTTTCAGCAAAATATGATTAGCTCTCACAGTCCTGGGTTCTGAGAAGGTTAAAATCACCAATTTATGCACACTTACATATCCATTTCAGGCTTCTCAGTATCTTCTGGAATTCCAGAATAGTGGAAAGAAAAACAGAGAGAGAGCTAATATCTTTCTTTACTCATGAAGTTATTAATTCCATCAGAGAGGCTATACACTCATAATTTTATCTACAATTAATTATTTATGCTAGCCTGAATTCTTGTTACCTACACATTGGATAGTAGAGGTGCTTTACATGAATTTGGAGTGGGCTCATTATTTTAGCTCTTCATTTTTTATAATTTAAAATATGAGTAAAACAATTGAAGTTAAATATTTAAATTTTATTCATATATTGGAAAATAGCTTTGACCTGTTTTTCAGACATGATTACATATGTATTCATGTTCTTTAGCCAAAATCAGATGAAAAGAAAAACCGACAAAACTCATTATAACTCTAAAATTGATGACTCCAGCTTGAGCTACTGTTAAGCTTGTAATAAAAAAAATAGATAATAAAATAACTGTGTTATTTCTAATTGTCCTCAATTATAATTGATAAATCTACATTATCAAATTTCAAGTAACTAGCCTTTCTAAGAGAGAGAACAATTAAAGTCCAATTTATTACATAGTGATACTGCAGGAGAAGTAACTCAATAATTTGTCTGTTTACATACCTGTTTCTACTCTATGACACAATTCTATTAACACAATGATGTGTCAGCAGATGGTGGCATTTACATCAAAACCAAATGTTTCACTATGTAAATTACAAGTTGACAAAGGATTTTATTCAAACACTAAAAATATTTTAAAATTGAATATTGTCTTTAAGGTAACTACAAGGTTTATAAACAAAATTTCAGTGCTACTGCTCGTGATAAAAACCTGTGTTTCTATAGAACCATTAGGTCAAATTATGTTCTCTGATCACCATGATGATTATGTGCTAAACTGAGTGTTTGATGGTTTAATATGGTTACTACACAGGACTCTGTAATATTTTTTTGTTTTTTATACACTATCATGGAGCCCTCATATAGTACCTGTTGGAAACAGAAGCAAACACCCACAAGTAAACACTGAGCCCAACTAGAATATGGATGCAGAGAGAGAGAGGACAAGACTACGCTGCAGAAACACATAGAGATAGCTGGGAATCCAGCATGGGACTGACTCAGGCCCCCCTGGATATGGGTCTCAGTTGGAAAGACTGAGCAATCTAAGGGACCTCAGACAGTGGAACCAGGATGTATTCCTGGTGCACAAAAGAACCTTGAGGGCACATCCCCCATGGAGGGATAACTGTCTTAATCTAGAGACAGGAGAGAAGCCCTAGTCCGCACTTCAAATGACTTGACAGATTTAGATGACCCCTCCTGGATGTCATCACGCTATATGTGGAGTGCGTGCAAGGTGGGAGGGGAGTGTGGTTGGGGTGCATGTGAGGGAGGGAGAGACGAAAAGAGGGAGGGAGGGAGGAAAAAGGGAAGAAGGAGAGGGATCTGTATGTAAATAAATAAATAAAATAGAAAAGTTTTTTTTAAATGTAAAAAAAATACTGTAATATTTGTAATATTTTAAGAAATGAATCTGTGAGGAAGGATGGCATGGGAGTGGAGGGAATAAGATATTTTGTGTTTTAATGGTTTTTGTGCATGCCTTTATCTTAGGAAATCTCCTTTCTAATTTTATTTTCATGAAATTGCCTTAATTTGTAGGAAAATGTTATAGCTGGGAGATTATTTAAAGTATGCTCTCTTTTATATTAAAATATATATTGGAGTTCTTAAAAAATTGAATCTTTACTCAAATCTATGAAAGGAAAACATTTAAATTTGATCTACTTATAAACTTTATAAAGATAAACATTCCAAAGTTTTTATGTTTTTTCAGGTATATGGAAGCATTCTTCATTATATAATTTTGATATATTTGTGATGTGATAGGTTATAATCGCATTAAAAAAAGAGGATAATTTAAAAATGTCGAACAATTTCACAGCTTCAGATATGTTGACAGTAACATTAAATTTTTGAGGATCAGAAAACCCGATGGGGATGGAAGATTTCAGGAATCAGAGGTAATGGAGATATAATTGTGAAATTCAGGCAAACTTCTTGAAACAGTAAATCTCTTGGAAGAGGTAATGGAAGGCATTCATGAAACTACTTTTTGCAGTTGTATTGACAGTACTGGACAGGAGCTAGAAACAGTCCTCTAATGCTGCAACTGTATGCTAAACAATTAATGAAAAAGCCCAATAATTTGAAATTAAAATGGATCAGATTTGTGTTAGATGTTCATTGTCTTTTAATATGACTCATTTAAGCTACTTTGCCTTTTGGGTTAGCAGAAAAGAACATCCACATACTTTCTCTACTGGCTTTGTTTTACTGTTTTGTGTCAGAATTTATTCCCTTTTCACCTTTTGTATAATGAAATTGTCAGTTTGCAAGTCAGCCACTCATTTCCTACTATCACTCTTAAGTAAATAAGAAAAAATATTAGTGCTTTCATTGGACTAAGATAATCTCTGATTTACTGTTTATGTTTCTGCAAAAAAATTGTAATGTGAATTGATAGAAGATGGTGCCAACATTAAATTATAATGCTTCTATCAAAAATTTGCCCTTATTATGATTAAATATTGAATACTAAATTATTCATGAACTTGGTATTTATTAATATGATTTTGGTTCAGTGTTCCCTAAATTTTGGTTACAGTTTTTTATATTTGAAATTTTTATTTTAATATGTTTATAGTTTAAAAGCTCTAAAGCAATACAGATTATTAACATGTACTATTCTAAATACATTATAAATGAATACCTATTTTGTTATATTGGCAAAGGAAAAGAAAGATAAATCTTTGTTTAAATAACTCTATTGCTATTTAACATGATTAACATTTCTGTTTCTAGTGTGTTATAAGGATATCTTAGAAAAATCACATGCCAATTGTTTTTAAGTAAAAGGTAATCACTTTCAGAAGGACATCCAGTGAGAAGCAGAAATGACAATACATTTCATTGTTTAATTGCTACAAATTATCATTTGATAAAAGGAAATAATATTTTCATAGCTTTTCTTAAGTTGCAGTTGTTGCTTTGTTTTGTATTGTAGGCTCATTAGTCTATGGCTTTAGTCTTGGTGGGTTTTGTTAGCTTAAAAGTCTTTCTTGACCGGGTCAAGTAGTCACATGTAAAATTAATAGAGGCAGCACTGAGTGTTCATGCTATGCAAAGGTAACACACAGGATGCTTGTCCTCATATGGAAAAACAAATAATAAATAAATAATAAAATGGTTTTACAAAAGAATTCAGTTAGTTTTATTTAGAGATGGACACATGGTTTATTAGATAACACTCACTCCAGAGGACTGAAATTTAGTTCCTAGGGCACACACCAGGCAATTCACGGCACCCTGTAATTTCAGCTCTCAGTCAAGTAACATTCTTCTGACATGCAAGGGTAGCCACATACATGTGATATATAAGTACATGCACATACTCTCAAAGAAGAAGAAAGAGAAAAAGTAAGAAGGAAGAAATGGAAGAAAGAAAATACATAAATCTTTAAAATATAAACCATTTTTATGTACTATGTCTTCTCCAAGTCATGCACTGAAAGCTGTATTGACACAAAAATGAGAAATGAGAACATTTTAGAGATGGCAAACATAATATTCTAAGTGGTTTATAGCCTATAGAGTGGGTGTATATCTTTTATCAATGTGGTGACTATGAACCCCTTCCTAAACTGTCTATGGTGTCTACAAATCGATGTTATAATATATATGAGGTTAATTTTGGAGACACAAAACACACAATATCCCAACATTTGAATGTTTGAAACGTTCTGTAGCTTCCCCCTGTCCCATTTTCAGGGGCTTATATATTTCTCTTCTATAATGTTCCCTGAGGTCTTGATGGATGGTATAAATGTCTTGACTAGGGTTAAACCTCCATCCCTGGCTTTCTCTGTATCTTTAGTCACATTCGGTTTTTACCACCACTGAATATAAAAACAAGCTCCTCTAATCAAGACAGACTGTGGCTAATGTAGTTTATCATCAGTAGTAAGCTCCATTCATGGCCTTACTACTTCCTCAAATCTGGAATATTAGCTGGTCTCACACTTTCAGTAATGGGTCATCCACTTCTCTCCATGTGGAGTTGGCTTCAAATACAATCAGTCAAGTCACTTTTGCACATGTGGACATACCTTGTCTTTCCTTTGGTTTCTTAGTATCCTTAATCTAAATGAGTAACTTCTCTCTGTGTATTTGTATGCACAATTATAAGTAACAAGGCAAAAGTGTGTGCATATTTTTTTTTTGTACATGCACCAGGAAACAAACTTCAGTGACTTTTACTTTTGCCTAGGCAGGATAACTTCACAGTTGACTTTGAGACACGAAAACACTATGTTTTTCTGTCTTAGGTTTCACATCATAAATGCTTTTGTTGTTGTTCTGTTTAGTAAATTTTTGAAATGTATTTTTATGTCTTTCATTGATGATTGAATGGTCTAAAATTTCCCAGAAGCATAGAGATGAACTATTGGCTATTTTTCTTAAGCAAAGAGAGAGAGAGAGAGCCATGTGCCTTTTGGGGAAAAAAACAAAGTTAGATTTTAGATAAATTTTTTTCAGGCTTGAGTTAAAGTACTATTGACTATGTGTTCAATTTTAATCCAGCAATTATATATTAAAAGAAATACACGTAAGACAAAGTAATATATTGAGTGTTAGATAAAAGTGTTATGAACAGAAGCTCCCAGGAAACCAGCCTTGCATTTCTCCTAGGAACAATTACTCAGTATTTGCTAACTCAGTTCTTAAAGAAACATTACAGAATATAAGTTCATGAAATAAGAGGAACTGATTTTATTTAACATTTTCCCTAATTAAGAGATTGGTTAAACCTAGACTTTAAATGTACTCATAGAATTGTCAACTTTAGCTTTATGAAAAGAGTTCTCCTTTTCCCTACTTTACATTGATTTCAACAATTGTAAGAGTCTTAAAAGACAGTTATTACTCAAGAAATAAAGTAAGAAACCTAGAGTCAAGTAAACTTAAAATGTAACAGTTTGAAGAAAACACATTGGAATATACCTTACCTTCATCTTTCCAATGGTGGACTGTGCTACTTTGTGAAATATGTGATCTATAATAAATAATAAAGAGAATTTTACTTATATATCTGTCTTTATATGTGTTCCTCTTATGATCATTACCTAACTAGGTCTGAGAAGGAGCCTGGTAAAATGCTCTTGCTGGTAGGACATGGAAAGAAAAACATCCAGTGGAACTTGCTGGTGTTCATCTTTCTAGGTTGTAAGTTATTTCTCCCTAAATAAATACCTACTCGGCCTACTTGTTTATCCTGATCCTTATTAAACCACAATACTCCTATGTTAATCTCTTCTTAATCCTTCCTAGAGGTGTCTCCTCTGTGATTATAGATACAGTTGATTTGACAATGACATTTTGCTATCAATCCATCAACCTCCCTGAAAGCCCACTTTGATTTTTATGTTCTTTTCTATCTATCCCACAATTTCCACGTGTAATACAATGTCATATTTTTAGTTTTTAGTAACCAAGATTATGTATTTTTTTCTTTCTTTCTTTCTTTCTTTTTTTTTTTTTTTTTTTTTTTGAAAATCAGCAACATTCTAAAAGCAGGTAGGGTTGGAAAACACAGCAATTTTGTAAAAATCACTGTTGCTTTCCTACAAAAAGCATCTGCTTCCTGAGATCTGGGATTAAGGGGATGAGAACCCATAGCCTGGCTTCACCCCATATATTTTATAGAAATTTTATTTAAATGAGAATCAATTGTATTTTACATATCAATCCCAAACCCCTTTCCCTCCTGTCCTCCAATTATCTCTACCAACTCCCCATCACATCCCCCCTCTATTCCCTAGGTAAGGTGAGTCCTTTCATGAGGGATCATCAAAATCTGTCAAGTCATTTGGGCCACGGACCAGGCTTTCTCCAGTATTTCTAGGCTAACAGAGTATCCCTCCGGAAGTCTTTTCATGCACTAGTCCTGCTACGTGACACCCAGGATCGGGGACCTTGTTCAGTCCCCTGGGGTTTATGAGTTCCTGATTGCTCATGTCTGCTGTTTCTGCGGTTTTCCCCAGCTTGGTCTTGACCCATTTGTTCATCACTCCTTCCTGTCTGCAACTGGATTCCAGGAGTTTTGTTCAGTGTGTAGCTGTCACACCATATGTTTTTAATGGCATTAAAAAATTTAAGTCTGTTAAATGATTTTATCTTGCACTCCAATACAGTATTCAGCAAACAGCCATGTATACATAGATACTGAACATCAGAAATAGCACTGAGAAGTGCTATGTATGTAAGATGCATGACTGATTATTTCCACTCCCGTGTTTATGCTTTCTCAAATCCATAGCCTCTTTTCTTTAACTGTGATATGCATTTGTGTGTGTACACACACATAAATGTGTGTGAATGTGTACAAATATACACATATATCTTTAAATGTATAATATATAAATAGAACTCACTGTCTCTATGATGTTCCTTCTATGAATATGATTTCTATAATGACCACTTGGTGTTTGTAAAACTAGTTATCAGACTCATCCCTTGAGAAATGTATTTTACCTTCTTTCTGGATTCTATAGCTAACTTATAACTTTCTTTAATGTTGGGGCCCTATGAGATTTCTTCATATGATCTAAATTTATTTTTTTCAGCCTTATTGTCATGCAATGTTAAGATTCCATATGGGTAGTTTCCCTGACATTTTTGATGCTGCAATCTTAGAGCAAACTTCCTATTCTCAAACTTACAGTCAATCCCCTCCCTCTTGAGAGCCCATGTTCTCTGTTACTTAGATTAGGAGATGTGTTTTAGATATATCACTTGCTTTGAGTGACACATTTCCACCTTTTTATTCTGGGATTTTATTGCTTGTTTCAAACCATAATGTTTTACATAATTTGGAACAGTTAATTTTAAAACTGACCATGAATTTTTGGAAGGACCATAAAAATAAGCAATCATATCCAATGATCAGTTAGAGTTAATCTTTATAATAGATAATTTGGTCAGAGTTCCCAGGAATTCCTTTTTTAGGTTTCCTTCCAATTAAATAATTAACAGTAGTAGTTTAAGCACATGTTTTATTATTGGATGAACAATCCCAGTCTGTTTAAATTTAATTATTTCATCCAAGTGCCTGGATGAAAAGTCAGGATCCAAGTCCTGGTCCAGTTGCTTTATTTTTCTGATATAAACACACAAGGTTATTGAATATACTTCTACTGCCACAAATATGTATTCATTTCAGAGCTTGTAACTATCAGCTTGACATCTATAAAAAATAGGAGATCAAAATTTATGTTTACTTTTAGTATCTTTACAAAATTTTCTCTCCTGTTTCTTAATATTGTTGTTACTTGCATGAAATGTTTTATTTATTATCAGTGTATGATATGCTGTATTTTATGGAATCATGAATACAATATTTACTAATTTTATATTAGTAATTATATATTTGTTTAAAGTGAATACAATTATTTTTCTTTATTAATTGGTCTTATGACTTAGTTATTCACAAGTAATCATTACTGACAGACATGATTTAATTTCAAAATTAATAATAACATCTTAATTTCATGAAATATATATAATATATATATATATATATATATATATATATAGAGAGAGAGAGAGAGAGAGAAAGAGCAAGAGACAGGAAGTGCAGGAAAGAGACAGAGAGGAAGAGTAATCTATTAGACTATTTTGATGTACTTGAATTCAACAAACTATAATTATAATACTCCACATTATCTAGTACTATTTCTGAAATATGCATTTAAAGTAGCATATTATTTTTCACTTCCCCCTTAAAATGCTATCGTAAGTATCTGATTCAGAAACAATGCAAAGGTAATAATTTTAATGGCTGAGGAGAAAGCTCAGTGTTAAATTTTTGCCTGGCATTTGTGAGAGACAGGAACAACTGCCATTACTGAAAAATAATCACATACTGATATTTGCGTAAATAATATGGTACTGTACTCCTCATATATTAGATGGAACCATGCAGTACAGCCATAATACAGTTTTTTTTTTTCCACAAGATGTTTTGCTTGACAGTCTCATTCACTGATATATAAGGGAAGAATATAGGGTACTTCTCAACACATTTGACCAAAGGATTTAGAGTAAATTTTTTAATATTGGGTTAAAATGAGAAAAAAGCCTGTGTTCACTAGTCATGCCAAAATCATTAATAGTAACCATTTTTACATAATAATTGGAATCATGACTTTACCATAGAACAAGAGAACAATATATTGACTTTTATTCTTGAAAATTGATGGCTTCTTACATAGAACATTTTACACTCATGGTCATGTTTAAATGCTCATTTACTCCAGCAGCAGCATTACTCTGTGCTAGATGTGTTCATTAATGTAGTGTAATTGACAGAGTGCATGAGTAGCTCAGCCATCACACTTGTGCTAACCGTATGGGCCAATGTCCCTAGACAGAGAATAAGTTGATTGTTTCAATTATGCTGGGTCATAGGATCACTGACCTGATACTTGTCAAATGATTGAGATCACATTTCTAAAGGTTCATTTGGATCACAGTGTATGAGATATCATCACTAGAAAGTGAAAGTCAGATGAGAAAGTACTTCGTCTACTCAGGAATCTGAAAATCACTGTTAGACATGAATGAATTGGAGAGGTCAGGGGCCACACTGGTTACCATCTCAGATTTGAAGAATACCGTTCATCTGTATTTGACTCTAGGAACACAGCTTGACAGAAGCTCTTATTGTTATGCTCTATAGAATTTTGCTTGTTAGATTCTGTATAAAACTTAAAAAATAGGGAACCATTTCCAAACTGTGTAAATCTTTAATTTTATGGTCACAAAACTAAGAGCATTTTACAATGTTCTGTGTTATCAAATATAAAACAATCTGTAAAATATTTGAAATTTACATGGCAAATTTATGTTTTAATTTACATGGCAAACATTTTATACTAACCATGGCATATTCATAGTCTTGCTTTTAAATCCAGTAATGAATGATCTACTTTTTATTAAACATTGTATGTTTTCTTAACTTGTTCCCAGATAAGGGTATTCTGAATTTTGTACATAAAACGTGGTGCATTCTTTGTTTACTACTTTCAATGAATTTTTTATAAAATAAAAGTAATGTAGCTTCTGGTTACAGAAATATGTGTCTCACTCTAAATTTAGAGTGCCATCTAGTGAGAAGAGTTCAGACCTGTCTTACAATAAAATACATACTGCTATATATAATGTTTACTTCAAAGTGAGTAACTCTGTCCCTCTTTATCTCTCCTCTTTCTCAACCCCCCACCTCTGATTGTGTGTCTGTGTTAGAAAGAGACAGAAGGACAGACAGACAGAGAGCACAAGAGAGCTGTGTATGTATTTATTTGTACATGTATCTGTGTGCATATGGTTGTATTGAGGTCAAAGGTCGATGTCACTCATCATTTTAGACCACTCTTTTGCTTACTATTTTGAAAAGTGGTCTTTCATTGAACACATAGTTTATGACCTTTCTCTACTGAACATCAATCAGCCCATGGCACTCATCCTTGCTCTGTGCCATAGAGCTATGTTACAGACTGTATTTGTACTGGCTCTTGTTGGGTAGTACTCGAGGCACAAGCAGAGAACCTCATATCTCCATGACAATCAATTTACCAAAGGAGCCACTTTACTAAAACCTTAGTACATATATCTCTATCATGAAAAAAAAATCTTAACATAAATTCCTACCTGAATTTCATGATAAAATTAATGTTATTTCACTAAGGTATATTTTATTTCAAACTTAAAAAACTTTGAAATTTGACAGTAAAACTGTCAATTTCTTTCATCTTAGCATTTCATTAGGATGCAGTGTCATTTGCATTAATATATTTAAATTAATTAACACTGTCTGACATGTTAAAGAAATTTATACTTGATGGAATATGTCATTCTATAATATGTTTCCCTTATTGGTTAGTGAATAAAGCACTGTTGGCCAATAGGAAAGCAAGATAGGCAGGGCCAGGAGACAAGGAAGATTTAAGGAAGTAGTAGGGAGGAGATCCAAGATGGAACAAGGAGAGCAGAATTCCAGCCCCTCTCTCTGGTAAGATAAGACCACATGGAAATCCTTAGATTAATAGAAATGGGTTAATATTTAAAACACAGCTAGCCAATAAAAAATTAGTAACTGGCTAATAGCATTATATCAAATACAGAGTCATTGTGTGTTATTTGGGGCTGGCGTGGCAGTGGGACCAGACCAACAGGGAAAACATAAACATAACATGGCTAGCGAGAACTTCCACTTAAAACTTAACAAAAGCTTAACAAAGGGTTTTATAAACAAGGAACAGAGAAAAGCAAGACTTCTTGGTAGCAGCATTTTTCTGGATTTGACTCTGTTTTGTGAGAGACAAAAAGAGATTTGCGCGGCTCCTTAAGGGAAATTCCTGACTTAGCGTAAGTGGTAAAATAGCACAAGGCATTTAAAGAGCTCTGCTAACAACTGAATGGTGTGTATGAGAACTGGCAATGGCAGTGACCACATCTCCAAGCCTTCAGCATGCTGCTGGATGGCAGCAAAGACCAAGGCATTGAGCACAGCTCCTGGTTCTAGCGGTAAAAGTACCCACTACCATCTTGGATAGACCGTGGCTGAAACATCTGTGGCTTTCATTTTAGCAATGTTGTTCTTTACCAGATAAAGACTCAAGGCCACAAAAAGATAAAGATTTACAGTAAAGACAGATTCACATTAAGAAAAACCAATAAAGGTTTACAGTATTTTTTAAAATATACATAGGCGTGGGAAAGAAAAAGAATTAATGGTTTTAAAAACACAGAGAGTAGCTCAATATGGTGGCACATGCCTTTACTTCCAACACTCAGGAGACAGAGGCAAGCTGATCTCTGTGATTTCAAAGTAAACCTGGTATACAGAGTGAATTCCAGGACAGCCAAAGTTACACAGAAAACCCTGTCACAAAAAAAAAAAAGAAAAAAAAGAAAAAGAAAAAGAAAAAGAAAAAAGAAACAAAGACAAAGAAAAAAGAAAAAAATAAAGAGTAGAAGAAATAAGAAGAAATAGAGTAATAAAAAAGCCACGTTAAAAATGGAAAGCACAGAGAGAACATGGATACTGTACGGATATTGTCTTTGTATTGTTTGACTACTGAGGAAATAACAACAACTGTTAAAAGAAATGCTGCTGGATTAATTCAATTTATATATTTTAAAAATACTTTGACTTCAAAATTTAAGTCCAAGGACGGGTTACTGGAGAAAAGAATTTCTATTTTTATTTCCACAGAAAATGAAAAGCTGTGGATTCCTTCCAGACTAAAATGGTTTGATCAAACCAGACCCCCTGAAACAGAGTCCCAGGTGATGCAACATTCAAAACAGCTGGGACAAGGCAGCCTTGCAGACTACACCCAAGATTTCTGCATCTTATTAGGATTCCCATGACAGTGTACCCTACCAGCAGGAAGCAGTTTGGAAAGAACGATGCCCAAAATCCCAAATATTGTTTATAAATGTTTGTTTTCATTTATATGGGGTTGATTATAAATGGTTAATCACCACAACAAATCCTTTTATAGGTAAAATGAGGATTATGGTATAGATATGAATACTTTGTTTTGGAATGGATTTTCATTTATTGATACTATTTAAGGTCAATTTTGGGACATGTATATTTCTCCTCTTGTTTAGGTATGATGTTTATATAACTCATTTAGAAATGTAAAGTATAATTTTGTACAGATTATAGATAGTTACCTGTAAGCCAATATTTTAGTTAGATGAGTTAGGTTTTCTAGATATACAGAGATGTATTTGAGATGAATAGGCATTCTTCAAACCTCTCAAAGACCTACAGAATATGCCATTTAAAATGGCTTAGAGTTTTTTTTTTTTTTTTTTTTTTTTTTTTTTTTTTTTTTTTACAGTGATGCACAACTGCTCTTGGCAACACTACCTGCTTCAGAAAGGAAGAAGGACATCAATGGGTCTCATTATGGGGTTTACTTCCAATATGGCAAGACTAACCATTTGGGCAAGATACTGCTCTTTTCTGGACTGTTTAACTATTTGCTGTATAAACTGGACATGCAGAACCCACAGGAAAGTGACTGTTGATACCAGATGGACAGTACTACAGTGTTCCTGCTTCATAGAAGAGTCTGCCAGACATTCTACAGGACACAGGGAAAAGTGACTGACAAACTGCCAATACAGGTGTATAGTTTAAAGTTTCCTGCTTTGCTGAGGAGTCTGCCAGACATACTATGGCCTATGAGCTGAAGATGGAACATTACAGAAGAACTTTGTGTGACTGAACCAATAAGATGTCTCTGTCTTTCTAGAGTTTAGATAGTATTCTTCTGTGGTCTTTCATGGAGTTGAGAACAGATAGTTATGGTTATAGTTTTCCTTATTTAAGATTAAAGATAAGTTACATATAAGACTTTAGACTCACAAACATAAGGTAGATGATGGAATATTTCTTTAAATCTTGCTAAATGTTAATGGACTAAATATTGTTAACTGTGATTCTTATTTGATAACTATTGTGTGATATATTTTGCTATGTTAAGGTTAAAACCATTCTTTTTATTTTAGACAGAAAATAGGAGATGATGGGAGATGTCATTCTGTTAATATGTTGACCAATAGGAAAGCAAGATAGGCAGGACTAAGAGACAAGGAAGATTCAAGGAAGTCATAGGGAGGAGATCCAAGATGGATGAAGGAGAGCAGAATTCCAGCTCCTCTCTCTGCAAGATAAGATTATGTGGAAATCCTTAGATTAATAGAAATAGGTTAATATTTAAGACAGAGCTAACCGATAAGAAATTAGTAACTGGCCAACAGCATTATATCAAATACAGAGTCTTTGTGTATTATTTGGGGCTGGCAAGGCAGAGTGACAAGACCAGCGGAAAAACCTTACTCATAACATGTAGTTCTCAATGCCTTGCAATCATAGTCTCTGCAAATAAGGGTTATGTGTTTATTGAAAAAAACCAATGGTATAGATGTTTATATGACATTCAGGTAAATGCTTAGATACTTTTGTGATAATCTATCTGTCTTCAAATATTAAGTTGATTGTTTATATGTCAATAGAAGATTTTTGATAGCTACCAAAGCAAATCAGAAGAAAGAAACAAAGAGGGAAAGGGAGAGGAAAGGAGAAGAGAGAGAGAGAGAGAGAGAGAGAGAGAGAGAGAGAGAGAGAGAGAGAGAGAGAGAGAGAGAATTTTCACAAATTTCAGGTTTCAGAATCAGTTAAGTTGTTACAAGGTACACTGGCCATATTAACAACATGATGTGCATTGTGTCTGTGCTGACATTGAGAAACCATTTTTCTGCAGAGTAACATCAATGAACAACAAAATCAACAAAAAATTATCTCCAAATCCTGACTCTAAGCAGAGTCAGGACTCACCTATGAGTTAAAAGAAAAGATCATCCATGAATCAGTATCTTTCCTTTGAAGTATATTTCTGATCAGCAGATTTCAGTTGATTTTATGGACTGTGGAGGTTCTGTCCCTTTCATACCTCCAGACAACAAACCATCCTTACTCTACAACTCCCTATTCATTGATTTTTTGTCAATTTCTGGTTTTTCTTACCCACTCATTTTGGCTAGTATAATGAGTTGTATATTTTATGATCAAGTATTTTTAATTGTTTCTTAAAGAAGTATTGGGATGCTAAAACTTTATTTTACATGAAAGAATAAGTCTCTCTTAAAGGATTTAAATGTTTCATTTTATAGCAAAGTTTATGAAAAAATATTGTTGATATTCTTAGTAATTTCACTAAGGTAACCAAGATGAGTTATACTGTATGCCAGAAAAATGATTTTGACCCCTAGCAAACTAAATAGTATTGCTTTAATTCACTATTAGCTTCAGTGTGTATTATTTATTGGGAGATTTGCCAAATAACTTACTGTCATCATAGAAAATGACTCTGGCTCAGGAATTTAGTTGGTGAGCCAGGCACAGAGGACATACCAAGCTAAGCATGACAATCTCTGCCTTCAAGAGTATAGATTATTTCCTGTGTTAATTTTGCTTTGTTCCTATCACCTTTGAAAAAGCAAAACAAGAATGAAAGTTGTACAAAATGTTTTGTTCTAGACTCTGTTTGGTAAACCAATTAGGAGCAAATCCATACCTGTCAGTAAATGGTAAATGTCAGATTTGAGAAAAATGTATTTTGCTGTAAAAGTGGTTATTTTTTTTTTTTGGTGCTCATTTCTATTCATTTCATAGAATTTCAGATTCTTGATTGTTATAACTTTGAAAGCACTAAAGTGATGTTCCTATCCTTACAAGTTAAAAATATTAAGGAACTAAGATGCTCCCCATTGTAAGATAAATTGGTCCAATTGTTGTGCCCGTACATCCAAAGTACTGAGCTGGTGGAGGGTGTCAGGATTGAAGCACTTAACAGTCCACCATGAGCAGTGAAGAAGAAGCTGCTGTTTATTACAGAGAGTAATGGGGTTATATACCCAAGCCAGGGGATGGGATAAGCACTGGAAGAAGGCATGTACCACCCATACTTGGGGTCAAGGTACAGCACTGCACACCAGGAAGGTCTCAGACCAACATTGTTTGCTCAAACTTGAGAGCACAGGAGTTCTACAGCTGGGTGGGGAGCAAGAGCGCTATAAGGGTCAAGTACTTAAATTTCCCAACACAACCCGGTCCTCTCAAGATTATTATAGAATCAATCAAATGACATAAGAGATGATTTTTATTGCTAGATAATGTTACACATTTATTATGTACAAAATACTTTTGGATCTATAGATATAGTGTAAAATAAAGGGGAGCCATAAACAATTTTACCACAATCAAGGAAAGAAAAGATTAAAGAAAAATACATTTGATTATAAGACAATCAGAGCAACCTGGGCACCTCAAAAGCAAAAATCCTAATCAGACCCTTCTTCTGAGTCATACAGTGTCAGGATGTGTATAGCTATCCAAGTATTTCTCCTCCCATAAACAGTAATAACTATGACAACAATAACTAATTATCTATGCATTGTAATGAGCATGTTGCTATTCATTCTTCTTCCTGCTGACAATTTCATCATGTCAAGATGGCAGGAAATTTCACTTAACCACACTTGTGGAATTGACTCTAAACCAACTTCTCTTTAAAATATAGCAGTGTTTAAGTTGACTTGGAAAGGAAGGACCTTTGCAATTGTTGGCCCAAGTGGGTACAAGCTTGGCAGTGGAGAACTGCAGTTCACAATTAAACAGATGTGTGTGATGTGTGACAACTGTTGTAACTACACTCAGAGGTGGTCTTGGAATGTGAGGAGCAGACAGAGGAATGTGGAGGAATTCTCATGGAGAGGATTGGTATTAATGAGAATGCCACTTTCACATTGGTAGTCTCAGAACTGCCTGACAAGTATTCTGAACTCCCAGATTCTGGAAACATGAAGTGATTTTACTCTTGGGTCTCTTTAGAATTCAAGGGAGTCTCTGATTAAAACACTAATTAGTTTGACTAGAAAGACTGAGTGCCATTTCCGAGCCACAGCGACTAATTTACATTTAATTGAATATATAACATTCTTGGTGTCTTACATGAAAACAAGGTGAGTGATTTGGATGAGAAGTGGTAGCACTTTTGTTGTTTTACTGTTGAGATCTGGGGATTGTTATTTAAATAAAAAGTAGCAAAACATAACATCAAAGACCTTAATACACACAGTTATAATCATCATTAATATAGCTTTATGTGACCTTGAAGGAAAAGCAGAGTCATTAGCGATCAATTTATACAGCAGTTACACAGAAAACAATAGCCAAGAGTTGGGCACTTATGTGATGATATACATGTGTATCTCTACTGGAGAAAGCCGGATATTACATATGGCATTATTCTACAGGCAAAGAGATCCTGTCCCTGGGTGAAATGAATCATTGAAAGCTTAGAGGCAGGTTTTGTTTCATTACTCCTGAAGGGTTCTGCATTTATTTAAAGTAAGGGAGTGTGTTGGAGAGTAGGCAAAGATCTGAATATTTCCAACCTCCCTCCTATATTAGGAGATCTTGACAGAGGAACTGTAGGAAGTTTCCACTAAGTACTCCGGATAAGCAGATCTCAGGAAGAAATCCACTCAGTGGGCTAGGCCCAAGGGCACCATGGGAAATAGGTCTAAACCCTTGATTGAAACTCAAATTAGAGAAGGCCATGGCAGGACTCTGGGCCTAAACTGTTGTGAGGAGCATGGCTTTGTCTTTTGATGATGGATAGTAGACTTTGTAACTGATGAGTTTCTTCTTAGCTTTTTAATAAAAATATCGTCTAGGTTTCAGACAGATAAAAAGACTCCAGTTAAATTAAATGGGAACTACATCTTCTCTAAACTAAGGTTTAATCTTAATGTGTTGCAACCTAAGCAGTTAAGGGAAAGCTGAATTTATAAGTGAGTCAGCCACATGCATGTGTACATATATCAACCTGTCTGTCCAAGGTTGGAGGAGACATAAGAGTCAGACTTTCATCACTTTTCTCCTTTATTTCTCTAACATTGATTCTCTCCCTGAAACTGTTGGCTGCTGATTCAAAGGGAAACTTCTGTCTCTTGACCCAGCTCCCAGAAGAGCCCTGAGATTACAGATGGCAAGCATATTGTCATGCCCATTATTGGAAATTATATCCTTATGGTATATTGTTAGTGTTTTGTACTCCGAATCAGCTCCGCAGTTTATTTATTAGAGCTATTGCTGATTACAAAATTTTCCTAAGTTTATTTGGGAATTGAGGAAACATGTGAAAGTATGCTTCTATTTTCTTTTATTATACACTCAATATAATGAAAGGAGTTTTTGACGTATACTCCAAAGAACATAAATTTTACCTACATATTCATCAAAAGAGTAAATGAGGGATAAAATGGATGTCCTTTGTTCTCATCCATTCTGAACAATGTAAATAATAATTGTATTTATTTGGCATAACTCTGCCAAGACAGTCAATACAGCTACTTATAAAATTATCTTAATTTTCATCAACTATGGGGACACATTTCTGCTTGTGTCTCTACAGGTGTTTACTCAAACGTTTAATGGAATAAGGAGGACCCATTTTGAATAGATGTACCCAGCTGGCTCAATAAGATGAGCAATTGCTCAGAGCACCAGAACTTATGTCTATCTGAGACCAGAATAGAGATAAATATAACTAACTATATGCCTAGTGCACTGGCTGCCATAACTTCTCTGCAGTAATGGACTATACTCCCGAACTTTGAGGAAAAAAAAAAACAGAAAATAGTCTTATTTCCTTAAGATGGTTAGTCAGCTATTTGGTCAGAGTAAAAAGTTAGGTAACTAATGTAGGCATACATTGGGATCCTACTTACGTCTGTGTTAGTATTTACAGCATGTACAGTAAATGCGGTGACTCTGATACATAAACTACTAATAACCACTTATAAAAATGGTATTTACAGAAATATGGTCAATTGAATAGATTTTGAACAAAACAACTCTGAATTTTTATGAAGATTTATTTGATTTTAAGTATTGGATATGTCCTCTTAATGATCAACCTAGATTTTGACAATGTAATCAATTCAGATATCGAATTATCATTTTTTAGAAAGAAATTATTCTGCATGAAGTACAATGTATCTCAAAATGCAAATACCAGTAATTCTAAAATAGTGAAGTCAGAACTGGATAAATACTATTGTTTGAGAGCTAATTAGAATTTTAGGAAACGCAGTGTGACTTGATACTGTATTTAAGGAATACATATACATCTAGATATATACCACGTATATCACTTACATACACACACACACACAGACACACAGACACACAGACACACAGACACACACACACTTGACAGAGAGAGAGAGAGAGCATATGTGGTTGTGAAGATAGTCATAACAGCAGTAAGGACAACCATGTTTTTAAGAATTCTTCCTGATTTTACAATATGAAAGTCTTATAAACCCACAATAGATATACATACAGGAATCAATCAATGTACATCAAATAAAATGAATAAACCATTTAGAAAAAAATCCACCAGGATACTTTGACTTGTGACCCTGGGTTTTTCAGACAAAGAATTATAAATCACAACACTGTAATAAAAATAACAGTGTCTCTATGTTCCCTATGCCATGTGTGTTTTCACATAAGTGGGAAACATGTGTTAGAGTTTTGTGAAATTTTCATTTCTCACCTGTACTTAGAAAATTTGTACTTCTCAATAAGAAATATTTCAGAAAGAATGTTACGTTTATAAACCACAAACCACTACAAGTAGATTATGCAATACCTGGAAAGTTAAATTAATATTTGTGGAATAGAGATTTGGTATTTCAGATCATTCAGGGATTGGATTAAAATCTCAGTTTGATTATCATTTCCCAGCTACTGCTTTGTTCATGTCAATTTTCTAAGTGTCTCCCAATTTTAGAGACACACTTTGATTTACACCCTAATATTTTCTATGGGAAACACTGAAATGCACTAATATTAGTAAAATATGTATATTCTTCATTGTTGGTGGAGTAAAGTCAGAGTCTATTAGAGTTATCTTATATTTATTCTGTATTATTTTTTTGTACTCCAGTTCTCAAAGAAAAACACACAGTATTAAAATATTTTTAATATAATGTAAAAACAATCCAGAAGTGTATAGATTGATGTTTATCATTTTGATATAGCAAATAACTTGACATGTGCAAGTTATTTTATTTACTGTTACATGAAAACATGTCATTAAAGTAGATTAAAATATTGTCAATAGAAAGCAATAGTAACACTGAACATTTGGAATTTTGGAAGAAATAAATAACATATTTGGACTTCAATAGAATAGGTTAATAGTCAGTTTAACAGTAAATTGCAAAATAAAGAAAAAGAAAACGGAGCAATCTCCAATTCACTTGCTATCTGCACTTTTACAGAGACACACAAATCACTCAAATATGTAAGACATCTAATGATTTTCTGTAGCTGGAACATTTGGCTATTATTCAATTCATGGGACATTAGAGTTAGGAAGAAACTTAAACATTACATCATCTGAGCTTGTCTTTTTCTTGCCAAGGTCACAGCATGAAAGCAATTCAATTTGTCTTCTAAGTCCCATTGCCTTCTTTCTAAAACTCTCTGTCCCTCCTATTCGAAAAACCCAGAAAGAATGTAACAAAGCCACATTTCTAAAATCCCCAGATCATTTTAAGGGATAATGCTTTCTCCATCTTTCATGTCCCAGAGGCTTTCTACCCGACTTTTGAACCCAAATATATTAAAGGCTTAGCTGAGGGTTCCTACAGCACTGAATCATACAAGCAGTGTTTCTCTATTTAGTGTACCCAAAGCCTAGACTAGGCATGTAAACAATGGTGCATTTGAAGAGAATACCACTTGCTCGACTAATACATTTCTTATGTGGGAATACACTTGCATTGGATGTAGGAGATATTTGGAGACAATGTTCATTTTCTCTTTAAAAATTCTACAACTCATTGCACAGCAAAGGGAAGTCAGGGGGATGAAGTTTAGGCCCTCCAAGATCCAGCAGTATATTAAAAGCTTCCATGTGCATCACTGCAAAACATTTTCATTTTTCTTGAGTTATTTTGGAATGAAAAAATAATGTACTTTACAGTAAGAACAGTCTTTTTTTAATCGAACTAATTTATTCTTCATTCATTAATTAGCACATATGTTAGTGACTTCTGAGTAGTTCATACATCTCAGAACAAGTTTTTTTTTTTCTTTTTTTTTTTTTTTTTTTTTTTTGTCTTCACAAAGATCCGTCTGCCTCTGACTCCCGAGTGCTGGGATTAAAGGCATGTGCCACAATGCCTGACTTCAGTACAACTTTTATAAGCTCAAATAACTAAAATAATTACTGTTGTAGATTGTGAAATCATGTCAGTGCAAATGACAGTGTCCATTATAGGAGAAAAAGGTGCATAAATCTACAAATAAAAAAACAATGCATCCACTAATTTGGCTTTTCCAAATGCTTAGTCCATTTAATATAGAGAATTGCATACTGTTTAGAAGGAACTAGGAAATGAGCCATTAGAAACACAGTTTTTGGACAATCTTTAGGGGTTAAAACTCCAAACCTATAACTTGCTGTTAGTAAATACTAAGGTAATATTGAGTTAAGTCATGTAAAACTTAGACATGATTCTGTCATGTGTTTGATGCTACAGTTTGTGCAAATTGCTTTAGGAGAATTGATTTATAATCACATCTACAATTTTCAGGACAAGTTTGTATGTGGGCAATAAAGAAAGAATACAGCAGGTGACGAAGTGAATAGATTAGTTAATTATTAGACACAGGTGATGAGGACTTATAAAAAGATTTATTTTGTAGAATATTGTGAAAAATATGGTTCTAGCCATGGTGGTACAAGAATGAGAGAATTAAATATATGGGTTGTTTATTTGATTGTTTTGGGACTCACTACCCAGCTCACAGATAAACACTTGGAGACATATTCTTCCTTATTAATGCCTGGCTTTGGATTGGCTTGTTTCTGGATAGATATTTATCTAATTATGTTTTGCTTCTGATTTTTGTTTGTTTGTCTTGTTTTGTGTTGTTTTTTAACCTTTCTTTATTCTATTTTCTTTCTTTCTTACACTGTGGCTGGCTGTGTAGCTGTGTGGCTAGAGCCTGGTACCCTCCTTTCTCATGGCTCCCTCTTCTCTCTTCTCTCAAGACTACATTTTTCCTCTTATTTATTATCTCTGTCTGGTAACCCTGCCTATCCCCCTGCTGCCTAGCTAGCTGCTGTTCTGCTCTTTATAAGAACAATCAGGTGTTATAGGCAGGCAATGTAGCACAGCTATACAGAGTAAAATAAATACAGTGTAAAATAATGCAGCACAGCTTTGCATCATCAAACAAATATTCTACAGCATAAGTGAATGTAGTGCATTGTAACCCATATTCCACCATGCTATACTGCAAAACTCTTATTAGTGATAGACATGGTAGGCTCAAATTGCCTTATGATATTTGTTAGATATGTATATAAATGTTCATAGTAAGATTTCCAGAACACAATTTAAATAAGGTCCTATAATATTCCAGGAAAGATGAAGGAAAGGTATAGAGTTTATGATTTAAAACACACGTAGAGAAAGAGCATCAATGATGTTTAATAATATCAAAGAGCCATAAGTAAAAATTATACAATAATATAAGAGCTTCATGAGCAACAGGAGTTCCATGGCTTTAATTGGAAGCCATAGAGGTACTGTCAAAAAAAAAAAAAAAAAAAAAGGGTGGAAATGGAAATGATTTTCATTTAGTTGGTTTCTGAGAGGCTAGGAATCTCCTCAGACAGTATGGTTAGTGTTCACACAGATGAAGAAAGTTATTTGATGAACCTTGAAATGTCACTGGGGAATGAGGTGCATTGATATAGACAAAGAAAACATAGAATGAATATTTAGCCTTTGTGAATGTGAAATGAAGAGAATGAATTAATACTTAATAGTTTAAATAGAGATGCTTGATTCATATATTTGATATGGTTATTTGTGTGAAGAAAAGTTACCCTATAAGTTAAAACATCATCTGACACTGAACCGTCTCTAACATATTATCCTAAGAATTTCAAATAGGTGGGCACAGTGACATGTTGCAAATCTAGAGATAACTTATCATAGGAGCTTTCTTAATATGATTTATTTGCCGCCTTTCTATTGTTCTCTCCTCTTTGTGAAAATTATACAAATTCTTTTAATATGCAACAAAAATTAACTTCCACCAACCAGGTGCTGGATTGATGGCATGTGGAAGCAAGCCAGCACTTCTGATGGCTCTGATAGGTGGTTGCTCAAATATTATGAGGCCAAGTGAAAATTAAGTTTGGATTTCATTTATTCATGATAAGCTTTGGATCTAATGTCCTTAAGATTTGAAGAACCATATGAAAAGGTGAATCTATTGGGACTCCATTGCATCTCATTAAGGAACTGTGTTTTTCTCCCAGTAATTATGACTATTTTAGAAATTTAAGAATAAAATATTTATTATTTAATTTTTCTGACCTATTATGTGTGAAGGTGTTTTGTTGTTGTTGGAAAGAATGTGACACGGCCTTTTGTGGTTACACAAAAGTTAAAACTCCCAAGAAATAAGCAGGCAGATTTCATAATTTCAAAGCAGGTCTTGTCTATATAGTGAGTTCCAGACAAACCAAGGCTATGTAGTAAAATGGTATCTCAAAAACCAAAAATAATCAAACAAACAACATCAATAATAAAAACATTTAAAAATTACTGAATAACTAAAATTTAATATGAGCTAAAATTTAGTAATGGCCAAAATTACTACATTTTGTTAATACATTTCTACTAATTTTCCCAATTTACTACTAACTTTACTACTAAATTACTACTAAAATTTAGTAAAGGCTAAAATTACTTACTAAAATTTAGTAAGGGCTTAAAGACAAGGCTCAATGTTTAAAAGGTTCAGTCTGCTGTTTTGTTGTTGTTTTTTTTTTTTTTTTTTTTTTTTTTTTTTTTTTTTTTTAGACAGGGCTTCTCTGTATTGTTTTGGAGCCTGTCCTGGAACTAGCTCTGTAGACAAGGCTGGCTTCGAACTCACAGAGACGGGCCTGCCTCTGCCTCCCAAGTGCTGGGATTTTAAAGCCCATAAGAAAAAGAAAAAGTGGGACTCAAAACTGCCTCTACCTCCAATTTCAAGAGGTTCCCATGTTCAAAGTTCTCTGTAGGCCACTAAATTCAGGCACACAATAAGAATGTAAAACCATGAAGGTGATTGTTAGCTAAAGCATGTGTGGATGTTCTTGGAGACATGATGTTAATATTCAGGCATCCGTACTAGTCTGTCCTTGTGGGTCTGGGTGGATATGCCTTCAGCTGCAGCCACTAAGAGCACCACCTGTGCACATCCACTATGTTCCCTTTAGAAGGGCCCTCATCACTTTCCATCCTCCTGTCTCTCTTTCCCTCTCTCTGTCTGTTGCTCTCACTCTTTCTCTTCCTCCCTCCCTCCTCCCCATCTTTCTTTTCTCCTTTTGCTCCCATCCATGCAGGCCTGGCCTAGCCCTCCCCTTTCCCCTTCTCATGTTTCCTTAGCCTAATTGAAACAAACAAATTATATCCTTTGCTTGAAACCTGTCACAAGGCATCTTTCTCTAGCTCAGTGCTTTTCTTAAATTACAACAATGACATTATAAACTGATCAAAGTAATTTAAGATTACCAATTCACAATATTAGTCATCTCTTAATAGTTAACTCAGTTGAGCCTCTCAATTACCTGGACAGAAAACGACATTTTGTAAAATTCTGTATTCCAGTTGAGTTATTGCTGAGTTTTTCTTTTACAGCTTTCAAGTCTTTAATGTTTAGAACCTTTTAGTGCTAGTTAGCTTTTGTAAATTTGATACAAAATTGACTCTGCTGGAAAGAGGGATCCTCTGTTGAGGTATTAGTTACAACAGATTGGCCTGTGAGTTTGTGGGCAGTGGTTGTGGAACTTTCTAAATTAAATGATACAGGAGAGTCCAGAACACTGTAAGTGATGCTATCTCCTGGCAGGGTAAGCCTGGATGATATAAAACAGTTCTATGTTCTCGGTTTTACTTGAGCTTTCTTGATGCTGAACTGTGACCAGGAACAAAGAAGTAAATTCCTCCCTCCAGCTAGCTTTGCTTAGTGTTTTCCCAGCAACAAAAAGAAAATTAGAAGACTTGCTAAAATACTTTGTGCTTTCTAGGCACTCTGAGTATTAGGGCACACTCACTATCGCTTGACAATTTCACTGTTGAGCTTTTAGGACCTCATTTTCTGTCTTCCTCTTATCTATCTATCCCCTCTGAGTCTTCCTGCCTAAGTCTTCTGCTTCCTTAGATAAAATCAAACTGTGTCATATATGTTCCACACTTTCTCTTAGACCTGAATAGAGTGTCCCTTGTTTCCTTCTCAGCTCATATACTATTTTAGCTACGATACTAAGATACAGATTGTAGAAGATCCTAACATTATCACTTATGAACTGTTGAGTGGTTGCGGACTATGCTGCAAAGATTTAGTCTTTCTCCCAATTCCCCCTTTATGTCCTCAGATTCCTGGATCCTGTGAGTATGGTTATCAGTGCGGCTTGACTTCTTAAGGTTCTTTGCTCCATTTGTTCCATGGAGGTCAAAAGTACTTAGAACTGACAGAAGTTTTAGTGATGGTGATAGTTATAAGGAGAATCCTATTTTGTTTTGGTTCAAGTTAGGCCTGGTGTTTTTCTTCACATTTGATCAAACTTCTCCATCATATTTGTTAACAAGGTAATTATTGGGAAGATACTAACAATTGAGTTATGGACAGGACAGGTAAATCAATATTTTCTGTTTAACATTTGGCAGACATTCTAAGGCATCATTAGTGTTTGTTTACTTGCCACATTGAGCAGCATTGTTTTTTATTTCTATAATTGTATGTCAAAGCCTCAAATTTTAAAAGGAGACTCAAAATCCATTTTGAAGAGCAAACTGCCTCTTTAATACCAGAGTAGATAAATGTCAACTGAACCAAAAAACTACTAACAGCATCAAATGACTGTGTGCCTGTTAGTGAGTTTTAGATGAATAATATGCTGACAATATAAATAACTTAGTAAGCTTTCAGAATCAATTCCCAACCCTAAAATATTTGACCACCAGCAGCTAAATCATTGAAATAGTTTAGAGAATTTCGTGCTTTTGTTACTAATTTATTTTTAATGGAATAAATATAACTTTGATTCATAATGGAATATATTGTCTCATAATTTAAACTGTGATGTGTGTGTGAGTGTATGTGGGTGTGAGGCAGTGTGTGGGTGTGAGTGTGTGCCAGTCATGCTTCACACAGAAGTGGCTTCTGTGTTTTGATTGACACTTTCTGATCACATAATTTATGTTGTACTTTACTACCAGTGAAAAACATTTGGAAATTACAAAATATCTATAAATAGTTTATTCCTAACAGTCAAATTGCTTTGAATACACATTTCCGAGCCTTACTAACAGGTTGCAAAGAGTGCAACAAGAGTTTCCTTTAATACCATCAGCTATAATCACATTTGAAAATGATATTTTACCACTGTAGAGCTACTTCTTAGGGAAGCTGAAAAATAGATCGGCCTAGTCAGGAATATAAGTGTCAGTAGCAGCCTATGAAAGAAGCTGGGCTCTCATAACATTGGCAATTCCACTGACTGTCCTATGTGTCTTTCCTTCCTACTCTCATTTGTTACACATACTACTAAATTTATCTTTTTTTTTTTTTTTTTTTTTTTTTTTTTTTTTTTTTTTTAGAAACACATTTGAAAAAGCAAGCTTCAAACTGAGATGACAAAACTGATATAAGTGAGGATTATACACAAGATTACCGGCCAATAGACTTAGTGTGCAGTGGCTGCTGTTGTGTGGATGTAATGCTGCAGGCTGAATATAGTGCTGAGATTTTACTATAGCGCTGTCTTGTTTTTGTGGTCACCGTTGCTACAGCCTATTTCCAGATTTTACTTTTTAAAGATCTATTTCTTGTTCTGCCATTCTAATTCAGTCTAGGGTGAGCAATCACAGAATGGCAGGAACGGAGATATTCAGGGGGTTGTGTTGTCCTTAATAGTACTATATTAGTCAGGCACCACCCCTCCTGTATAATGAATCCTTCAGTCAAAGTTATGATGTAAAGAAATGACAAACAGTTCTGTAAAGCCTCATTTTTCCTCATTGAACACGACCATTGGCGGTAAATAACAGGACAATACCTTTCTCTACACTGGCAGTACAAAATGGAGGGGGTGTTTCAATAGAAACAGGAGCATGTTGTCACAACCTCAATAGGACTAACTCTAGTACTTTTAAGATCTTTAAGTTCAGACGTTTGACAGCCTACTATCCATTTAGGTAATTTGGTTCTTGTGGAAGGAAGATTGGCAGAAAGAAAAGAAAGTGAAACACTCTATTTATCCAAAGCAAAATAGTTCCTGGACACTAAGTGCACAATCTTCTACCATGTTATTCTGCCAAGACACTTCAATCTCAACACAGAAAGGACCATTTACGGGGGAGCGGGGGAACATAATTGAGACTTTGGCCTTCAAACTGCTTGAGCCCAGAAACCTGTTTGCTTTCTGTGTAATGCTAATGGCAACTCTTCTTTTATTCAAAAATAAAATAAAATGAAATAAATAAAACAACAACAAATGTTCCCCTATTGTTCAGAGATGGAGTGCTTAAGCAACATTGCATTTATAAACATACACTGAAGATATATGTGTAACTAGTGAAAATAGGCTTTTTAAATGTTTCATTAGGTTTAGATAGGAAATAGTTCCAACAGGGACTTGCAGGTACAGTGATGGACAAATCTCTATGAACTGATCTCTCCTGACTCATGCACTCCACTTTTCTAACTCCAGCCATGAAAGCATCTTTGTCTCAAGACTGCGGAATATTTTAAAGCCTTATATAGGCTCACTCACTTAACCACTGATTGAATAGATAAGATTCTTGAGCACTTCTACTGTGTAATTTTGTTCTTTATCTGGTCACAAGAAAGAAAATACTTGTATTTTCTCTTTAAAACAAAAAAGTGTATTAGATAGATTCAGCTTCAGAGACAAACACATAAACCCATAAGCTTCATTATAAATGGGATATAGATTTTGGTGCAGGAATTGTATCTGGTTATCTGCAAATATGACAGTCATTGTGAGCCTTTTACTCAAAAATGTAGATGTAACTGTACTCCTTCAGTTACAGATTCTTTGGCTGAGTTGTCTTATTTCTCTCTCATTTAAGCAGTGACCTAGAACAGTACTGCAAATGTTCCCCATGTGACCTGTTTCCATGTGCATCAATCACACATTCTCTTTCAGTACATCTCTCTGGGGTGCCTTGATATGACACGATTCTTGCTATATTAGAAGTACTACCATTTACTCTATTGTCTTTGCAAACATTTTTACCTGGGATATAAGTACTGCTTTTGTGATGCAAACAACTTCAGAGTTGTCCAATAAAACATTCCACTTTGTTGTAAACAATTCATATTTCTCTGCAGCATAAACATTATTTTTATCAAGCAAACATGAATTTCTTTGACTGTATAGCTTAAGAGCTTTAAAAAGAAAAAAGAAAAAAAAAAAAAAAAAAAAGGAATTGCCTTGTAGTGAGCTAAAGACCTTGATACAGGATCTTGAATTCTAAGCAACCAGAAGGAAAAGTAAGGAGGCATTGACATCCAGACATAGGCAGTAACTGGATAGGAGTCATATTCCTCAGGTTATAATGTCCACAATGTAAAATGGGACTAATGAGAATAAAAGGCATCTGTGCAACAAAGTGAGTCATTTATGGAGATAAGAAAGAACATACAGAATATAAGGCTTAGTATATGGACATGTAACTCAAACTTAAAGAATAAATAACAAAACCAACAGAAATCCTGATGAATAAATGAACAAATGACATAAACAGATAATTTGCAAAATAACATTAAAATACAGCTGATCAATGAAGGATACTGTTGATGTTAATAGTTTTCAAAATTTGAATGTGAATTATCTGCAATTGGCTCACATTGAGGAACACTTGGCCCACACATGACATGCTCTGATGGAAACAACATGTGGATATTTGCTAGAAAATATGAATTACTAGGGATGGGTCTTGAGTTCTTTTGACTCCCTCATGAAACTCTTCTGTTCCTGTGGATTCTTTGAAAATAGAAATGAAATAAATATTGGGGAAAACAGAATGGGGGGATAAAATGGTAGAAAGTACAAAGAACATTTAATTATGAATTTATGAAATTTTTAATTGATTAATGAGGTGTAACTAAATGATATAATTAGTCTATACATAAACCAAAGTTCAAACATATTAGTAATAAAGACAACATTCAGAAAATATTATTTTATGGTAATACTTTGGAAAAGCAGTTCTATATTTGCTAGAGTACAAGGGAACTATAAATGTTGTCATGTAGCAAGATGGCCAAGGGAAACTACTATGGGCTGACCTTTAATACTACACTATATGTCTTTTAAATGAATCTCAAGTGACATTTTCATCTTATTACATCTTCACAGCAGGGTCCTCCAGAAGTGTATATTACATGACTTGTCAAGAAAATTGGGCCTAAATGATTCATTGTATTTGCGTAGTAAGGTCAGAAATTACTGAGGTCCAAAGAAATAGCTTTATTTAAAACTCTATTCCATGCATCATTTTTAAACCTATACCAATGACATTGTTATTGCAGCATGTAGATATATCATCTTTTGAATTCATATTAATCCAATGAAAGGAAATACATTTCATTTAACATCAATATTTCTACTACACTAAAGTGGAAATGATTATCTTTTACATGACAAGGTAATGAATCTTCAAATGATCGCTAAGACAATGACCTGATAATATAATGTTTCTTCATGATTAATCTTTAATGTATTTATTGTCCTATATGCAACTCTAAAACTTCTATGAAAGCTATATAGAGAACTCCATGTAGATTCCATGTTGTGATTATTAAATAATTTTGGGGAACATGTCACGCATGAAAAAAGAACAATAGTTCAATGGAGGAAGAAACATTTTGCATAGTATTTAAAATTCACTTTTAGATTATAACATTTGTGTGAACACCTACATGCCATAGTGGGGATGTGAATCTAGAAAAAGGGCTTTAAATCCATTTTCTGAAATGTCTGAATATTCCTAGAAGTTATAATACTCCTGGAGTTATACTTCTATTGTATAAA
This sequence comes from Phodopus roborovskii, assembly GCF_943737965.1. Taxonomy (NCBI): domain Eukaryota; kingdom Metazoa; phylum Chordata; class Mammalia; order Rodentia; family Cricetidae; genus Phodopus; species Phodopus roborovskii. The sequence continues at coordinate 11,490,710 of NW_026126511.1, read as the reverse complement.
ATATTACATTGTCAGAAATTACATTTCAAGTCTTAGATTCCCAACAGTTGAAAAATAAACTTTAGTTTTAAAAACTTTCAACTTTCAACTTGCTCTAATATAATATGATTTACTATTGAAATTTTCTCATTTTAAGTTTGATTACTTTGGTGCAATATTTATTAATTATTGCTAAGTACTACATTCTCCCCCTTTTTGACTTTTGCTACAAAGTTATAGGGGCCACATGGTAACGGTGACAATAGTTTTAGTAATAATGTGATAATGTGTTCAACAGTTTGAATTACTTTACTCTCATGAAAATTTGGAGGGAAATATTTCACTTTAAGCGATGAATATTAAGTTACTGTGACTCTAAAATTAACTGAACTAAATTTTGTCTAATAAATATTTTTGAATATGAGGGACAGAAATACAATCTTATCATTGAAAAATTATACACCAGAAAATATGAGTAAATACATTTAAACATGTACACATATCGGTACATTTTTATACACCTATATAGTCTCTTATTAGAAACTATGTAAAGTTGTAAATATTGAATACAATTGTTCTCTGAAAGCACTATAGGCTTGTTTCTCATTGTCAAGAATTCATTCAAATATGTATTATATCTTCAAGCAAGAATTAGAAACATAAATTTTACTCTATATACACACATTGACATAAAAAATTATTAAATATCTCAAATGAGTTATAGGGGATTGTATAAGTATCTGTAAACTATAAATGTTTAAAGTATGTATTTAAATGTAAATTATAATAAAAACAAAGCAAAATTACCATACTTGATTTGCTGCCCTATGCCATTGCATTGTTCTTCAACATATTTCTATATGTATATGTATAGTCTGATTCAAATATATGTGACTATTAATAAATATACATATATACATACATACACACAGACACATACACATATATATGCATATATATATATATATATATGTATTTTTTATTTATCAGAAAGTTTCTTATGGTTTTTCATACTACTTCTCACAAGCTTATTCATAATATAAAGGTTGTTCAATAGAGTGAAGTTTTGAGCATGAATAAAACATCAATTTTTTCCCATGTAGTATAAATTCTAAAGATCAAAAAATACCCTGATGTTCTACTTGTGCCCTTCTAAATACATGAGCTGATATATTCTGTTACTCATTGAGAACAGCATAAATTTGACTTGGTTGGACACAACTTTAATCTTACCACTTGGAGGTGGGAGTAGGAGGATCTAAGTTTAAGGTAAATCTTTATTACATATAAAGTTTGAGACTAGCTAGGATACATGTGTTCCTATCTGAATATGTTTTAAAAACATCATATCTAGACATCTTGAACAACTATATACATAAAAATATTTTGGTACTATGAGTATTAAAACAGTCTTTTTATATGACAAAAAATAATTGTATAAATATTATATATATAATGAATTATAGACTGTATATATGGTATGTATAATGTACTTGGTTGAACCTTTTTGTATTAAATGACTCATATTTTATTAATAGTCATTTTTAAATAATGATATTTAAAAAGGGGAAAATATTTTTGTATTTTTAAATAGAAGTTGCCAACTATTACACATAATATAGGATTAAAGCATTAAATTATTGGTATCTAGTATAGCTAAGCAATTGGGGATTAAATAATATTCCAAGGTTAATTAATACTCATGACCTTTTAACTCATTTAGACATTATATTTATCTTCAGGCCTATGAAATCATTGTTATTAATAAAGTGTTAATAATTTTAGGTTACATTTCAATCCTATAAGGTCAGGGTTATACGAATTGCCTGTAACCTGGTTTACAGAAACATTATAGTGCCATATTAAATGTGTTCTAGACAGGTTATAAACTCAATGTATTAATGTCTACAGCTGTTGATATTAAAACTTCCCCTCTTGGCTAAGAATTGTATGTATCATGAATTCATCTATACTGCAGCAAATTATGGTAGTGTTTATTATCTCTAATGATTAAATATTTATACAATAGGAAAGAATATGGCCTGTTTTCATTATTATGAATGGAGTGCTTAAATAAAAGGAAAGCAAAGAATAAAAGTAAGATAATATAGATATATTTGGCACACTATGAATATTAAAATGAATAGAATAGGAAATTATATTAAGTACATTATGATTAAATAGTAAAAGTCTTAAAACAGTATGGTTTCACAAGGAAAATGTGGGGTTTGAAATTAAGAGAAGAAGAATTGCTTTCATTTTGGTACTATCTCTAGGTCTGTGGTTACACACAGACACACACACACACACACACACACACACATACATCACACATATGTTCATGATTTATTTCCCCGTTTTATGTTCAATAAATATCTCTCAGTATATTGTTATGTTTGGATATTGAGAGAGCTAAATACCAAATATCTGGCAAAAAAGCTGGCAGCACTATGGAGAAGTTGCCTAATCTTAAGATGCTGAGGCTTTAGTGAGGCATGAATGGCTGGACTGTCCTGACCACAGAACAGTTGAGGCAGAGGATTGTGTGTCCCATGGGACTCTCAGATTCACAGTACATTTGTTGCACTCTGGAAACACTGGAAGATGCTGTTTCAAACATGAAAAGCAGAAGCAGATCCAACTTCATGATGCAATGTCATTAGCAGTGTGTGCTATAAAAGGCTTTTGGAACTCCTCAATACTCCTGACTATCATCTTTCTTCACCATACCGTTAAATAACCAAGTTTACTTTTTTTTTTTTTTTAATACTCTGGATGCTCTGAAAGTTGTCACTGAGTGCCACAATTCACAAGGGAAACTCATCATGCTTTCATATCTGAGAAGCATTGACTAATAAATTAAGCTTTCTTACTTATAGGCTGTTATGTCAGGTAAGTGTTGCTAAAGGAAAGATAAGTTACACAAATCTTTGGCTTGTTTTCAGCTGACTGGTCTTTTCCTTGTATATCATGTTGCTTTTTATATTTTGTTTTTATGTTTTATGTGTGTGTGTGTGTAACAGAGAAAGAGTGCATGTGTAGTATTATATGTGTTAATTTTATTTTCCTTAAAATCTATTTTTAATTAATTTATTTATTTACTATTTTGTATGCTTGTATTTTAAAGGAGAAAGAAGAAAGTAGGCATAATGTTGCATGGGTTTTGGAGTTAGGGCAAATCTCTGAGACAATGAGGATCTACCATGGTAATAATATGGTCATAATATATTGTATGGAAACACTTTAAAAGTTTTAAAAATATTGCTACCTAAATACACCCACATAGAGGTCCATAATTTCCATAATCCAGATCCATGGAATCTAATGTACTCTTCTGGTCTTCTGAGGCATCACAAGGTCAAGTAATGCAATGCACATAAACACATGTATACAAAAGAAATATATATCAAATAAATACATATTTAAAAAAATAATACTTTGCCTTAAGCCACAGTTTGACTTAGAAAATAAGTTATCACTTACTATTTTAATGAGAATGGAAACTAGGACAGAAAGCCATGGAGCCTAGGATGGTGGGTAAATTGAATTTACCTCAGGCTATAAACCTGAATAAATTAAAGGATGGAAGATAAGGGGTCACCCGAAGAAGATCCCTAAGGAAAATAAGCACCCAATGTGCTTTTCTTCGTTTCCTTATGGCTGCTTGGTTTGCGTGTTTGTGAAACTCAAGAAAAGTATTTTTAAAGTTTACACCTCTTTTACCCATTTACTGTGAAAAATTTAGAAGGGAATAAAGGCCTCTTGAGCTGATAATATTCCTGTTTAATGTTCCTTTTACATTGGTTTTTGATGATGATTTTAATATCCATTTGACAGAAGAAAATAGAAAAACAACCTAAGTTATCAGATTCCAATTTTATGAAAATGTAAGAACATTGCCATTACCGTGAGCAATAAAATCTAAGATGCTTAAATACATGATGTGACAGATGGAAAAAACAGACTAATGTAGTTTTGTTCCAAGAATTTTCAGTGTAGAAATGCTCCAGTAGTTGTAGAATTCTCTTCTATGTTAAATACAGAAAAGGATAATAGAACATCAAAATGGTAGTTTTTGAAGCCTATTAGCAGTTGTTAAACTTGAGTTAGCATAGGTTCACTGGTGACTAATAGTGGGACACATGTTTACCAATGACCAGAGTGAAAAAAGTAAATTTTGCAAATTTTGAGCATTTTTTCCCTTTCCTTTTTTTCCTTTCTTCTTTCTTCCTTTCTTTCTCCCCTCATTCCCTCTTCCCCCCCCCTCTCTGCCTCCTTCATTTCCTCTATCTCTCTCTCTGCCTCATCCCTTCCTTCCCCCCCCCCCTGTACATTTCTGTCTTTGAGAAGATAGATCTTAGGAATTCTCTTTTATTAAGTGATCATGTTTGCTGTGTGATTCAGTTGTATTTTGTTTTGATTTCTGTAAAATTCAACCATAAAAGTCATGATGCAGATGCAGAAATGTCACTTCAGGAAATACAATACAACTTGCATGTAAAGAAACAAAAGATTACAGTTAGTAGTAGACACTTCCTTTAACAAATTTCCATATCTTTGGCTTGCTTCTATTATGTCTATAAATGAGTACATTTTGTTTCTTTTACTTTTGAGAATGTAGTATAATTACATTAGTTTTCCCTTTCCTTTCCTGTCTGCAAAGTCTCCCATATACCTCTCTTTATTCTTTTAAATTCATGATATCTTTTTTCATCTATTGTTGTTGTTGTATATGTATGTACGTGTGTGTTTGCATGTGTATGTGTGTGTACATGTAGATTCCTAAATATAAACTGGTGTATGAAAATAATTTTATTTCTATTAATTCTTCAGTCCTATCATTTGTAACTTAAGAACAAATCATTGCGCTCTTCCATGGAGGAAGACTATGTCTTCTCCGCTTAGCGATTTTTAGTTGTCTGCAGTTCTATTCATAGAACAGTGCCATGATGGTCTCCCTATCTACATTCTACTCTTTGGAATGTGTAAATTGTTTTTTTTTTATTTTTCTTTCTTTCTTTCTTTTTTTTTTTTTTTTTTTTGGAGGGGGTTCATGTTTTGGCAGCCATGATTTTAAGGCTTTCAGATATAGCTTTTGACATTCCTCAGACACATAGCCTTACTTCAAACTTCTGATCTTACTCTTAGAAACTTTCTACTCCCTCTTCCACACTATTCCCTTACATGCAATTGTAGTTTTTACATGTATCCCAAATGACTGTACTCCAATCTCTGTATTTTTATGGTTGTGGTTGTCTGTAATTATTGCTTTCTCTTTCATAGAGATGTTTTCTTGATGAGGAATGATGAAAATCATGCCCTGATTGGAGACCAAGGCAATTGCCCAGGGCTAGTGAAGACAAATGAAATATCTTAATCCTGAAGAGAATAATAGTGTTACTAATAAAGCTATCATTTAATTTTGTATTGGAAAAGCTCAGTGATCCTTATTTAATTTTTTTAATTATTCAAGTCATCAACACATTTGTAATTAAATTTTCTTCTTAAATTTCATTTTACATTCCAAACAAAATTCTCCCTCCCACCCCTTCTCTCACCCAGCTCGACTCCACCAAACACACCCAAATTCTACAATCCCAATAGATAAGGGCTCTCATGGGTAATACAAATTAACAAAAGGACCCAAGACTGATTTTTGGGTTCAAACATCAAGGTGAATATCAGAAAAGCAAAGCAGGTAGCCACTATCTCTCACCTCTAGCTCAGACTGAAAGGGCTGATCCACTAACAAGGGAGTGCTTCACCAAGTCTCAAACTGCTGTCCCTCCTCAGTGTGTCTGGAGAATGAATGATCATATCTTCAGTGTGACTGGAGAATGCCTCTCTGAGACCTTGCTTCTGCTTATATACATCCCTAATGTTGGGATTAAAGGGATGAGCTACAATTATCTTTTAGATTGATTTACTTTTGTATAATTTTTGGTGGCCCTGGACTCAGAGATCTGTCTATCCCTTAATTCTGAGTCCTATGAGTAAAGGTGTGTGCCACTACCTTCTATCTGGAATTAAAGGTGTGTTCCTACATTCTATTAACTGTGACTGACTTGCTTTCCTTAGGTAAGCTTAAATAAATCATAAATAATATAATATTACACTCATGCGGAGATGACAAAGTCTAGCACATTAAGTTGGTGCAGAAGCAAGCTCCTTCCCCATTCAAGACTGAGCATATTAGCATGCTATCTCCTCTTAGTGAATGGGCTCCAACAAGCTAGCTCATGTACCAGGGGCTGATCCTCAGTGACACTTTCTAATTCTTGGTTTTGAATTGTTAATTCTATACACTTATATTTTAAATCTTCTATTAAAATTAACTAGCTAAATATTTATCTGAACAAAAATCTGCTATATATTTTTTGTAAAATATTGAATATATACATCTTTGTATATATATATATACATATATATATACTTACAAAAACTTACAGATAATTATGCACACATGCATTTTCATACCAAAAGTATGTATTAAATATAAATTTGTAGTGAACTTCTTATACATACATACATACATACATACATGTGTATATATATACATGTATGTGTGTATGCATGTATGTTTGCCTGTGAATATGCAATCTCAATTCTACACTTAAGTTGTATTATAAATTCAATTACTATTATTTGAGATTCAAATAATTCCTTTCACAGTAATATCTGTGAGAGAGTTTGTGTGTGTTTTAGAGAAAGAGAGAGATTTTTACCTTATATAACCTGAGATCAAGATTATAGTTACTATATAGCAGAAGGCCTTATGAATGATTAGATGTTATGTTTCACAAAATTATGTGAACAAGTTCATAATGTAGGCAAACATAATGGAAAGTACAGGGCAGAAACATGATGGATACTCAAATTCTATTCAGACACAGTACCTTTACAATAAATGATCAAATAAGTATCATGTAATACCTACACTTTTACAAACATTTCAACTCAGAGTTCTCCAGAAGTGTCTTTGTATTCTCATGCTTATTATTAAGTTAAAGTATTGATTTATTTCCCTATGATCATGTTAGAAAAGGACAGATAAATCTAGAGGCACAGTTACAGTCTCCCAAAAAGTCAAGATATTAATCAATTGACCTACTGTGTCAGGTGATTTCATTGAGCGTATTTTGACTAAAGTTGGATGTAATAAATCATTTTGTAAAATGACCCTCATTTTGTAACTCCAAATACCTATACTTTTAGAAGGGATTGAAAAGCATAAATGAAAAGAAGATAAAAAATTCTAAGATAAATTTAAAAATAACATTAATCAATTATTATGCTTAGTCCCTTGAATAAAACATGATGCAATATTTCTACAATTATGCTTTCTAAGACACATTTATAATCCCAGGAGTTGGCCCTGATATTAAACTTCTTTGGCTTATGTATTAAATGTACAATTTTTCAAATGCAGCTCCTTAAATTTCATTGGTTTCCAATAAGTGCAGTACACTACCTTGTTTGTATTTTCATATTGTTATTTATCTGTTTCTTTTTCTTGAAATCTACTAGGAATAGAGGAACAATAATTGAAGTCTACTTAGACCTAACTGTGGTTGTAGATAAATGTAACCCTTGTACTGGTGAGGCAGGAATATCATAAATTAAAGGAAAGTATGTGCTACATGAGAAAATTTCACAACTAGCACCTGCTCTCAAAAATAAAAATATTGCTATATGAAGCTTAGAATGAAGTTTCTTACAAAGCACACACGCACACACGCATATGCACACTTGCACACTCGCATACAGGCACGCACACACACACACAATTACATTGTTTTATGAACATATTACATTTATTTCATTATGTTTTGCTTATAATTGTTATTCACATTTTAATACAGGCTATTTTAATTGCTTTTGTCTACTCTCAAAAAATAATATCTTGTTATCACATAAGTCATGAATATGTAGAAATCAAACAGTTTCTGAATTAGATGCTTCAATCTCATCATGAGCATTTATAGTTCTAGAGACCTGTTCATATTACTAGAGGAGTGGGTAATCATCCGTCATACCCAATCTTGATGCTATAGCTAAAATGATGTCTAGCTTTTAAACATACATTCATTGGTGCAAAACTGATCTACATGCTGTGGGAGTAACCTCTTTCTAACTGATTTTAAGGCCCATGTTATATAGAACTCACATTTGGCATCATTGTCAGGATGAAGAACCTGTGGATACAGATATCACTAGCTCAAGGGTAAAACCTAACATATTATTCTGCTGAGTGCATATGGTTTTAAATCCACACATAATAACTTCATATATCCATAGGTTGGATAATCTCCCTGTTATGAGCAGTGAAGCCTCTTTTTTTCAATAGATAGGGATTAAGCTCAGAAAATCACAACTGCATATGGCACAGGAAATAAATTAATATACATTTCCCATGCCTTCTGAGGATCATCTCAGAAGAACAAAAAGATTACAAGAGCCAGAGGCAGTGGATGACCACAGGTAACTGAGTTTTCAAGCCATGAAGCAGTTGAACATATGAACTCTCAGTAGTTCTGACCACACAAACAAGATCTATATATGCTGATTACCGACAAAATTCACAGCGTGGATGGGTCATGGCCTTATGAAATCCTTGCTAATGTGCTATTGGCCACTATTAACTTCTGGGAAAGGAAAGTTAAGTTTTCTCTAAGGGTGTAGCTTTTCATAGGTGAGCCCACCTCCAGTGGATGTCTCCACACCCAAGTAGATAGGCAACACAAATCAGACTCCATGTTTATTTTTATTTTTATTATTATATTTTTATTTTTGGAGGACACAATTTTACCAAGTGGAGAAGACACAGGAAGGTCAATAACATCAAAGCACATTGCATACATTTTTCACATAATAAAATATTTTAAAAGAAAAATAAATATTTCAATATTAAGTCTACACCGTACTTTCATACTTTCATTCTATGTATATGGTATATTAGTAGCAAAACCTAATTCCCTTCAAAATAATTCCCTTATAATTTGTTATTCTCTGAAAACTTGAAACATGCTAGCAACATCATAACTTTTAATCTACGAATCACTAAATGTCTTTGTGAAAGAATAAACAACTTTACTGTTTTGTACATCAGTTCCATCCTCTCTGGTTCCATGTACAGTGCAACAAATCCAATAAAGAACAAGACATTTGATTACACTCAAAAGGATATACATCCACATGGGAACAGAGGGAGATTTTTATAGTTCCAACTATGTTTTCTTATTGCCTTTTCACCTGCTTCAACCTCAGCCAAATTGTGGTATTTGGGCCAGTTCTATTTTCCATTTTCTTTGTGAATTAAAAGTAAAATAAATGTGCAATTGAGCCTAGACAACAGATGGCCTAAAATAGGTATAAACATATGGTGCGGTATGTTTGAATGGCACTTTCAGAAAGTACTTGGCACTGATAAAATATTTCATTTTCAATAGACATATGAATACACATACACTACTACAATTAAAGTAAAACTCACTCCTTACCATTTGGTGGTAGTATGTCTGGGGAATGGATTATCTCAACCATAGGGGAATTAGCAGTTTCCCTTACAGACTGCCAATGAGATATTAAAATTAAAGTATTCAGGGAACCATGGAATTGCCTTGGCATACCTGATTTGAAAGGCATGTGCCATAGGCTTTTCAGATTAGTGTCCATGGGTCCTGGGGCACAATGTGCCTTCCAGTTCTGGAGATACTGACACATTACCTCAGAAAGGAAAGTTTTCAGGCCACTTTGTGTTTCTCTGTATGTTCCCTTAGTGGTCAATGAAGCATAGAAACTTCACAAGGACAATTGTTCATATACACAAATCTTGTGGACCCTGTATGACTTGCAAACGTCATGACAACTACAACCTCATTGATCCTGTCAATTGCCATTATATTATGATTTTGATAAAGCTATTAAAAGTCTAATTGTTCTCAATACAATTGTCACAGATTTAGTTGTGCTGTGGCCCTTCCAGCCAGGTCCAATTTCATTCCTTGCAGCCATGTCTGGTAACCTTGGCCTGGTAAGTAAGTGTGGGAACTTACAAAAGCCCACATGTACACAGTTGAACCTGTCAAGATATTTGTTAATTTAACATGACATTATCCACACTTGCCATAGACTCTATATCTGGACACTGATTTCTATGGAGTAGATGGAGCTCTGTTGAGAATTCTGATTATACCAGATTTATTTTTATTTCATTTTCTTTGTAGTTTTACTGGGATCCTCTCTATATAACTCAAGATCCTGTACTCATAAAATAATTTTCATTAAAATTCAAGGAACACCATTATCATGCTCTCAAAACCAATATTAAAGTTTCTTCCAAAAAGTCAGAGCCATGACATGTGATGGACACAGCAGGCAAGAGATACTAATTTTTCATCATTCAAATATATGAAACATTGCTAATGTTTCTTTATCTTTTGAAAAATAGCACTTATGTACTTAAAATGCTCAATAAAATTTAAGCTTTTTCAGAAGAAGAAATATCATCAAAATAAAAGCTAAATATGTAATTTTTCTCTTTAAATAACAAAGTTAGAATATTTTTCTTCACCATCTGAACTATAGGAAATGTCATAGTATTTGTCTAACAAATGAAAGATGAATCCAAGCAGAAGTACAGGTTTTAGGTAGATATTAAGGATGTAACAAAACAGATATGTTCATATATGAAGTAGATTAACATATACATATATGATTTCTTTAGATTTTTAAGTTTGATATCTTAATTGAATTTTAATGAATTCAATTGATTGTTTTTTCTAGTTCTTTTTGTGGTCTAGATATCAAAATATCTGTGTGATTCATTTTTCCTGAATGTGCTAGCTATTTGTGCAAATGAGAGATTGATGTCCCCTGCTATAATTTTACTGAGGCCAGTCCTTGTGTCATATATACTGTAAAATTTGTTTTACTGAGTTCATAATTAGATCTAAGATGTCATCTTTCTGTCCATACATATAAATGTGGGTTTGTGTTTGTGTGTATGTATGATTTTGGTCTATGTGTGTGTGTGAGAGAGAGAGATCTGACAATGTTACCAATTGAACATATATCCTGACTTCTGCTATATAAGACATTCTTGAAAGATTACTCCTTTATCCAAAATAAAGTAACCTTCTTTATCTCTTCTGGCTAACATTATTGTTGATTCTACTTTGTCTGATGTCAGTATAGCTACAGTGCATTACATTATAGGTTCATTATACCTTTTCAGAAGGCTTATTTCCATTCTAAAAAGTTGCTTTGTTTATGTTTTTAACAGTGAAGAGTATTACTTCCAGTCTATTTTTCTGTGTTTTGTTTGTATCATTAAAGCAAGTAATACCAGATCTATTATTTAGTCATGTATACTAGAGATGTTTATCTGGTGCCTACAGAAAACTTTCACCCCGTATGTTCCAGCATCCTTAGTACAGGACAATACTCTCCATGCTATCAAAAGATAAATGAATCATTTGAATGAGAAACTGATTGAAGTAGATTATTTCACAAGTGAAAACAGTGCACCATATAGAATGACATAATTTCAGTTAAATTGGCTTTTTAAAAGACATGCACATGAAAAACAGTCATTACCTTGAAAAGACTAAAGCAGTAATGTGATACTTCAAGATATAAATGCATTGTAAATACTTAAATTGTTAATATGTTTCACTTAATATCCAGACACTATTATTAATATCTATAATGTCTTCAGGTATTGTAGCATGAATAATAAAACCCAGAGACAGGTACTGGGGTTCAAGCTGAAGAGCAGAGAAGCAAAGCAGCCAGCCACTAAAGAATTCTTACTTCTACCAATGCTCATACCAAAGTGGTGACCACTGAACCTCAGAGTGCATTTCCAAATTGCATTGCTCTCCACCAAGCCTCAGAATCCTAGACTTCTATGCTGTCTTCAACATGGTTGGAGACTAATTGCCATTTGAGACTATTTGCTTCTTCCTAGTAGTGCTAGGATTAAGGCATGAGCTCTGTTACTCTTTTAGGTTGATCCACTGTCCTGTAGCTAGCCTTAGGTGGCCTTGAACTCAGAGAGATTATCTGCCTTTTTCTACTGAGTCCTAGGATTTACTTTCTGTGCCACCACTGCCCATATTCTAAGGCTGTCTAATGTGGCTGATGTTGCATTCTAATCATCAGTGGCTTTATTAGATCATAAACAATGTACAACAAGAAACATAGCAATAGCAATATCAGCTTTAAACTTGACTATTCACAAGTGCTAATTCTAATCTTCAAGTATCTGTCATTTATGCATTACACAAACTTTTATCATAATTTTCATCAAGGCCAACTTTCCTATAAATATTCATAAATATGTTACATGCCCATATTTGTTTGAATACATAAACACATCTATTTAATTCCTTATGTTACCTTATATTATATATTATATTATTTAAATAATATAAAGCACAAAAGTGTTGTGTACATGTCTATATATTTATGTATTTATGTATACATTCATATATATGTATTGTTTAGAAATATATGTATGCATGCATACATACATACATATATACATACATACATGGATGTATGTGTGTCAGGGAGCAAATGGAAAGAAGAAATTTGTTGTAGTCCATTCTTTCCACCATTAAGTTCTGAATGTCTAAGGTTTTCAGCTAGCATGTCTATATTATGAGCCATTTTCCAGCCCTCTTTTTCTTGTTACTACCGAGATGATTCCTGAAAAACTGTATTGATTCCTACCAGAGACGATATAGCTAAATACAGTTGTAAATCAATGGAAGAACATATTTGTTTATTAGTTGTCTTGCATTTTTTTTAGTCTTTGACAAAGTTTCTTTATAGATTCAAAAATGCTATAGGTTTTATTAAATCAGTAACACATTGTTTCCATATAAATATATTTTTCAGTTTTTTGTAAATACCATTCGTAAGTTTGCTCATGATGGATGCAGAATTAGTCAGGAAAGGTGCATTCAGTCTCAGAAGAAATTTAGTTTCTCTCAGCTTCACTGCTTGGGCAGCCACAGGATGCATTGCTGCTATCCTTCCCACAATATGCTGCCATCAGCACCTGGGGCAAGATGATTATTCATTCTTATTCAGCACAACTCACTGCTCTATTGACTGTGCATTTCTGTTAAGCAATAAAAGATGCTCTACTTACCAATGACCTCAACAGCATTTTTCTCTCCCTTATTGGTTTGTATTTTCGTTTGTACAGAATTTCAAAAATAATTTTAATTATCTTAAACTAATCAGGTGAAATGCAATAATGTCAAGGAGGAGAGCAAAATATTTCCTTGAAAAATTATTAAAAATAACTATGGTAATGAAATTGAACTTTAAAAAATAATCGAAGAGTTCTCTGTTTTTGATTTTTATAACCTTTATGCATATATTCATGGCAACGTAACATCCCTAAAATTGTAAAATATTTTATGTGACTTGTGGTGTCTAGAATGCATTATATTTCCAAATTATCTTTTAGTAGAATTATTTAGTAGAATGCACAAATGAAAACTTTACATTTCATTCTCAAGTAAAACGGGAGTTGTTTGCAATAAATCTTATGCATCTCTCACTCTCTCTCAACACACACACACACACACATTTAGTATTTATACATATGTGCATTAGAATCATCTTAATTGTCCAAGCAGCTACATGACCTTAAATTTGATATTTAAAGTTTATAACCATACTTAATAATCTAAAATGATAAGTCATTCATTATTGATATGACTTAGCCCCATGACCAGGGAAAATTTCCTAAAGAGTGCCTCTCATTGGAGTGAAAGGAGCTTGCAAGCTGACAAAGGATAGAAGCTCTCAAGAATCCTAACTAGCTGTAAAGCCCTTGAGTCCCAATAATACCCATGAGGATATCCACAAAGGTGCAAGGTAGCACTTTCCTCTTAGGTGTAACTCACAAGTCTTTCATAGATCAGGACTAATGTATGGTAGGAAATTCAAGCCTGACACTGTAAAATTAGCCAAATTGTGGCTGGAGAAATTGTGAACCTGACAACCTACAACTAGACTGTTGTTTCCTAACTCATTATAATTTTTTATTGTATTATATGTACTGTCCTTTATAGTCACATACAAGCCATGTTCTCAGCTGCATCAAAGAACCTTTTTTAATTATTTTATTCAAAGTAGAAGATTATTCCAGAGATCCACAGTCTTAAGGGGCAAAGTGTATGTGACCATGTGCTGTCAGTTACCAATGCAACTAAAACCTTACACCTAAAACTTAGTGAAAGTCAGGGAAATGGGAGCAGAAAGATTGTAAGAGACAGACTTCCAGATCAAATGTTGCTAGACAGTGCCTCCTGGGCATGACAGGGAAAATGATCCCATAAAAGTTCAACATCATGCTTACCCAAAGAAGAATAGAATAATAACACCAATTGGCCTAACAGCATTCACAAGAGAAATTTTACAGGTTCTCAAATACAGGGGTTTGATGATTGTTAAGAGAGGAAGAATTAGTATCCTCCAGTGAAAACCTACCTCCTAAGGAGTCCAAAGAATCATAACAGAATCAATAAGGTGAATGTACATATGAGCACACATGCAGATGTAAACACACACACACACACACCTATATATGTATTTGAAGAGGAGACAATAAATTTGGAGAGAGATACATAGTAATTAGAATTGGGGAGGAAAGAGTGGAATTGTACAAATACTATATATAATTACAGAAAAGTAATTAGTGTATAAATGTTTCAGATTATTAAGTGATTTTTATTTGTATTTCATAAAACACTTTATCATGTATAAATGACACAATTTTAAAAATTATGGATGTAAACTGATGATTTGTGTTGTTGCTCTTCTATATTTTACATTGAGAAATGAATTTTCAAATTGATGAGGTGTATAAACAGACATTCCTCTATAATGAATGATAGTTAAGGCATTAGCACTTTTACTTTGATTTATATAGGCAATAATTGAATTTCTTGATGAATATTTCAGTGTTTATGTGATGAATTTTAATAACTATTTTGATGAATTATTTGATTTTCTTAATTTAATATTGGTGAACATGTAGATAGGTATGATCTGTTACAAATAAATTACTAACCTAAATCTGCAATTGAACATGGGAATATAAACTCTTCCATTTTAAGAATGTGATTGTATTTAGCATTTCAGTTTATGAACAAATAGAGAACTTATATGAGTGAAGAAATGCAATATTTAAGTTTACCTTGATTAAAAAAAATTACTTATATCATCTTTCTTTCAAATTTCAATTTTTATTTTTATACTGAAAATTTTCTTTTTAATAGTTATATAAAAAATTATACATGCTACAGACTGACCAAAACCTCATTATTGAATAGTATTTAAAGTAGGGAAATAGCAAGGTATCTCCGGTTTTTGTTTTTTTGTTTTTTTCAGAATGTTTAAATATGCTGAAACCATCTATATAAAGTTCTCATGTGCTTGGATTTTTTTTTCTTTTCTTTTTTTTTTTTTTCCTTTCAAACATTGTCGAGCCAATGTTACTTTATATTGAATCAGAGGACTGCTCTCAACCTTTATACCAAAGCTGGACAAAGTAATGCAATGAAAGCAAAGTGTTTGAGTCCAAGAGCAGACAAAATAATCAGAGAAATAGAATCTCCCTCTGTTAGGAATCCCAAAACACTTAAGCTAAGCTACAGCATACGCCCATAAGATCTGCTACAGATCCATGCAGGCCCAGTCCTTGCTGCTTCAGGGTTTGTGAGCCCTGATCACTCCTCTATCCTGTTCTCTATCCACTCGGAGTGCTACAGTTTTTCTGCTCAATCTTTCACAAGGATACCTGATCCCTGATGTGAGGGACACAATAGAGACCCCCAATAGACTCTCTTTCATTTTACTCTGGTAGAGAATAGTAGAAATTGTTATGCCTAGTACTCTTTTTACTTGTTGGTCTACATTATCTTAGCCTTGGCTATCCTTTCTACACTCTGATAACCACTTTCCTTTATCAGTTCTAAAGTGTCAGCTGGCTTCACTCATGTGTTTCTGTGCCTGGGTTAGTATATTAATATATTAGTTTTAGCAACTAATTATTCTTTCTTACACAGATAAATATGACCATGAATATTGTCTACAAAAAAAGTGCCATATTAGAAACGTATAAAGTATTAGCTAAAATATTTATACAGGCTGTTGTCAATCATTGTAGAATTTTTATAGAATTATAAGGTAAGATCTCAGTGCTGAAGATACCATTATTTTCAATATTTGCAATATACATATAAAGCAACTGTAAACTATTAACTTAGTGATTGCCTATTAAATTTTCTCCTCATGCTGCTGGGTAAGAAAAAATAGTTAAATACAAACAAACAAAAGCATTAGTTTATCCAACTATTAACCTTTTGATAAAATTTAATCCTCCTGTATAGTAGTAGAATTCACAATTAAAAGTTAAAATCAGTAAAACAAAGCATTTTCTTTTCTTTTTTTTTAACTGTACAGGCTACATAAGACAAGCCTTTTCAACAATTATTCTTGGAAATATAAGGGTGTCTTGAGGCCTGTGGTTATTATTGTTGAACTATAGGCTGTCAAAGAACATTCTCATCATTTATGAGCCAACTGCTGAGCTTATCAAACACCCTTAGAAATGTCAATCAGACAATCTTGATTACACTCAGTGGGGAACAAAACAAACATTGATTAATGGGAGAAATATTTTTAAGAAAGTATAGGCTGGGTAGATGGGGCAGTAGGAATAAGGAAGAAGATAATAGGAGTAGTTTTTCTGCTGGCCTAGACACATCATAGGGCCAGCCCCAAATGACACACAGAGATGTTGTATTAGATATAATTCTGATGGCCTGTTACTAGCATTAATTATTGGCTAGTTCTGTTATATATTAACCAATTTGTATTAGTCTAACTGTTTCTATGTGGTCTCATCTTACCAAGGAGAGGCCCCAGCATTCTTCCCTGTCCATATTCTATCTTGAATCTCCTCCCTACTTCTTCCTCTCTCTTCCTAGACTCCTTTTCCTGCCTATCTTGCTTTCCTATTGGCCAACAGTGTTTTATTCATTAACCAATACAAGAAACATATTTACAGAATGACATCTCCACTCAACAGGATATATGGTGGGGGGCAGAGTATTTTATTTTATGAGTTTTAAATTAACAAATAAATATAATAATATAATTTTAAAGCAATAAAATTGGTAGAACTAATTTTTTTAACATTGATTCAAAATATAACAATGTTGATAATTTTGGTTATAGTTATTATGGTTCTTTTAACTAAATACCCTATATATGTATTAATTTGAATTATCCATAGTTAGGTTAAAAAGAAGAATACTGATTGTCTTTGGGAATAAACACTAAAAGTTGATAGTTTCCTATCAGTGGCTGATTTCTTCTTTGAATGGTTAGAAAATTTTTGTCAATGTAGAGCTACATGTTGGAAGGTAATTTTAATCAACAATCACAATATATCTCATAAAGTATAGCATTGTAAAATTTGAAATTACATAAGAATTTGATTAGAATTAGCAAGGCAGGTGGTTAGTGTCAGCTGAAATACAATAGTTTCATATGAAATTACTTCTTAAGGTTATAGTCCAGTAAGGCTAAGCAATTTTCTACAAATGACTATTATTGACTACTCCAATGTTAGTATGCACTAAAGAAAATTTATAAGTCTACTTGGTTTCTGTATTTTCAGTTTATAGTTTAACACTCTTTGTATCTGATTTCTAATAAACGGGGACATGAGAATTTTGTAGGTTCTCAGATACCAATAAAAATGATTTTATGTGTTAAGAGTAGGTTTTTCCCTGCCAGTCTAATTCCACTGCTGTGCCAGCCCCAAACACACAGATGCTACATTTGATATAATGCTGTTATCCTGTTAATAGCATTTCTTATTGGCTAGCCCTGTCTTAAATATTAACCATTTTCTATTAATCTAAGCATTTCTGTGTGGTCACATCTTACCAGAGAGAGGGCCCAGACCTCTCTTCTCTCAAGTCTCTACATGTTGACACCTTCCTACTACTTCCTCTCTCCTCGTTGTCTCCTAGTCCTGCCTATCTTGCTTTTCTATTGGCCAACAGTGTTTTAGTCATTAACCAATACGAGAAACATATTTACAAAATGACATCCCCCATCATCTCCTCTTTTCTGTCTAAAATAAAAAGAAGGGTTTTAACCATATAACAAAACAGTTATCAAATAAGAGCCATGGTTAACAATATTTAGTTCATTAACATTTAGCAAGATTTAAAGAAATATTATATCATCAATCCTATCTTTGTGAATCTAAATTTCTATATGTAACTTTTCTTTAATCTTAAATAAGGAAAACTATAACCATAACTAGATACCTTCAACTCCTTCAAAGACAACAAGATGATAATATATGAACTCTAGAAGTGACAGAGACAACTCATTGCCTGATCAGTCACCAAAAGTTCTTCTGTAATATTCAATCTTCAGCCTATAGGCCTTAGTGTGTCTGGCAGACTCCTCAGCATAGCAGGAAACTTTAAACTGACCATCTTATTCCTGCCAGAATGGCTAGAATTAGAAACACCAATGACAACTCATGCTGGAGAGGATGTGGAGAAAGGGGAACACTCCTCTACTGCTGGTGGGAGTGCAAACTTGTACAGCCATTTTGGAGATCACTATGGTATTTCCTCAGGAAAATGGGAATTAGTTTACAACAGGACTCGGCAATCCCCCTCTTAGGCATATACCCAAAAGATCCACATCCATGCAACAAAGACATCTGCTCAACTATGTTAATATCAGCATTATTTGTAATAGCAAGTACCTGGAAGCAATCTAGATGCCCCTCAACGGAAGAATGAATAAAGAAGATGTGGCACATCTACACAATGGAATACTACTCTGAGGAAAAAATAATGGAATATTGAAATTCACAGGCAAGTGGATGGTACTTGAAAAAACCATCCTGAGTGAGGTAATCCAGTCACAAAAAAGACGAACATGGTATGTACTCACTCATATTTGGATTTTAGACCTAGAGCAAAGGATCATATAATACAAGGTGTATTCTAAGAGATTCATATAAAGTCACTCACAGAATGGGGGAGGGAAATGTAACCCAGAGCATAGGGGAAGTGGGGGGGCAGTGAATGGAGAGAGAAGTAGGAGAAAGAGAAGAGGAGGAGAGGAAAACAAGTGTGACTAGGAAAATTGAGTTAAGGTAGGAATAGAAGACAGGAGAGAAAGAGAGAGAGACAGATACAGAGAGAGAGAGAACATAAAAGAGGGAGCCAATACTGGTTTGAAGAGAAAACTGAACCTAAAGAATGGTCTACAGACCTACAAGACTGCCACTAACTAACAATTTGAGCAATCCAAGGCTACCAAAAATGCCCTTCCCAGATAATGAGATCAACAACTAACTTATCCATGGAGCCCTCATCTAATACCTGTTGGAAACAGGAGCAAACTCCCATACCTAAATACTGAGTTGAACTAGAATCCAGATGCAGAAGGAGAGTACAAGACCAGGTTGCACAAACACATAGAAACAGCTGAACAAGAGGAGCTAACAGGCCCCAGACTGATATCTGGGAATCCAGCCTGGGACTGACTCAGGCTCCCCTGAATATGGATCTCAGCCAGAAGGACTGAGAAGTCTAAGGGACCTCAGACAATGGAACCAGGATGTATCCCTGGTGCACAAAAGGACCTTGCAAACACAATACCCATGGAGGGATACTGCTTAACCTAGAGACAGGAGAGATGTCCTAGTCGCTACTTCAAATGACCTGACAGATCTACATGACCCCACCTGGATGGTATTGCCCTACATGTGGAATTGGGGGTGGGTGGGGGGGAGGGTGGTCAGGGTGCATGTGAGGGGACAGGGAAGGTAAAAGGGAGAGAGGGAGGGAGGGAGAGGGAAGTGGGATCAACATGTAAAATAACAAATTAAAGAAAAAAGAAAAAAGAGTATAATCTATTTCTTATTTTCTTTGAAAAAAAGAAAAATATTTAAAATTTCTAAGTACCAAAAATGTGAATATATTTTATTCAACTTCCATAGTAAGATAATATAAATGACCCAATATGTAATTATTACAGCTTATTTTGCCCTTGGTTATTGGACAATTAAAACTGGATGTCTGGAATTAATATAAATGGTCTACATACTCTGAAAACTTTATGAGAGGCTAAATTTTGTTCTAATATTCCAATAATAATTTTGAGTACCAATAGTAATTTTAAATCACTTAATTTGAAAAATATAGATAGATTGTTTGGAATTGTTACATAAAAGCTTTATTTTCCTCACTTAACAATGATAGCAACACAATGAAGAATGTTACAGAAATTTCTGTGAATAGTTAAGAAATAATTAAAATGATTCAAACCAGTTTGGGATACAAACTAAGCCAAATCATTAATTTCTAATAAAGATCAAATATTGTTATGCTTCCTTGAGACAGTATTTCCTCATGTAGACTAGAGTGATGTCTATTCAAACTATCTGGCCCCTACCTTTCTACACGCTGGAATTACAGGTATAAACCTTCACACAGAAATGTTTTATGCTAACAAAAATTGAATATCCAACTTTGTTCTACCATTTACTCCTTGTTTTAAAGATTCTCAAAGTGATTTCTTAAATGAGGAAGTACATCATAGTAACACATTTTGCTGTACTTTTCTAGAAATAGTTGGCAGGGTCATCCAAATCTTTAGTCAGAATTCCAACTTTATTCAGACTTATTCTTACATCACACATGGGAGAAATCTATTATTCTTTTTCTTCTTCATAGTATTAGTAAAGAAATATATATATATATATATATACACATATATATATGTGTGTGTGTATATATATATATATATATATATATATATACAAATAGTAAGAAGCAAATGAATGTTTGCTAACCAGGCCTCACCTATCAGTACTTCCTGGTAATACTAATAATAACATCTCAACTAATATTCTTATTATAAAAGTGTATTGTGTATTGAACCGGTTTATACATTCGTATGCAAGACAATTAAAGCATATTAAGTAAGCAAGAAGAAAAGTTACCGGTGACTAGCCTAATCATTGTAGCCTTAAACTGGAAAGTAGTGTCTTTAGGATAGTCCTCCTCCCAGAGTAGATGAGTTGTTAAAAACAAAACACATGGATGTCTTCCCCTCTGTTCACAGGTGTAACTAGTGGAAAGATACTCACTAGCTCTTGAAATAAAATCCTTTTCAATATCATTATTTTGGAGTGTTCTACTACCGTATTTGAACCATTTTTCTCAGTTTGAACAAGAAGGGAGAATGAGCTGGCGTGGGACATTTTGGTGAATAACCCAAGGTCCAGCTATTAAAGAACTGTTCTTATGGATGTTCTCTTGAAGCTAATAATATATTATTTTGTTCTTCTATGAATTATTGGAATTCCAGCATACAATACTCCAGGGTTTTGTCTGAAAATCATAATGCAGTCATAATTATAAGAAAAAGCCAGGAGAAGGAAGCAGGCTTAGTACAACTTATATAGAAGGTAACATGGAGAAAAATTAATTGTGTTGCATTTTTATTTTTAAACTTCAAAATTATTATGAAAGCAAAAGAGAGAAACACTTTCAGAAGCAGGATAGAGAAAAAATTCAAGCAGTATATTTAAGTGTAAAAATGGCAGAAAACTTCTGCAACAAAAGGAGCTTGGAATTTGCCTCATTCCCATAAAATTCAATGTGCAAGCTATCTCTTCAAGGAAATAGTCAGTAAAGTAATAATATTTAACTTACAGTGGATATTTTTATGTGTTTGAAAATAAAGCATTAAGCACATATTATAATTTTTGATCATCACACTAACTCAGTTCATTTTTTTAGGTGATGAATCTACTATATTTAGAGGTTAAGTCAGCTACCCAGTTCCTGAATGAATAGTTGATATGTCCACTCTTGAATAGTCAATTATGATTTAGTAGTTCTGGAAGCACCTTGGTACCATTTGGTAGCAAGGTTGCTAGTAAGATAGAAATGGTGATACAGTTATCTGTAACTGTATAGCAACACCAGTATAATAATATCCTGCTTAAAACCTTCTACGAAGTAAGTTAACAGGTTGACCCAAAGAGAAAGTGAACCAACATTTCCTGAATGAATACTCTAGAAACATTTTCATTCAACCTTTTATATTGTAGACTCATGTCACAGAGATTAAGAGCACCGGGTGTTTTTCCAGGGGACTCGGGTTAATTATCAACATCCACATGGCTGCTCCAACTGTCTATATCTCCAGTTAAAGGTGATCTGACATCTTCACACAAATGCATGCAAGCAAAACACCAATGCAGGTAAGAAATTAAAAGAAATCATCAAAAAAATAAATTATAGACTGAGCATTTGCATATATTACTTGTTTTTGAAGCATTCCATACAATAATGAAATATTCAATTATGTATTTGGGGGCAGCAAGTAGAAGCAATGAATACTTAATTTCATTCCCAGGTAATAGGGAACAAAAATAAAAGATGGAGGCCTTATCAAGACAAGTAACCAGTTTTGTAGGAGAGGCAGAAAAAAATACATTTTATATGCAATTTACACATGATTTTGTAAAATGAAGTAGAAGTTTGTTCGTGTGTGTGTGTGTGTGTGTGTGTGTGTGTGTGTGTGTGTGTGTGGTTGTTTTTTTTTTAATTTATTTATTGTATACAGGATCTCAGTACATATGTCAGAATAACTTCTATCTAACTATGTACCTAAGGTGGGCTTCGGAGTCACAGCACCCTCACTGGTCTGGCCTGTCAATTTCTAGATTTGCAGATGTGAGCTGCCTCTCTTGGCAAGGATTTTTGTAACTAGGAAGCAATTTTTAATGGTATCAGAAAATATTCCTGTAGAGGTCATAATGCATGTTCTATAGAGAGGAATAAAGATGAAGGGAACGAATAGAAAGGGTTAATGATAAAAGATGATAACAGTTGATAAAGTTATCAAAATATTTACAAAGACACTTAGCTAGACTGCACAGAGTGTGAACGATCTAGGAACACTCAATCATAAGCAGAATATATATATCAAGCCATTCCTCTCAGTGCTAGGGCATAGTTCAAATGATGCAGAAGAGTGTAAGAGCCTGAGAATATGGACAACAATATAGAAACTAAATCACCATGATTACAGCTCATATGAACTTACAGAGAATAAAACAACATTCACAGATCCTGCAGTGGTTGGGACAGATAAGGTCCCAGAGCTAAGAGGAGAAGTGGATACATGCTTGCCCTACCCAAAAGTTATGTCCAATTGACGCACATTCATAAATGAAAAATAGTTTTAATCAATAGCATTTCAGAATGTATAAAAACTACTCTTAAGGCCAGGTTCTATTCCAAAGAAATAGTGTATATTTCTATGTAACTATATACAGTTTCCTTTTGTCTCTTTTAAAAGAAAATATGGTGCAAATTCTACTTACAAATATCCAGTGTGGGTATTACTTACTTATTTATTTATTTACAGGCTCATTTCAATGAACTTAATGATTGTTGAATATGGGACATAGAACTGATGGTTTATCTTATTAAAATCTGTTTCCTTAGAGTATAGTCTGATTACATTTCTCCTCCCTTACCTCCTCCCAAACCAGTCCTTATTCCACCTGAGCCAATCCATACCCTTTTTTCCTCTTCCACATTAGAACACAGACATCTAAAATACTAGTACTATACCAACAACAATAGTACAATAATATAAAAAGATAAAACAACAGAGACATAACAACAAACACACAAGATGCACATATAAATACAGTGACACACAGTTTTGCACACACCAAAATTCAATAAAAAGAAAAAAAAAACTGGAAACCATAAGGACCCAAAGTACAAATAAGTTTAAAGAGAAGAAAGTCCTAACAAAGTATTATAAGACAAAACCTTTAAAAAAAAAATGCCAGTGATTTTATTTTCTGTTGGCCATCTACTACTGGACTTGAGATTTCTGTGGTTTGAATGCACAGCAAGAGTCTGTTATAGAAGACTATGGTTTAGTTTTTCATTAATGAATGTTTATCGATTGGAGATGGCCTCAGACCTAGGGATGGGAGCACATAACCACTTCTGCTCTCAATACTGGGACCCCAGTTAACACAGAACCATGCCTATGCATGCTGCCACATTTTCCATGTGTTCATTTGTGTGTCAGTCCTGCTGTGTTTGGAAAGCTTTGTTTCCTTGCAATCCTTGATCTCCTCTGTAACTATCTGTCTTCTACTCTTACTAAAATAATTTTGTGCCACTGTCCCCAACATTTTGCTTATGTAGTAGAACCAGAGTATATCAGCTACTTTTCAGATTCACTATTATAGGAATTGCTGCTATATATGCTTTAATATTCTATTTTATATCATATTAGTTTTTGCCCCATCCAATGCCCCCCATAGGCTAATGGTTTATTAGCTGAATACTAGATAAATGGATTAGATACATGGATCAGTGTAGTATGCACATGCATATGTTATATGTGCTTAAATAGATTGTAATGAACTGACATAGAACAGAGATCCAAACACCACTTTATGAAACAGTCTTGTCTAGAAATACAAATTTTGGGAAAAAATTGAAGCTAAGAAATAATAAAACAATTCCAATGAAAAATTATAGATGTTGGCATGTTACAATTATATTATTGTAATTTGTGTTATGTGTATTTTGCCTGCCTGGAGTTCAGTCCACCACTATGCACTTCATATTTGTCGAGACCAGAGTGCCTGTCTGTGTATCAAGCAAGGCGTTTATTCTTTCACTTTTTCAGCTCATTCACTTGTGGCGTCTTATACAATTGGATGTCCCGTAAATAAATGATAAGGGGGAAAGGAAGGGAGTATACTTCTCTCTTTTATTGAAATTTCAGTAAGAGAAATTTTATTATTTGTTCCTCATTTGTGAAGCAACATTTGGTTTCATTTCCAAGAATCTTTCGGCACTCAAAACCAATACTGTTGTGTGTTCTTAAACTTGTCATTATCACACATATTAGTTCCCATCCTGAGTGATAGATGTAGCTACATTACCTGTGAAAACCTACAAGTCAAAGTCTGAAACAAGGAAAAAAATGTCTACTTTGACCTGATTCAAATATTTGCATTTCATGCTTTTATTTCATTTTTAGTCAGCACTTTTAACTCATTAAAATAAAAGCCATTGTCAAATGTAGAACAATACTCTCGGGTCAAGCTAAAGCTTACTGTCTTTACATGTGACAAATTTGTGATAATATCTGTAGATTACAACTTTTCTGGTTAAATTTCTTATTTAGAGTGTTACAGTGCATATAAATAATTTATTTAAATATAGAGTTAACATTCTCTGTACATAGTTGAAATAATAATCATAAAAGCAAATTGTTTTAATTGTTTCATGATTCTAACCACCTTCAACTTTTCTTATTTTGTATTAATATAGAATACATTTTACCATACATAATACACAAATGTAATTTTAACAGTGGTAAATTATAGTATATCCTATGTTCCTTAATTAAACAAAAGTCTTTATGAAACCATTGGAATTTGAAGGGTTAACACTACAATATTAGAAGGACATAGACAAAATTAAATGATGCTGCAACATTGAATACTCAATATATTTATATACTCATCTAGATATTTATATACTCATTTCTATACTCATATAAATGGCTCTACTAGTTAAAGAATTTCTCTTTTATCTTTAACCTTTTAGCAATAAGTGTAGTGTACTCATCAAGAGTCAAGACAAAACTTAATTTCTGAAGTGATTTGTTAATGCAATCAGTTTTCCTTGTTGACACTTTAAATGAGATTGGCAGTTTACTTTTGAAGAAGAGTTATTCAACCTTGTCTGTCTCACTGATTGTTGGGAAATATACTGTTCTGCATACTCTATAAGAAGGAAAGAAAGTCTTAGATGAGTAAGAAGACCTCAGCAGAAGCTGAAAAAGACTCTGGCACTAACCAATTATATTTCTTCAATGCAGTATTGTAAACTGAACAACATTCTATTCCTTATAAATCACACAGTAGTACATGGTTGTAGTAACAGATATCTAATAAAGACAGGTAACTGATTTCTCTTCGAACAGTTTGTCTAGTCTCCTCAAGATGCTCTATTGTACCAAAATTGTAGCAAAAGACCACCTTCCCAACTATGATCTTGGCAACTTTATCTATAATAGGCAGAAACTGGAAACACCCTATATGTCCACAACCAAAGAATGAATACCTAGTCCTGTGACTTGAAAATAATAGGTTTATTCTTATCAAGATCCAGCTTTCATTACATTATATTTTTTCTAGTTCATGAAATATCTACATAGTAGAGAGTTATTTATATTACATGTCTGATAATGGGTTGGTTGCCCTGATATGCTAAAATTATTTTATTTTGTACTTAAAGATGCATAGATATATGTTGTTAAGTGACATTATGATTAATGTTTAGTGTTTTGCCAGCATGTTTGTCTGTATATCAAGTATGTGCTTTTTGGTAAGGAAGACCAACAGAGTGTATGAAGTCTCAAGGAAATGAAGTTATAGATGACAGAATACCGCTATATAAGTGCTAAGAATTCAAATTCGGTGCTCTGGATGATCACTGAGTTTGTTTAATTATTGAGGCTTCTCTCAAGTCCCTTTTGGCATATAAAAGAGCTAAAATGTAACTAACTTCATGCTTTGTGATTCAGTTTGTTTAAATATTGAACCACATTGTGCTTTCATTTCATTTTTTTTTTTTATTCAATCTCTCACGAGTAATCCTCTAAGATGGACTACTTTATGTTAGTTCAATTATCTTATATGAGTTTCAGTTACTATCCTGCAGATACAAAAGATTTTGAATAGTCTCATTTGGGTGTTTGATTTAATATCATATTAGTTGCTGTCCTGTGATTAATAAGGTGGGGGAAGTGGATCTGGAGGAGAGTGAGAATTCTGGGCCAGGGAAATGAAAATATTGAATGGAATTTATGAAAAATTAACATCTAAACTCAAGTGTGTATAAAGGTGACAAGAAAAACATCAATGACAAACTGCTAATTTTCAAATAGAATAGTTAGTGAAAATATAAGTTAAAAATATTTGTTGCCAACTACTTTATATTTCTAAATATTATGCTTCAACTAAGTTCTCAATTGTTGGGCTACTCTTTGTGGAAAAAATATTTTCCTTTAGATATCTGTGCAAATCACAATTTTAAAGCCATTAATATTTTAACAGTAGTCAAAATATTTTTTTCATTTTATATATCCCTAAACTTACCACGGTGAGAAATACATTATGTAACTTTTGGCCTTGACTATATCTTCTCACTTGCAATCCTAGTCTGCATTTTAGTGTGCTATATAGGAAACTAATACACTTCATTATAAGCCATTTTCTACTGCCAAGTGTTAAAAATAGAGTTTTTGAAAACATAGTTTTTAATCATCTGAGAGTGTACTTTTCAAATGGCATTAGAAATATAAATGATAGCCTCTTCATAAGGCAATACAAATGCCTTCCAGCCATAAATGAAGATTTGCTCTATACCTGGGTTAAAAATTTGCCTTTGATGCCATTGGACATTTCCCGGCTGTGAAGCCTGTTGCTGATGCTTTAATAATTTGTGTTATGTTTGGAATTGCTTCAATTGTGTATCAAATGGGAAGCCTGTGCTTTCGAATGAACGCAGCTTTTCCCCTAAAGTCATTTGAATTAATGATGCGCTCTGAGCTGTTTACACAGGTGTCTGTTTTCATAATTTAAATTTTCCAAAGGAGCAAAGTACAACAATCAAGGCAACATGACAACTTTCATTTGTGTTCTGCAGCTGCATTTCTCCTACACTGATGGGCTTTGGGAGTCATTCTCCTATTCCTGACCATCTGCAACACATACTTAGGGTCATAAGCAGGTGTTGTACATCCCCTGAAATAGTTCCTTTTTTTGCCAACAATGCAGACTGAATAAGAATTAAGAAAGGGAACCAAAACCACTTGCCTTTAAACATACCTGATTTTACAACAATACATTTCTGCAATTTTGGAAAATATTCCCTAAGTATAAGTGAGTAGGTTTTATCCTCAAGGTATTTCAAGTACAATTATCTAAAATATTTTTGTCTTGTTTTGATTAGACAGATGTTACCATAAGCTGCTATGGAGAATGAAAATACAAGACTACACTGATGAATGATAGAAAAAGGTCATTCTGTCTGGGATTTTCTATTATTTATCACATGACAACACTGAAAGGTTCAATAATACTATGAGGTATGTTGTTTTATTTCATCCTATGAAATCTTTGTCTGATTTGAATTGGGATATTTTGTTCAGTCTTACACTAAAAGGCTCACGGTTTCTTTGTTGGTTTTAACACAAGAAATTTAAAATGTGCTGTATTATTCTTGTGTCCTATGATCTTATTTTGAAAGCATTACACATATTCATCTAGTACATTTTTCTTCAGTTACCAAAGTAAAGCTGAGTAATTATATGAAAGTAATTAAATAGTTATTAAATGAAATTAACATTAAGTGTACGATATTTGACTAAGAACCTCACTTATTTCACTTTTTGAATCATTACTTTCGGTGTAAAATGACTGTGGTAAATTCAAATTTTACTTTAGTTTTTAAAGATTTAAAATTAGATTTATTTACTTAGTTTATGATGTCGGTATTTTTCATGAATGTACTCATGTGTACCAAGTTTGTGCTTTATAAATATAGCAGAGTAACATATCTGCTGAACGTGGAATTATAATAATTGTGAACAACTATGTGGTTACTGGAAATTGAACCTGGGTCCTTTACAAGACCAAAAATGCTTGAAAAGCATAACCAATCTTCCTAATCTCAGTAAATTTTAATTTCCGGCAGAGAGAAACATTTCCCATTATGTTATTATTATATGTCCAATTATATTTTGGAAAGATAAATATTTGTTACAATAAAAAGTAGAACATGAGCTACAGAAAACATTATATAAAGACATTGAGTATTTATATCTTATGGAATATATAACTGTAAATAGATACCATTATTTTCCATTATACATTAAATTGATCCATTTGTTAACCTATATTTGAAATATATCCCTTTTAAGGAGGTTGATGTGATATGAAATTTAGAAATATTTTTACCTAGCAATTATGTAGATGGATCTCACGAAATTACTTTAAAGTATGAATCACACAGAAAATATCATTATACAAAAGGGGATTCACCATCATACTTCCTGTAAAGTAGGATTTTAGTTCTATTTTTTCTAACCATCCAGACCAAATGCATTACAGATTAGATTTCAGTGTTTAGAATGATTTCTACTGAGATTATCCCCAAGTCCAGACTTATTTTCCGTTGTCATGTCCACACTTCTATTAAGACCATCAAAGCACCCTTTATTGTCTTATTATCTTGTAAAGCAAAAACATCTGTATTTACACTTAACAGATCCATTACCTTATTGGATTGCCCATTTGGTCTTGTATACCATAAATTTTATCTACCATAACCCTTGAAATCCTAAAACCAGTTATTATATGTAACCCATCTAAGAATTATGCCTTCCCTGCTAGATAAAAGATCTGATTACTATAGTTATTTAGTCTTTTCACATGAGTTCTTTCTGTACAGCCATATTCCAATAGATTTGTTGATAAGCACACATGATCACTGCATAAAAATGTTGCTTTGAACAAGTCTGAGTATGAGTGAGAGTTGACTGTTTATAACTCTCATTCTGATAAATGTCGTACCTCTAGGTTAGTGGTCCACAACATGTGTGTTACAACCCCTCTTGGGCCAACTAAGATCATCAGAAATATGACTATTTACTTTTAGAAACATATTATGTTAGTAACAAATTCCAGGTATGAGTTTCATCTAGTTAAACAGGCTAAATCTAGTCAAAATTACTTAATTGTCCTTTTAACAGTTACTTTTTTATAGATGTATATAAATATGTGTTTAGAAAACTATTTTAACTGATAGATGAAGATATACAATTTAAAAAGGTATACGGTTTAAATATGTTGGAATGCCATGTAATATTTTGTCACATATATTTATAAGATATTTAAATCAGATCAAATGTTCCTGTTAAGAGATCTATGATTTACTCATGGTGTAATCATCCCAAATCGTTCCCTCTACTTTCATGAAATACATACTTCATAATTGTTATTTGCTGCATTATCATATAAATGACAAATTTCAACTCTATATTTTTAATTTTAAAATTGTATGGTTCTTTTCTTTGAATGGAAATTCAGTGTCTGTCAGAAAATAACAAATTTAACTCATTGTCTCTAGATATTTTATTTTGAGATTTGTTGGTGAAAGATTACTCATTGGCGGTATTTCTTCCCAGAAAGTTGATCATATTCTCCTAAGGCTATTCTTTCTCACAGTTTGACTTTTATAGGAAACATAGAATAAATGTAATAATAATTTTTACCTTATGGTGGGAAAATAAGTCTTTGTTTATGGAATAAACAATTTATTTTCAGTATTGGCCATAGACAGACAAATTGAGAAAGTAATTCAAGTAGCCCAGTGATTCATGATTCACATCTCAGCCTTTCCTTTTTCTTTTCTTTTCCTTTTTCCTTTACAATGTGATGCTGTAAAGAATGAGTAAGAAATATAAAAGTGTGATGAAATGTTTTCTTGAGAGGCCAGCATTTTACATTATGTGAGTAGTACATGCCATTGTAAGGTGTAAGGCTCACTTATTAAGTGAAGTGTGAGCTGGCATTATTTATTTTTACATTTAGCACCAGGGATACACAGAGGCATGACAAATGATGACATGAGCATATAGCCCATTATACAAATAACATACAAAACACATTCAAAATAACACGTAAAACACAACAACACACATCTTCCTCTCTTACTTCTTTCTCATGCTACCAGTATTTCTACTTTTCTGCTTTTTTGTGTGTTATATAATAATTAAATAACAGGCACATAGCAAATATTTCAATTTTATTTTTATCATGTTAAGATGTTCTTTGCTATTTGAAATATGTTATATAGTAGATCAGTAGCATATTAACATGTTGTTTGGAATTCAATTGCTCTTAATTTTATTAATTAGTGAAGAAATTTATTACCAGATTTATAAGTGAGAAAACTGACATTCAAATGGAAGACATAATTAGAAGCTGGATTCAGCAATTAACCTTGACATTTTTTGCCCAGAAAAAAATAAATTAATTCCTAACAGATAATCACATGCTATTATGAATTGTGAAAATTATAACTCAAAATATACTTATTAGACTTACCTTATATGTCAAATGTATGCAAATATTTGTGTCTTACTGTTTAAAAAAACTCATTAATTGATTACAGTTTTAATGCTGCTACTTTTTTTCTCAATATTGGGTTTACTGTACAAACCATGATTTTGGAGTAAAGATATGAAAAGGATAAGTAACTGAGCTAGTAAATATCTAAGAACATTGCATAATAATAATAATACTAGCAACAATTTATGTAAGATTAATAGTCCAAATTGAATGCTCACTTTTGGTATGAATTGCTTTGTAATCTACTATATTCTCAGTAGTTTGTCTTTTATATTGTAGGCACTAAAAGTACTTTGTGAGTAGTTGAAGACTATTTTTAGAAACAATTACAGGAAAATATGAGCTATTTTGTGGGGAGCCAAATACAATGAATGAGTGTATAAAGAGTGTATGGTATCCTCAATGAAAGTATAGTCTTGACATGGGCACAGACATGTCAAGAACAAAGATCTCAGACATGACAGATTGGCAAAGTCTTCCTCTGGTTAATTTATAATTTTTCATGAATAGTTGGTCATTGTGTGCATACTAGCAACAACAGCTTCCCACTCCAGAATGTTTTCACCCAGAGACCTCTGATCTACAGAGACCACCTATGGAGACCAGCTAATTTCTCTCCCTTGTACTGTACATAATTCCAGAATGTTGCACTCCTGATGGGAGATTTCATTCTGTAAAAATGTTTCTCGTATTAGTTAATGAATAAAGCACTGTTAGCCAATAGCAAAGCAAGATAGGTGGGACTAGGAGACAAGGAGGAGAGAGGAAGTAGTAAGGAGTAGTCAGCATGGAGAGAATGGAGAGAACAGAGGTCTGGTCCCACTCTCCCGTAAGATGAGACCATGTGGAAATACTTAGATTAATAGAAATGGGATAATAAAGACATAGCTAGCAGATAAGAAACTACTAACTGGCTAACAGCATATATCTAATACAGCGTCTCTGTGTAATATTTGGGGCTGGTGTAGCAGTGGGACCAGACCTATGGTGGGGAAAACTACTCATAACACCCTCGAGTTGCTGCTATTCAATTAGAATATTTGCTACCATGTGACTACCATGTATATCTGTGTATCTATCATTTCTATATTACCTTGACACCCTTGTCCAATTTACAGGACTAAGCCATAGGCTGCAGTACAAGTTGATTAATCTTATTAAACTATTTTTCTTCATATTGTTTATTTGTACATTTAAAACTACACGTTTTAAACACCAAATATTAATAAAATTTTCTGTTGAAAAAATCTAAAATATTCAGAATTTACTGTAGTACTTTTAGTTGGAAAACAGAGCCTTTATCAAAAAACTACTACTTTTCTCTGCTGAAATGAAGTGTGAGTAGATGTTTGAAAAAAAAATATTCACCTATGAAAACAAGACTAGGTTCTTCTGGAGCCTATAACCTCCCTACCCATAGGTTTTCAATGTATTTACAATAACAGCCATGTCTTTTCCCCTGTAGAACTGGCCTCTAAACAGTATTCCATTATCGTACACATCTTGCTTTGCAAGTTGGTGCTGCAGCTATTATGGGCCCAGAAACAGTTGGCCAATACAGAATGGTCTCCATTATATGGGTATAGGGAGGTATTTTCATGTTTGAGACTATTTTGTCCTATTTTTTGTTTGTTTTATATCTTCCTTTTGTTTTCCTTTTGAGAGAAATAATATGAAATTGAGTTGGTGTGTAGTTGGGAAGTTATCTGTTGAAAGTAGTGGGAGAAGAATGCAACAAATGAATATATTTTGTACAAAATTTAACATACAATAAAAGAACACTTTTATCATTAAATTGAAAGATGCCATCACTAAGTTATTTTAAATTTCAACATTTAATGTGGCTTCAGTGTATAAGAAATGCAGAGTAATTTAGCAGGCATTGGGCGAAATTGAAATGACATATACTTGATATGTTTTCCCAAATATGTAAATGAGGGTATGAAAATATTATCAATTTCTTGTGATATATGTGACAGCTAGTCGCAGAAAAGCATTGGTCTTGGAACCCATCATTGTACCTAACAACTTATAGTTTTGTATGACACATGGTCAGAAAATATAACTCAACAATTATTATCTTAAATATCACATATGACTATTCATTTATTGAATCTCTATCATATGAGTATTAAACAATCATGAATATAACATAAAAATGGAATCTCCAATAAAAGTTGATTTCCAGATCTTTAAATAAGAAAACTTTAATCTCATGTTAATAACTATCATAAAATATGAAAGTTCAGGTTTTCTTTGAAGAATAGACAAGGACATAAAAATGTAATACCCATACTATTATTGAAGAAATGACTACATATGTATTAAATAATTAAACAATATTTATATTTAAATGTTGATGGTTGACTAAATATTGAAATATAAATTATCCTTTCCCTTCAAATTGTGAAAATATGTGTGAATCCTCACAGCAGTAATTGAATCAATGATATCGAATTTATTGATCTATATGTCAAGAATAAGATATTTAATTTTATTTTATGAATCACTAGAGAATATGTTTAAATTTTGTTATATAATCAATTTTCTGTTAATTAAAGAATTAAGTAATGTACAAGATTTCTACGAGTGGGAAACAAGTGTTTTCTTTATAATATAGAGATAAATGTACTTTTTAACAGAGTAATCCATATGTACCAAGCACTGGAAAAATCTAAAAATATTTGCTCATAAAAATTGATTAATTATGTAATATTTCTAGTAAAAATCTGTGAGACTACAAGAACATATGCAACGTATTTTGAAGTACTTTTAAAGTCAAAATTTATGTGAGGATTTTTACATTTCACTTGAAAGAAAATAACTCCATAAATTGTAAACTCTGCCCCACAGATGAATTATATTAATTATATGAATTATATGTGTAGATTATCCATGAGAAAAGATAAGATGCATAAGAAAATATGTATTATTGCTCTTGTATTAAGAACAATTAAGATCAATTAAGTCTGAATTTGAACTTTATTGGATTCCTTCAGTGATATTATTGAACGTTTATAAATACTAACATTAAATATATGACATGGAATGATGATCCATGATGAATAAATATAGATTGGAAAATACAAAAACAAAGCAAACAAATCTATAGAATTTATTTAATGAATTGAAGAAACAACTCAGAAATACTTGAACAACTTCATAGACAAATTAAAATTGAATGATTTAAGGAAATATTTATATCTTAATGCCATTATGAATACATGCAATTATCCTGCGTGTTTGGGTTTAGTGTAGCATATAGGAAAATAAACAATCCTTCCAATGCATGAAGGACACATAAATTAAAACCTCATTCATCATGAGCAACTCATTGTATAGAGAATTATGCAATATTATGCGAATTAATCTGCTAAATGAACAAAATCTGATGTATTATTATGAATTGTTTGTTGTCAGTTTATTTAACAAAAATGAGACTGTTGCTAGATATTTTCAATTTTTCCTATGTATCTTAGAAAAGCATCTCTTATGACATGGATTTCATCATTGAGTGGTCTCATTGCAACTCCTGTAATTTAGAATAATTGAACCAAAGAAGAAAAATTCAACTTTCAAAATTACAATGAAAATTAAATTACACAATTTATATAAAATCTCCTGGTTATTATACACATTTTTCAGTAGTAATGGTGTTACAATTATGTAAAAATTACTATTGAAATTTGAATATATCTCATGAGTGAAATAGCATTTTAAAATTTTAAGATTAGTAACATTAATTATCACATTTTTTTGCAAAACACAAACCTTATCAAAAGTTATATATAGGTAGTTAATAAAAAAGACGTCTACTTCTGACATGATAACATAATTGTATTTAAATATTGTGATTATATATAATCATATGAAATATCAAGTTAAATATTTAACATGAATGAATGAGAAGCAGAATCACATGTCTGTAAGTCCAGTATTCAGAAGAGAAAGTAATAATGATTATGAGTTTGAGCCTGCCTCACATAGATAGTGGGATTCTGTATCAAAACACCAATAAAGGGAAAGAAAAAAAAATAGGATATCATCAGCCACTGAGATTAACTTATTATTCAAGTAGTCAGTTACGAAAATGAATCAAGATGATCTGAAATTAGGAAGCCAGAATAGAATTTATTATTTACTTCATGAACTAGTTTGCTTCACATCACAATTTTGTTGTTTTTTAATTAAATTTTATTCTTATCTGTTAATATGAGTGGTATAAGAAAATGTCAATACACACTTTCCCCACTTACCAATATACAATGTCAATACAAATAGGCCAGTAGATTTTTCTACATGCTAAGAAACAATTCTTTGATGAAAATAAACATGGCAAATCCCACTCATTGTAGATTCAACAACAAAAAACAACAAAACAATATACTTAGAAAGAATCCTAACTTGTCAAATTGAAGGAAATATAGACATTTTAGATGATAATAGATTGCATACATTTCCCACCATCATGGACAGAAAATTGATATTGTGAAAATAACTATATGGCTGTAAACTCTATATATATATATATATATATATATATATATATATATATATATATGTAGTGAGATAGTCCTTCTGTAGCACTGACCACGCCCATTGGGGGGTGGAGCGATGGGTGGAGGTGACCTGAGGAAGGAGGTCGGAGGGGGCCAGGAAGGTGCTCTCTTTCTGGCGTGACTCGGACAGGAGAGGATCGGGTTGAATTTCCTGGTGTTCATCTGTCTAGGTTGTAAGTTATTTCTCCCTGAATAAACATCTATTCGGCCTATTTGTTTATCCTGATCCTTATTTACCGCTATATATATATATATATATATATATATATATATATATATATATATAATTTAGTATTTCAAAATCCTAGTACTTTTAAGAATGAACAAAATATGAGCAAATTTAAGACATTGAATATAAATTCAGAGTGAATAGACAATGTTGCTCCCAATGAAGATGGATTATTAAGTAACAAAATCTGTGATATGCATGGGACACTGGCATTTTGGTATAGAAGGACCCATATGAAACAAAACAAAACTATTCACATAGCTATAGGTTGACATCTATTTCTGGAGCCGGCACTTACTTTGAAAGTACAACATGGAATAATCAAATTTAAACTGAATAAAACACACATTTGTAGTCTGCTTACATAGTGTCAGAATATACTGTGCTTGTTTCTGGATGAAAGAAAATATAAACTATATCAGTGTTCTTACACATAAGCCAGACCTGCCTTTATGCTGATCCACTGGCAAGGTATAGACCCTAGTGCAATAGAGGCACGGTAGTTGTGGGGGTAACCAACTGATTTCAGAATTGTACATGAGGTCTGTTCTACAGAAAGAATTTAATGGGTGATACTGCAACCTGATAAAATGTATGATTGGTGAGATGATTTGCCATAGGGTAAAATTTACACCTGTCGATTTGCTCAGTGATCATTCCTGCAAGCTACACTCTGAGTATTGTTTCTTATTCTCATAGTCTTGTGATATTTTCTGGTGGCCAGAAAAATACATTTTTCCAGTGAGCAATAGTGGTTAAGACAGACACTCATATTGGACAAAATATCTAGTATATAGTACTCATTTGTCTATACTAAATCTCCACCATCGAGTCTCAGGAAAATTTGTGAAAGAGAGGGTAGAGAAAATTTCCGAGCCAGAAGATAAGATAAACAGAGTTAAATGCTGTTACTCTGGGTATTTCATGACTGTTTGATGTATGCTTCAAATCACTGTGGCTTTTATTACCATAACAAGACCTGGACAATATTAATGTAGTCAAAATATAGCATCTGTGATCCCTCCTTTGTTAGAGGATGTATTCACAGGTGATGACTTCAGAAGTGAAACTCCCTCTTGTGTTTAGAGGTGGCCATTGAGATGCTGTTCATTCTGTGATAGTTGATCAACAGCATATGTATACACAGAAATAACTGGACTCACAATGATAATAAATACAAGTATAGTGGGAGGGTGGGATGTTGACAGGGTAAGTGGCACTCATGTAGTGGATGGATATGATGAATATGCATTATGTAAATGTAAGAAAATTACAAAGAATGAAAATAGTATTTAAAAACTCAAATTCAGAGCACTTGCTATAAGATTAGGCCTCCTTCTGACATGGGTATGGCAGAAGCTATACCCATAATGCCTTATTATTGTTACTTCCTATATATGAGTTAAGCATGGACAACAATAGCTATACTAATTCTATGATGGGCCATGGAAAGCCAAGAAGACCTGAAACCTACACAAAGAAACACATTCAACTAAAGAATTCTGAGAATGGAATACATAGTATTTCTAAGTTAAGAGCATGGAAATTGGTTATCCAATACCAAAAAATACACCTTCAGAGCAAATATGCAAGTAACATGATATAGAGCTGAGCATTATGTTCTTATATATTAAGGAATATACATCTACATATATATATATATATATGTTTATGACAATATACATATATATGTATAGTGTTTGATAACTATTTTATTAACAATAGTTATTCATATATAATAAATAGGGTATGTTAAAACAATCTTAAACTTATTTATATAAAACAATGAGCCAAACTCCTGGCATCCAGTTGCAGAAACGGAGAAGTGATGAACAAAGGGGTCAAGACCAGGCTAGAGAAACCCACAGAAGTAGCTGACCTGAACAACAGGGAGACTGACTATCTGGGAAACCAGCATGGAATTAACCCAGATGCCCTGACATTATCTCAGTTAGAAGGCCTGGGCATTCTAAGGGACCTCTGACAGTGGAAACAGGATACATCCCTGGTGAACAAAAGGACTTGGGGAGCACATACACCATGGAGGGATACTCCTTTAGCCTACAGACACAAGGGAGGTCCTAGGCCCTACCCAAAATGACATAACATATTTTGATGATCACTCCTGGAAGGCCTTATCCACCCTGGGGAGTGGATGGGGAATGGAAGTTGAGGGGGGGAGGGTTTAAGGGGGGATGGTAGGATGGGAGGAAGAGGGACCTGGGATTGATATGAAAAAAAAACATAAAAACGTTAAAAAATGAGAGGGTATTCACTTTAAAGAGAAAAAGAATATTATATGAGTTATGAGGAAGAACAAATGATGAATGTTTGATGTAATGATATCAAAAATAAAGAGAAAGTACTAAATCATATAAAATATATTAATATCATCTAAATAATTTTATGATATTAGCTACATGTAAAATCAAACAAAATGATTTATACTTTATATATTTACTAAACTTATATTTTATTTTAAATTAAATACATGTTTCAATTATCATACAACCTTTACATTTCTTATTTTTTTTTATTTTACATGTCAAATCTCAGTTCCATCTCCCTCTGTCCCTATTCCCCTCTCTCCCCTCTCACATGCACCCTGACCACCCTCCCCTCACATCTCCCTGCCCCAATTCCACATGTAGGGCAATGACATCCAGGTGGGGTCATGTAAATCTATGAAGTTATTTGAAGTAGGGACTAGGACTTCTCTCCTGTCTTTAGGTTAAGGGATAATCCTCCATGGGGGATGTGCCCACAAGGTCCTTTTCTGCAACAAGAATACACTTGGTTACACTTAGACTGCTCTGTTCTTCTAGCTGAGACCCATATTCAGGGGGTCTGAGTCAGTCCCATGCTGGATTCCCAGCTGTCAGTCTGGGGGCCAGTTAGCTCCTCCTTTTTCAGGTAAACTGTCTCTATGTCTTTCTGCAACCTGGTTTTGTCCTCTCGTTCTGCATATGGATTCTAGTTTGACTCAGTGTTTAGTTATGGGTGTTTGCTTCTGTTTCCAACAGGTACTAGATGAGGGCTCCATGATGGTGGAAAGGTTCCTTGTTGATCTCACTATCTGGGAAGGGCATTTATGGTAGCCTTACCACATTTACTCAAATTGTTAGTTGGCGGCAGTCTTGTAGGTCTCTAGACCTTCCTTTAGGTTCAGTTTTCTCTTCAAACCAATAATGGCTCCCTCTTTTATGTTCATTCTCTGTCTGTCTGTCTGTCTGTCTTTCTGTCTCTCTCTCTCTCTCTCTCTCACTCTCTCTCTCTCCTGTTTTCTATTCCTACCTTAGTACAATCTCCCTAGTCGCACTTGCTTTCCTCTCCTCCCCTTCTCTTTCTCCTACTTCTCTCTCCATTCACTGCCCCCCCACTTCCCATGTGTTCTGGGGGGCTTGTCCCTTCCCTCTTCTGTGAGGGACTTTATATGAATCTCTTAGAATACACCTTGTATCCTAGTTCTTCTGGTGGTGTGAATTATAGGCTGGTGATCCTATGCTCTAAGTCTAAAATCCATATATGAGTGAGTGTATGTTCCTCTTTTTGTGACTGGGTTACCTCATTCAGGATGGTTTCTTCTAGTGCCATCCACTTGCCTGCGAATTTCAAGTATCCTGTAGAGTAGTATTCCATTGTGTAGATGTGCCAGATCTTCTTTATCCATTCTTCAGTAGAGGGGCATCTAGGTTGATTCCAGTTTGAGCAGATGTCTTTGTTGCATGGATGTGGATCATTTTAGTATATGGTTAAAGGTTATTTGAAAATCATAAGGATTTTAAAATCAGAACAATCACATGCACCTGACCTGTGAGTTTATCAGTATACAACCAGATTTCGTTTTTTTCCATATATTATTTTCATAACAGAGTCCTAGAAAATGGAAAGATAGCAAGTTGCAGATACTACTAATTTATCAAAGGTGAGAGTAAATATTTTTATTTATTTTATATCATGTATTTAAAGACAAATGCATTTTCAAAAGCTATGGAAAAATTGTATCTGATAAGTTAAAAGCTGAATAAACAGTATGATTAAGTGTACTGGCAAAAGCATCAGGAAAATAAGTCAGATTAACAGACATGCAAGTTGATTTTAGCCCAATTTTTTCACATTCTTATCTCAAGTAGCTTCAATTCACAAAAGTACCTAGTTTCTATTATAAAAATATCTTTATTCATAAACATATTTGGTTTGAAACACATAATTGAATTTAACAGTTCTGCTTGCTGATTATCTACTATCACCTGAAATATATTAAAATTGGGGGAAATCTTTGCAAAATAATGAACTTCATTTACTTATAAAATTAAGTCTTACATTTATAATTTATCTTAAAATTATGATGTTTACAATTATACAGGTATATATAAAAGAGTTTGCTGTACTTAAAATATTTTATAAATCTGCCTTTAGTTTTCTTTCACCTTTATGTAATCTTTACTTGTTGTTCCTTTTACTTGTTTCAATAGAGTTTCATGGTGTAGCCTAGGCTATCCTTGAATCCACTACATATTCAGGACAACATACTAACTAATGGAAATCCTTCTGCCTTGATCTCAAAGTAACTGGATATCAGGATTTTAAATACTTGTTTTTAAAAGTACAGTTCAAAATACCTTTCATGAGAGGAAGTTGAAATATAGGACATGTAACCAATATTTTCTAAAACCATCTTTATATACAGATATGCTTGCTACTCTTTGTCCATACAAAGCTCTTGACTAGGATTTATGTCTATAAAGCTTTACTTTAAGTAAAATAAAAATGATAGAAAGTACAACTATCGATAATTATGACATTTTCTCCTGTAAAAATTTTATTTCTTTGTAATTTAGATTTCTAAAGCTAAACGAAATTTTCTGTAATCAATTTATGCTTAACATATATTATATAATCCATCACATCTGTGCATATATATGTATATATATATATAAAAATTGCATACATAAACATGTATTACATACTTTTATAGTTTATATTGTTTTACTTCATATTAAGACATGAAGTGAATTATTAGCAATATGAAAGTGAGAAAACAGTATATAAAAGACAACTTTTATCAATTAATTAATCCACATAGAAGCATTCTTTCCTGTATTATTGTATTTCTTTTACCAAAGTAAAAATAAACCATTTTTGTTTCTCTCTATAGGACAAAAAGAATAAGATAATTATTTCTTAAAATGAGTAGGAGACAATTGAGATGGTGCTAATTCTATTTTATTTTAATAGCTTCCCATTATGGACCACATAAAGCTCAGTAAGTTCATGTGGAAGGTTAATGGCAAGAGAAATGATTCGATTTGTTTTCCTAATTCAGACTCAGAAATCACAGGAAGTTTCCCTGTCCTCTGATGACTGATGGGATAAATGCTTCAGTGACCATTCTTCCAGCCCATTAATGAAAAAAAATGAGATGAGGGTATTTTATGTTATCTCATAATGCATCTAGAAAATTGTCATGTTTAATAATCATTATATTTCAAAATGAAAACGTTCACATTCAAATCACACTCATAAGAGGAATTTTATTACAGCAGAGCACTTGTTGTCTTACAAGAGAAGATAAATGTAAGAGAGCTATTTGCCTAATATGTATTCTTTCTTTCATAATAAACAAAAAACAACACTAATCTCAAGTTAGAACATATTCTCAAGGGCATCTCTTAAATTCTATCATCTCAGAATTATCTAATGTCTCAGACTACTGATCTTATTGCTCTCCTTGCTGTTAATACTGCATACTCAGATACTTTTGAATCCTTATAATTTTGGTAGATTCAGATAGATAACTGCAAAACAAAGCTTATTTTAGGAGACTGTTGGGAATTCACACCAGTTCTATAATCTGTTACCTGTGGAATTACCTAGGATGCCTCCAGAAATCACATATATTTTTCCTACAGATATTTAAATAGAGATTTTTTTTTAACTGAAGTAATTCCAAGTCTTTAGTGTCATTGTAAGTTTCTAAATGATTCTACCCACAATGTTTTTAGGATCATGTGAAAATCTTACACACTGTTTCTAGTGCTTTGTTACTATAAATATGCCTAGAGAGATTTAAGACTTGTAGCAATAAGCATTATCAGAGTTGGATGGTACTTGAATACTGACAGCAGTTGGCAAGACTGCTATTTTTGAAGAGAAACAGGGAGGAGGGAACTAGGAAGAAAGGACTGGAAGTATCTGAGGGATAGAAACTGAGTTAGGGATGCAATATATGAGAGAAAAAAAAAGAAAATATCAACTTATGGGCTGATTCCAAATAGGAGTCAGTCTTTGGGATGAGCCGAAGTATATAGCATAATCAGAAATGTTGGGGAATGTAATACTGACTTAAATCCAGAGAAAAACTGTAGGCTTAAGTAAGACTACAAAGAAAGGAAATGGGCTTTCTTCCTCCTAACACTATTTCACAAATTGCCACAAACACAGACCCTTGAAAATATGAACAAATAATTTCTGGATCAGAAATTCAGTTGCAACTTTTATGAATTCTAATTTTGGTTCACTAAACGCAAAATTGGAATCAGGAACCCAACAATGCTCATTTCATGTCTGGAAGCTTTGATGAAACTCTAATTCTCATGCCTATTCATAATGTTGGCATAATTGAAATACTGGTGTAATACAAAACAGCGAATTTTGTTTTCTTACTTCCTGTGAGAGGAGTGCTTTTAAAATTTCAGGAGTTGCCATTATTACATATCACGTTAAGACTAAAATCCAACAAGGTATTTTCTCTTTCTGTATCTAATCTATCATATTCTTAAATATAAGAATAATTTATGTCATGATTATTGCATACTAACTTGCCCAAAGCATTGCAGAATCATGTATTGTACGGCAAAAGTTTTTCATGCTAGTTTAGAATTCTACCAACCCTATGCCTTAAAACAAAAATGTGGCATAGTTACATA
Organism: Phodopus roborovskii; assembly: GCF_943737965.1. Classification (NCBI taxonomy): domain Eukaryota; kingdom Metazoa; phylum Chordata; class Mammalia; order Rodentia; family Cricetidae; genus Phodopus; species Phodopus roborovskii. The sequence continues at coordinate 11,447,681 of NW_026126511.1, read as the reverse complement.
TATACAAATGCTGAGTTCAAGCATATTTAAGATTTTTCATACATATACATATATATGTAAAACATACTTACATATGTAGTAGAAATTCAAGCATCTGCACTTGTTCAAAGTATATTAAAAGGATCAAATATTTTAATAACATCTTCTATTGAAATGAATGGAGAAGATATCTTGGAGCACTGGCATGTATCAAGGTTAATGGATGAGTAACGCAGTTCATCTGCATCATTTTATTCATAAGTGTTTAAACTTTGTTCATTCTAATGCAGAAGCTGTCATAATGAGAAATTATTATTCACACAGGTTAAAAAAACATTCAGCAGTGATGGTGAGAGATCGTTTCAGGTGGAACTTTTAAGAAATGTGTAAAAATTAGGATATAGAGGTAAAGTTATACCATTTGGGAGACAATACACCCTCTGAAATATCACAATATCCAAGTACAAGTTATGTGAAATCTCTCTTAAATTTGAAGGTAGGTGAGAACGAATAGTCACAAAAAATATAACACACTGCTTTTGCCCTTGGTTGCCCCTATAAATTGAATTTAAGACCATATTGTTTAGGGTCTGCACATTTTTAATCCTTAATCATAAGTAACTGAGTAGAAGCTGACATGGAAATGTGCTCCATGATTACTAGATCTCATAGTAACATTAGGGTATAGGCAAAGTGCCACAGGAGAGTGGTCACCAACATTTTTACCGAAATGCAATGGTTACAAACCACAGAACAAGATATTCTGAAAGATGCAAAAATTGCTCCTACATTCTGTGGATCCTAAGAACGGTCTAATTTTACTCAAGACCCACACAACAGGAGGGAATTCATGCCTAACAGTATAAAATAGCTCATAACTTGGGTCTGGTGAAATTCAATAATCTATGTGGGAACCTACTGTAGCAACTCCCCTAAATTTCTACAATTTCTGACTACATTCTATATACTAATACCCTCAGGGCAGTGTAGCCCCTACTATTCATCGAAGAAACCATTTTAATGAAACAATATTTATATGCAATATATATACACATATATGTATTTAAAGTTTCATTTTATATTACAAAATTTTATTTAAGTAACCTTTACATAATATTTTTTTGTTTTCCCTTATTTGAAAATAGATTTCTTTTCTCACATAGTACAACCTCATTCTAATTCCCCTACCTCTACTCCAACCAATTTTCCCCAGCTTTCTTCCCATCTGAGTCTACTTTATTTCTTCCTTTCATTAAAAATAAACAGGTTTTAATGTTAAATATAGTATAATATAATGTAATATGATATAATATAATGTAGTAATATGTATTTAAAGATTATACATATCATCACAAAATTACACAACTTGTCAAAATTTGGAGAAATGACTATATGTGTCACTCAGCAACAATTAATAGTTGTACAATACAGCCTCAACATAAAAAGCTCTGGGAACATTATAGAAGAAAGATAAGATAGCATTTTAAAAACCAGAAAACTAGAACACCATCTCCAAGATAATGGAATCAAAGACTCACAGTGTAGCTGCCTAATCAATAATTGACCAATGATGCTAGTTGACAAATCAGCACAGATGAGACCAGTTTCAAAAGGATCTACCACTAGATGAAAAGTTGTAGCCAATCGGAGGCTTTGCTTGAAGAATCAATTTTCTCCAAGGGCAAAGTTCTTGACAGATTACCCAGACCTGGATGATTTGTAGTGAACCCATATACTTAGGCAAAAACACTAACTCAAATACATGTAGAAACACACACACACACAAACACACACACACACACACAAACAAACACACACACAAACACACAAAATACATGAAGTCATAATTTAAAATAAGAAGCCTTGAACTTGAGAGGAAGAGATATTGTGCAAGGTGTTGTAGGGAGAAGAAGGGGAAATGAAATATAGTACTCATATGAAATTGCCAAACACTAAGTCAAATTTTATAAAGAAATATACTTAAAATGATGCAAATAACAGTGTTATGCTATAGGGAATTATATTTTATATTTCCATCCTTCTAACTATTATAAAGATAGCTTTCCTATAGCTGTGGCCATTGAGGCCACTTTCTTTTTATTTAATGTAGAAGCAATCTTATTTTACATATATGCCCCAGTTCCCTCTCCTGCCCATCTTCCCTTGCTCCCCACCAATAACCCCCATCCCTCACCTCATCCACTCCTGAGGGGACGTGAGGCCTACCATGGGGGATCATCAAATTCTGTCACATCATTTGGGGCAGGCCCTAGGATCTAGTCCTTGTATCTAGGCTGATAGAGTATCCTTACATGGGGAAGACCTCCCAAATTCCATTCATGCACTAGGGATAAATACTGGTTCCACTGTCAGAGCTCCCATAAACTGCCCAGGCCTCCTAACTGACACCCACATTCAGAAGACGTGGTTCAGTACAATGCTGGTCCTCATATTTAGGACTGGGGACCATGTGCTAAGGTCAATTGTTTCTGCGGGTTTTTCCAGCATGGTCTTGACCCCTTTGCTCATCATTCAGGACACTTCTCACTGCCTTTCCTGTCCTTATTTTCTAGCTTTCCTCAAGCTATGAGTAATAAACTAGGAATTGTAAAAAAATAATTCTATAATTTCAAACAACAATTTAAGAACACAAAGTAATATTTAGGGAGAAAGGCTTTATACTCTGGTAAAGGTTCCATTATCCTCCTTAGATTCCCTGTATGTGATGATCTTTTGCAAACAGGGTTAGCTGAGCTCCTTAAGAGGATGGCCAATCAATAGGAGTTTGGTACGTCAAAACGGGTGGAAATTCACTCCATTTAGTTCATTGTTATTGATTCTACATAGTTAGGTTTGACATTAAAGATTATATAAATTGCATTCATGCCATTTATTTTTTATTTACATATTATTTTTAAAGGATCATTGAACATTTTGCATAATTAAATTTATCTGTCTACAATATGATATTTCTAAAATATGGTCTAGATTTTATTTATTGGAAAATTAGAAAAAAACCCCAAAATAGGTGTGGTAAAGATGGTAAACTTATAATCTTGAAATTTTCTTTTTTATTGCTTTGAATGTTTATTTTGGTTTCAACATTTTTACTGATTTTGTAAGTAAATTTATTTAATCCCTTTACTTATGTTACTATGGACAAAATGATTATAAACTTGTCCTTCAAATTTACATTACCTGCAGTAGTACATATTATAAAAAAGTTTCTATAACAATTGAAATAAATATATCAGATAAATTTCAAATACAGATATTTTAAAGTCAAGTGCTTTTTTCATTTTACACCTTGTACGCTCCTAACAGTGCTTTTATGTATTGATGAATAGACTCATATGTTTTACCCCCATCATTTGACAAAGTGGGCAACAGCAAATACCATAATAAACTTTCAAAACAAGGAAATTCTATATCAAGTTTTCTGTCATATATTTAACATGGTAAACCAAAGAAGAATTTGATTTTAGGGACTCATTAGATTGTCCCACAAGTAAAAGTGTTTGCAGTAAAGTCTAATGACACCATTTCATCTCCTGGAACCAACTTTAAGTTAGAAGGAGGGAAAAAAAACTCAACTTACACACACAAGTTGTGGCACTCAAGCCCCTACAGACATAACACAAACACACAGACACAGTAACTACATTTTTAAAAGAAGTTGTGTTCAGTAGTCTAAATATTACATTCATATAAGTGGTGACATGTTACAGGGAGTTTTCTGGTCCCAAAGTTGTGTCAGCACCAAATAATACAGAGAGACACTATATTTTTATGAAAATGTTGGCCAGTTACTAGCATTTCTTATTGGGTAGCTCTGTATTAAATATTAACCCATTTCTCTCAACCTAAGTATTTCCATGTGGTCTTAGCTAGCAGGGAATACCAGACCTGCATCTCCTGTTCCTGCTACATCCCTGCAGATAAAGGAGTGATTTCCTGTTCGTCCCTGCTTATGTTCTGATTCTGTGCAGCTACATCTGTATGTACAGACCTTCCGACCACTATGATTAGCTAGTGGCAGTATCTGCTGTGCTATATCACTTCCTGCCTGGCCAGTTAGTGTTTAATTCATCAACCAATAAGTTGAACATATGTACAGAAGAACATTCCCCACCAGTGACAGGAAATGTTTCAAAATTTTCAGTAATTCATATATATATATATATATATATATATATATATATATATATATAGTGACAAAACAAGACCTAAAATTGCTCATCAATATTCTCAAAGCCTATGTCCTCTGTCATTTATGGAAACATCTGTAAAAGTCCATGGATGCCTTGGTTCCTATTCTGTGTCAATAGCTTCACAATTCTATCTTTGTTTACCTGCATGGCAATAAAACAAACTGAGACTTACATAATCACTAATATTGTATCATCCAAAACACACGACTCAAGTCTTACAAACCAAGTGGGGAAAATGTATTAGATTTGGAATAGAATGCGTTTTCCTTAACAAACAGAAATAAAAAGGTATTGAGGCAAGAGAGGAGCAAATGGGCTGTGTGTATAAGGATAAACCAGGGCAACAGAGGAGGTTTGCAGAGGAAGGGGGAAAAAGAAGTCAGAAGTTATTCACACTGATTTCTTTTTACTCTTTTCTTTTTCTTTACTCTTTTATGTTTATAGTTACATAAACACATTTTATTTTCTCATGAAGAATGATTACATTATTCTATTACAAATATATGAGGTAATGTAATAGAGTGAAACAGACTATGAGGGCATCATTAAGATCTGTCTATCAAAATATCTGATTATAATGTGTTTTAGTAAAAATATTCCTTTCTTTCTTATTTTTCTTGGTGGAAGGGTCTTGAGAGACTGAGGCTGTTAGTTCAAGTAAAAAGAAATCTTTCTTAAACTCACATATTATCGAGTTTCAATAAATGATCACTTAGGTCAATGGTTTTAATGCTCTCAGATATGTAAAGATATTTTAGTATTGATAGATATAAAAATAATCACATGTGGCATGCAGTTTATACATAAGTTGTATTTCTAAGAATGTAAGGTTATTGCAGCATTTTGAAATTTGTGTACTTTGTAAGAAGTTAGGGCACTGATAGGTACTTTTCATCAAGTCTAATACTGGGTCTAATTTGAAAGATTTCATTGTCATCCTGCCCAGGGGAGGGAAAAATAAATGAGTCACCTTGTTTCAAAATGTGAAGAGGTGTCATCACTGATATTATTAGTCTCCATTTTGTAAAAGGGAAGCTGATTTTATGCACTGGAGCAAAACCCATGGCTCATAAACTCAACAGAGATGAGTGAGTTATTATAGTCTTGAAACACATTAATGAAATTCTGCAAACATCAGTATGGTACATTAGTCTTCATCACATTTGGCTTTATTAAATACACAGATAGATGGGTGCTTGTCATGTATGTCAATTGTTTTCCATTTTCAAAATAACCTAAGGAAATACAAAGGCATTGTGGCTTTTTAATCTATTCTAACACCATGTGTGAATAATAGCATTTAATATCTTGATGTTGTAAAGAATATTTAGGGAATGTCATCATGCCAAGTTTGCATTCAACAAGAACCATGAAATGGTTGGTACCGTATTAGTCATAAAGATACACAGCCAAACAACTCCTCTTCCCTTAATTTATGTTTACTTATTTACAATGAAACTTGGGGAAAATGAAATGGTCACTTCCTTGTACACATTTGTGTTAGTGTTATTCATATTTATTGAGATGTGTTCTCATTGTGGAACACGGGCTTGCCTGTAACTCACATTGTAGACCTTGCTGGCCACTTTGTTTCTATGGTCTTCAGATTTAAACCCACTATACCAGACATCTCTGAATTCTAAGGGCTCATAAAGGTCCCAAATCAACACTACTAGGTAGAGCCATGTTTTCAAACATAAGAGCTACTGGTAGGTTTTTCATGTTCAACCCAAATTTTTTCTTAATTACTGCTTGATTTTATTCATACAAGATCAGTTTCCTTTCCTGAGGCTGGCCTGTTCCATAGGTAATATTTTATTCTACAACGTGTTTTGTCAGTGACCTGTGCTAACAACATTTCAGGGGAATCAGATTTCTAGAGTGGCTACCTTACAGTATAATTAACCTAATTATTGGTATGAAGTAAAGGCACACTTTGAAAAAGCTAAAGTGAGCAGTAAGTAGCAAAACCAATTCCTGTATCAATATATAGAGAAACTAAAATTCTTTATACAATTCTTTCATGAGTTCAGAGCACAGAAAAAACCATTTCTAGATTGTTAATAAAGCGTTAAAAAGTACAGTAAAGAGTATAAAATATTTTGAAAAGAAGTAATGATGTTAACTTGATCAAAGCTATTATTTTAAAAGTAAATTAAAAGTATAAATGGACAATAAATGTTAAAAAGTAAAAGTTCAATATAATTTAGCCTTCTATTGACTGAAAGATTCAATGAAATGAATGAGACCCTCACATCCTAGAAAACTACTATCAATCTTATGAAGGTCATAAAGTCACAGCAATAAACGATACATAGCAATGTTGAAAATAAAATGAAACATGAGCTAAACATCTATGATTTGAAAGTGTGCGTGTGTGTGTGTGTGTGTGTGTAGTGTGTGTATGTATATATATATATATATATATATATATATAAGTATATAAAATTATATACTTCTAAATGTTAAATTAATATTAAGTGTATCAAATTATATATATATATATATACATATATATATTAACATTATAGACTTGTTAATGAATAGAATCAAGAAAATACAAATAACTGGAAAGAAAAAAATAATTCCTCAGTTATAGCAAAAAGACAATGCTAGATACTAAGATACATTACAGACTGATAATATTAAAAATAATATAGTGCTCCATAAAAACAAATATGTAAATAAATGGAAGAAAATTGAAGTTCCAAACATGGTTTTACAAAATTTCAGACATTTAATAGTAAAGTTGCAAAAAAATGCTAAAACAGAGGACGCATTTTTAAAAACTGGTGTAGGGAAGACTAGCTGCCCACAGATACAGGAACAAGATTTGACCTGAATCTACTGCTTTGCATAAAAAACCAAGTGCAATGGCAGACCTTTTCCTCTCTGTGTTCACACAGACCCAATACCCCATTTCCAGCTTTAACACTGATGAGAACACCAGGTTCATAAATCTCCTACTCTTGCTCTTTTTTTTTTTTTTTTTTTTTCTGTAGATACCATAAGCAATCCAATCCTAGCCTTCTTCACCCTATTTGTGGCTTCATTCTAGACCTCAACCAAAGAAAGCATCACCTGGTAAACTGAGGGATGTTTCTCCCAGGGCAGCAAGTAGGCTGAAGGGAGGCCAAAACTTTTTATATTGTTCCTGAGATCTAATAACTACCCCTAACCCAAGATTCATCCCTACCTTATGTTGCAGGACCTGATTGGGTCTTAAATTTCCCTCTTAAACTTCCCAATTCAGGCCTCCATTCCCTGTATTGCCCTCAACATTTTTATTTTCTAAGGTCTCAAAATTTAGTAACTTTTCTACATCAAAATTCCAAAGTTCTTCCATAATGCTCCTCAAAACATGTTAAGGTCTGTTTCTCTTGCAAGCAAAATATCATTAACAAAAAGCAAGCTGAGGAATAAAAGTGTCCTTTAGCTTATACTTATACATTGCAATTTTTCACCAAATGACTATTGGGGACAGAGAACATTAGGAACAGTAAGCCAATGTTGACTCAAGGCCCACTCCACAAGAAGGGAAAAAAAATCTGACATTATTTGGGTAATCAAGAACCATAGACCATATAGCAGAGAGACATAGGTACTACCAAATACTAATGGTTTAAAAACTTCAATAAAACAATGCCTAATTATATTTCACTATATTTATATACCAGTGCCTATGAAATATTCATCAGAAAGGCTTCCTCAATTAATCAATAGGAACACATACAGAAAAACACACCAAATGTTACTCACAGAAGGAGTCCTTTGGATACACAGCTCTAAATGGGATGTTTCCACCTCTCTCTCCATTCAGAGCACAGCAGAACCCATGGAAAAAGAGGAAGAATATTTATAAGATTAAGAGAAAATCCAAGGTTTCAGTAGTGCAAACCCCTCTGAGGCAACTGAGCAAGGCTAATGCATTCTTACTGAGCAGCGACAGAGTATACATGGATTTGTACCAAGCTTTCTGCTTGTATATTATAGCAATTAGCTTAATATTTTTATAGGACTCCTGACTGTAAGAAGAGTGGGTCCCTCACTCTTGTGCCTGCTCTGAGGACTCTTTTCCTCCTGTGTATTTTGGAAACCAGTGATAGGTCCATAAATTCATTTTATTGCATTCTGTTTTGGGTCTTATCTCTTCAAAGCCTATTCATTTCTAAATAGAGACAGGGAGGGAGAGAATCTGTAAGGGAGGAGACATGGCATGGAAGTCAATATAAAGGAGGGAGGAAAAACTATATTCAGGATAGGTTGTGTGAGCAAAGACTCTATTTTCAATAGTAGAAAGAAAAAAGAAAGAAAATAACTAAGTCCAAATGGATCAAAGACCTAAATTTGAAACACTAAAACTGCTACGAGAAAATATAGTCAGTCTCCTCCATGATAGAGGTATAAGAATGGTCATTCTTAATAAAACTGTATTTGCCTAAAAATTAAGGTCAATATTAGATGAGTGGGATATCATTAAAACTAAGAAGATTCTGAACAGCTAAAGAAATGATCAGGTAAAGATAGAGTACTCAGAATAGGAATGAATGTTGAAAACTATACATCAAATATTAATAATATATGGGATATAAAAAAGACACACTTAACAAGCCAGTAGTAAAATGACTCTTTCAGTGCATGAGCTTGGGATCCAAACAAAGAGCTCTAAGGCAAAAGGATATTTCAAAAACTGTCCATTGTCCATAATGGCTATGGAAATGCAAATGAAAAGAACTTTGGAATTTCATTTCACTCCCATCATAATGGCAGCATTACACAAAATAAAATAGTGATAATATGAAGAGAATCGACTCTCTTTAGTTCAGAGAATCCTCAAAATGTAAGAACAATTTAGTAGCATATGACCTATCTATATCATCATATGTAGTATATACATACACCATCAAATATAATATAAAATATAAATGATGTGTTCCAATTATAGACTTACACATCATAGACCCCTAAGAGCCACAGACTAAGAAAAATTCTACCAACAAGCACAACAATCCCACTTATGGATGGTTTGCCAGGGTTGTCTAAGAGACCAAACTCTTTAGAAGTTATTGTGAAGCCCTTTGATTCCCCACTGAGCCAGAGGTGTAAGATAAGTTCATATTGTATTATTGAATACAGAATGCACTTCAGAACATTGTTGTATTTGACTTGAAAGTCACTTCCATGAGAACATACTTTCATGGTATGATAAGATTCTGTTCACACTTCCAATGGAGGAAAGTAGCCAAGAGTTCTACTCTGTTAAGATCCATATGAACTTCCCCAACAGTTCTCATGCCATGATGATAAAACTGATGAAATTGTAGAACTTTTATCACGGTGGTAATTGAAACCTTTCTCATTGGACTGAAAGCCTTCTGTTGTATTTTGAATGAATTTGGCCCCATAGGCCCTAAAGAGAGGCACTAATTTGGAGGTGTGGTCTTGTTGGAGGATGTGTTTCTTGTGGTTGGATTTGAGGTTTCAGATGCTCAACTGAGACCCAGTTTCATGCTTTGTTCCTGTTACCTATCAATCCAGATGTAGAACTCTCAGCTACTTCTCAAGCACTACGCCTGCCCACATGGCACCATTCTACCCACTATGATAATAATGAACAACATTCTGAACAGTAGGCCAGACCCAATTAATTGTTTTCCTTTATGAGGGTTGCCATGGTTATGGTGTCCCAGAAACACTACCCAAGTGTGAAATTGGTACTAGGGACTGAGATATTACTGTCAGAGACAACACCTTGTTTTGTATGGAACCATATGGGATTATTTTAGAATTTCGGATTAGAAAGAGTGTTGAACATTTTAAGTGGAATTTCATGGGGCATGCCAGTAGGAATATTGTTGAGAGTGGTGCTGACTGTAAATTGAGCTGTGCTGGCCTAGCTCAAGAGGTTTCAGAGAAGAATATTATTATGTGACCTAGAGTTCATCCTTGTTATATTTTGGTGAAGAATGTATTTGCTTCTTGTCCTTGTCAAAAAGTCTGCCCAAGGCAAAATTGAAGAGTTTGTGTTTGCAGATGAGATTTCCAAACAGCCTAGTGTCGACTATGATGTGTGATGATCAGTGTCCATTCTGAAGCAAACCTATAGTGAAAACAAGCTTACAGTTTGAAGAGAAAATCAGTACACAAGGAAGTGTTAGAAGAAAAGCCTAATACTAAGTGGAGTAAAGGGAGTGGTGAACTCAGAGTAAGAACCTACCCAGCAAAGCTTCCAATTTGTGAACAGTAATTAATTCAACAGTGAAAATTCAATAAAAACAAACTTAGTTCTGGTCATGGTGGTACATACCTTTTATCATAGAGCTCAAGAGACAAAGGCGGGATGATCTTTGAGTTTGAGGCCAGATAGGTCTACAAGAAAATTTACAAGACAGGGAGATGAAGAAAAGTATTGAAAACAGAAACTTAATGAAAATGTGTGTGAACATAGGAACCATGATCCAGCCCCAGCAAAAAGTAGAACTTTGCAGCTTTGTCCATCTGATTCTGACTTTAGATCAAGGATTCAAAAAAGGTTTGCATAATATCCCTCCATGGTTAAGGGAAGCCTCCAAGGCCAGGGATATATTAGAGGTGTCCCTGAATGGAGGACCAGAGAAGCCATTGGATGAGTCAGTAGGGATGAAGCCTAGATTTCTTTGGAGAACCCAAAATGTCGGAGTTGCCAGAGTTCTGGGATATTTGAAAAAGAAACAATGCTAACAGAATATGAACCCAACTCTGAAAGGAACTGGAGATCTAAAGAACACTTTGACATGAAATGAAGACTTTAGAGTTTGTCCAGCTGGTATTCACTTTTGATTTCTTCTAGCATTTCTTCATTATATTACATTTCATCCCTTTTAAGTTTGTAGTGCATATCTTGTGCCTTTATATGTAGAAAGCATGTAATTTTTTTTTTCATTTTGATCTTTCAGGGGACTAGAATTAAGACTAATTATATTAGTCTCAGAATATACTATGAACTTTGGATTGTAAACAGTGGTGATAGTGTGATAGACTATGGGAATTTTTGAAGTTCTCCTAAATGTAATTTGCATTATGTCATGGCTACAAGCTTGTGGGATCAGGTGGTGTAATGTGGCAGTTTGAATGAAAATAGCCATCAGAGGTCCACAGACAGTAGTTCTATTGAGAGGCATAGACTTATTGGAGTAGTTGTGTCCTTGTTGAAGGAAATGTGTCTTTGGCAGTGGGCTCCACTGATCCACATGTGGAACTCTCAGATAACTTTCCAGCACCATGTTTGCCTCCATCCCATTGTGACTCCAACCATGACAATAACGGGCTGTACTACTTGTACTGTATGCCATACCCAATTAAATGTTTTGCATTATGAATTGCTGTGGTCATGGTGTCTCTTTATAGCAAAAACATCCCTAAATAAAGCAGGCAATATTATAAAGCTAGCCAACTAATCAGGGAAAGCAAAGACATGTTCTTGAAGGAGAATCTATATCTGCCACTTAATTAAAACAAGCATCACCCTGGATAACAATCTATATATGATTTGTTATGCGCACAGATAAGTGAAATTCACAACCCTCATAAAGGAAACTTCTCTCTTTACCATAAACTGAGACCATTTCAGAAAGCTACAACTGGCCAAAATGCATATTAGCAGATATCAGAACTAACTGATAACTCTAGGACAAGACTTCTGCAAACTTAACCTCAGGGATCATTGCAAAATAACAGGTATGAAAATTGCAAAGACCATATGAATAGATAGTTGGCTGCGATAACTGTGATTCCTAGAAGTATAGCCATGAAGTTTTATTACCATGTATATTCAAGAATTCAATAATTCAAGAATTAATATAAGGAAAAAGGCCATGAATTTTAGTAATCCAAGGAATGTTCAGTTCATTAGAGGGTTGGAAAGAAGAAGAAAAGTGGGAATATTATACATTATATGTTCAAAAATTTAAGACCACAAAATTATTCAACTATATATAACACTAAGTATTTTTACCATAAAAATAATAATAATAAGCACACTTACAGAAATTCTTTAATTTCTCAAATAATTGTACCAAGATTATTTCAAGCACAGATACCAAAGCAATGTTTACTGTCATAGCTCAGTCTTACAAAGAGCTTGTGTGTTCTAGTAAGCTAAATATGCTTTTTAAACAAGAAATAGATGTTGAGATAGAAATAAACACAAGAAAAGTATCTTGTTTTTACCCTTTATTAAACAATTTGATTCCATTCCAATGTAAAATGATGAATATGGTAAGGTCATTAAGGTCTTGAGTATGAAAATTTATTCTCCCAAATAATTAGATTTGGTTCCAAGAGTTATAATCACCTAAAAAGTAAGTAATTTAAAATTTAATTTCAGTTGTCATCAAAAACATAAATTATACAGGAAGATGTCTAATGTACATTAGCTACCAGGTTATTAAATATTCTAAATCTCAAAGATTAAGGTTAGAATAAATGGAGATATTAAGAATACACTTAATTGGTGAAACCAATATTACAGAGATAAGGACTAATTTAAAACAATCTATAAATTATTTAATATATATTTAGGTGTACTTCGATCATTTAAGAGTATCTATGAGAGACTATAAATGGCATTTGTATATATTAAATCATGGGTAAAGGATAAATGACAGTGAATAGAGTGTTCTGATGATTGTCTATGTTTTGCACTTATCATAGGATGACTATGAGAAAACAAATCAATGTATTAAGTTGTCTCTGTTCATGAAAAGATAAAAGAACATATGTGTAGCAAATTTGGGTTGCTGGTTCAACTGCACTAATCTTGAGCAAATGTTAAGTTCATAGGGCACAGTACAGGACTTCAAACAAGACTGTTATAGAAACAGGCATGGAAAAGAGAAGTTTCATTAGAATATCTAAGTGTTCCATTACATAAAGCCCTCAGTAAATATATAGATATGCAATGAGAGTAATGAATTTACTAATCTAACATCTAACTGCTGATGGCATATATATCTTATAATTTGGTATAAATGTTATTCTTCTAACCTTCCACCGAAATGAACCCATGTGGCAGAATCCTGAATCATCCTTTAAATATTTCAGAGTACTAAGACACCGTGTTTACTTTAGCATTAGATAAAGAGTACATAACAAAATTTCAATATTAGTTTGCTTCTTTATCATTTCATTCAGAAAATAACCTCATTTCAAAAGCTTGCATTTGGTAAATGGAATTATTATAGTGTATGTATACACATGCCTTAAAGTATATAAGTCTGTCAAAGTTTTGTGTACTTCTCTTTATATACATTGAATAATTTGGAAGGTAAGCAATTGGTGACTGGTTTCTTATAGATGGAACTCAAATCTCCCCCAAATCCAAATGATCAAGAAAGTAAATTTTTCCAGGCAAATGTAACGAAATAACACAGCTTCCAAAGACTTTGGTCCACTGAAGTGGATGTGGTGCTTCTGGCCTACAGGACTACAGTGCAATAATTTGTGTTGTTTGCCCTCAGCAACTCTGTGACCTGTTGTTAGGGCTCTAATAGAATCCAAATATACACTGAAAATTTAAATGAAACAAAATTTTTATATAGAATGTTCAGAGTTGGATGCAAAACTGTTTCAGTCAGCTAACAAAGACATTTGTTATTGAAAACACTGATCTTTAATCAAGTATTTTAAAACATAAGACAAAACCCTCATTATTTGACAGGCTTTCCAATTGGTGAGATTGGAAAATTCAAAAGCCCCAGGGAGAGGAGTAATTAAGTGTACAACCCATAGTGACAAATGATACAGGTACAAAAATGGGAGACAATTTGCTCAATATACTTCAGATTGGTAAATTAAAATAGGTTTATGAATTTTACTTATATGACATTTTTGGGCATGTTGATTTTCAGTAGAATTAGACAATTAAAGCAAAAGGTTAAAAGTTGGAAGTAGAATATGATTTGAAACAGTGTCCATTTCCAGTGCATTTGTGACACGCTGTTAAGAGTTGAGCCATCAGTCTAAACTGTGTTTAAAAGCCTGAAGGGACTTGAACAGTGAACGCCAAAGCACTTGAAATGAGATGTGATCAATGCTGCTTCAAATAAAAATTGCACAAGTAAAGACAAAGGCAATGTGAATATAAGTTGAGGACTATAGCAAGGTGTGGATGGGGAATCTACTGAGGAACGCAATCATAAAGAGGAAGTTAGACCATTTCAAATAGAGGACATCACAAGCGCTGAGAATTCATAGTTAAAATTTTCAATATAGATGTTAAGATCATTTGGAAATGAATTCTAAGCAAAATTCTCATCAGTGTGGTAAAAAGCAAAATGAGAAACACTTACATGTGCACTGTAGCTCATGGAATTTATGTGTTTGTGACACAATATTGTTCTATGCATGTAGCAGGCACTCACTTGTTCTTATCGACTTGTGAATTTAATCCATACACAAACACTTGTCGCATCTGTTAACCACAAATCTGAGTAAAGTAGGTCACTGCTCTAATTACTCAATGGTCACGTACCAAACAACTGAGGTCAGACTTTACTCAATAGGCCTAGAAAAACAGTGTCATTCAAGTTCCTTAAGCCACACAGAAGCAGGGATCCTAATTAAACACTAATTTGGTATATATAAGTTGAAATTTCTTCAGTTTCAAGTTGTTTCTATGCTGCCCTTCGGGGAAAGCTTATTTGTGGACCTGAGCAATATTTTTTTCTGCTTTTTTAGTTGCAAGTAAGAAAGTTGTGTGTTTTATGTATCTGAGTATCATTAATATCACAGAATTGCATCCTGTCAAGAGAATCTTAAATCTCATCAAATACTTACCTTTTGAGAAACTTTGTTATTGAAAAAAGAACTGGGATGATAGAAAAATTTCATCAATACTAGTTTTCTCCACTGTTTATTAAATTTGGCAAAGACTGCACTATATCTAGCCTAATAGGCACAATGTAATGAAGAAGGAAGAAGCATTCCTTGTTGAGATAAAGCTGAGATGGTTGCAGGGCCTATGTACATTTAAAATCCATCCAATCTGCTTGATAGATGGAAAAGCAAAAGCCAGAGAAATCCAATAAAATTGTTACATCCCGAATCAAAGCAAAAAATAAATCCTTGGCGACAGTGCGACAGTAATAGTAAGCTTATGCCACAATTTCAATGCATATATATATTCCCAGGAGATCACATTTGAGCAAAACACAGTGAAAACTTCAAAACACTAATGTGTTTCACTATGGATCAAGGAGTTTCCTCTAGAGTATAAAACTTGGCTTCCTTTCAGGCAAAAAAAAAAAAAAAAAAAAAAAGTAAAAGTAAAAAAAGAAAGCTTGCCACACGAAATTGCTGAGCTCTGCATTTCTCTATGGAAATTAACCAATTTAAACAAACAAAACCAAAGGAACGTGATTCACTCACTGACAATTAAGGCTATCTCAGTACATATAGAACCAGTGCAGCATTTTTCCTTTGGACTACCATCTTCCTGAGAGAATTCAGAAGTAGTATAAAGGGTCAGGCATATTCAATTATTAAATATCCTGCTGGGATCTTTCTGGCTTTTGTGAGTAGAAATGCAGCAATAAGGAATGTTTGAATGTTTGATATTGTGCTTATGTTTTCATCTTATCCATTTTTAAAACACTTGAGTAATGCGTCCTATATTTAGTCATTGCAAACTTTTTCTCACTTCATTGTAGCAAATTTAAATAGCCAAGCTCAGATATTTTTTTATTCATATTGCTAACACATGCGTTATTTTCTTTGATGTTGATCCGATATACTTTTGTTTGAATGTCTTACTGCTTTCAATGGTAACTATATAAATTAATAAAAATTGTTTATGATAAATATTTGCAACATTTAAATGATCCTGGAATAAAGCATCAATTTGTCCTTTGGCTCTACTTACATTGTAGATGTCTTAAACATTAAAAGTATGTTCCCACCTGCCACCATCATTGCTTTGGCCCCGCACTCAGCAGGAGAGGTGAGCACCTGGCCTTCTCCTGCACCCTCCCACGCTCATCAGAGGCTCTTGACCAGGACTCATCTCCCCAATTCCCCCAACCCTCACAAAAACACCAGTGACCTGGGAAGAGCCCCAAACCAATCAGCACTGGATCTGCCACGATCTGAGTATTTGCCTTAGCAGAATTTCACAGCTATGCACTGAGCTGAATTCTGGAATCCAGTTGTAGAGAGGGAGCCGTGATGAGCAAAATGTCAACACCATGTTGGAGAAACCTGGCCTGAGCAAGGGGCAACCTATGGACCCCAGATTGATAGCTGTGGAACCAACATAAGACTGAAACAGGCTCCTTGAGTGTGAGTGTAAGTAGGGCAGTCTATGGGGTCTCTGGCAGTATAACCAGTTATTTATCACTACTATATGCTAATAGGCTTTCGTAGCCCATTCTGTATGGAGAGATACTCTCTCAGCCTAGATACAGGGGGAGGAGCTACTTTCTGCTGTAAAAGTGGTGCCAGATTTTGATGATCTCCCATGGGAGAACTCATCCTTCTTGAGGAGTGAATGGGGTCATGGGATGGGGAGATGGTGGGGGAATAGGAGGACAAAGCAAGCGAGAGGGAACTGGGATTTGTATGAAAAATAAGATTGTTTTTTAATTTAAATAAACCTTGATTTAAAAATATGTTCCACAGGAAGCAAATAGAAACTATGTCTAGTAGATAAAAAAGATTTTGTATTCCTAGTTATGAATCTCAATTATATTTGGAAGGTATATAAAAATAGCAAACTAGAGGCTGGCAGATATATGTGATTTTTTTGGACAACCCTGTCTTGATAAACAAAAACAAAAAATAAAATAAAATAAAAGATAAAACAAAATAGCAAATTATGCATGTTAGTGTCAATTACTTAATTTTTGAATATTTGAATTTATGGGGTAATATTTCACTGAGGCTACACACACTCATCTTTTCAAATACTTATAATTTCTCTATAATGAAACTTTCAAGAGTTTCCTTTCTTGTTTGTATAATGCATAGCTCAATGTTAGTGTAGAAAGTCTTCCTGCTGTGTAATACGATACTAGAAGACCTTAATACTGCCTAGAATGAACCATTGTATGTTTGAATCTGCACGGCTAATTCTGATAGCCAGGTCTTGTGGTGCTTTCTAAGAAGCTTCAGAACCTCGAGGAGGTAGGGACTACTAAAATGTTTACGTCATTTAGTCTTGCCCTTGATGAACTCATAGAGAGTATAAATTTTCTCTCCCTCACTCTTTGGCTTATGGATATCCTAGGTGAAATAAGACAGTGGCTCAAATGTAGCATTTTCCATTGTGACATATTCTTCCCAGGAACCCTTACATAATAAGCAATAACTTCCAATATATTTAATAATATTTTACAAAGTTTCACAATGCTTTATATATTTGACTTTAGCTTTTGGGAAAATAGTAAGGAATAAGAATACACAACTTACAAAAAAATCTATATACATGATTATATTTCATTGTTATAGTAACTTTATCAGGGTTTTTATAAATTATCATTGATGTCCGTGTTAGATGATAATAATGGAATGTGAATCTCTCTACTTGAAGAGTAGTCATTATTCCTAATAAACCACTGTAAGGATAAATCCTAAATGAAAACTAATTTGGACTCTCAAACTTAGAGATATTATTTAGGATGAAGAATAATGCCTGAGAACCTATCTTTAGAACCTTAAAGAAAGCAAATAAGTAAACTTTAAATAACCGATTATGATCAACATTTTATTTAGGAAAAACATTCTTTTCTGTATCATCTTTATTAGTATTCAAAATATATTAACTTCTCTAATTATATACATTTCTTAAACTTCTTTCATTTTTGTATTACGCCTTCTTGACAATATCTCCTCTTAGTGCTACTATATCTTTCATATTAATAATTTTATGTTTGAATTTATATGTATCTAAGAGCAAATTGCAGAAAACCTCATAAACAATCCTTATATTTATGTGAACAAGACAGAATTTAAATTTCTAGTAATGTGGCACAAATATTCATAAGCAGGTTCAGACGTGTGATGTAAACACTTGTTTTTGTTGTTTTATTGTGAATGGGAAAAATGTGGTGACAAATTGCCCTCTGTAAACATGCAAGTATCAGTGGGATATCTGAGGTGGATGTGTAGACATGTAAATTGCAGATAAATATCATCTGAAGCATGGTTTATGAGCACCAAAATCTCTAAAGTGCCACTTACACATAAAGTACATATATAAAAGATTGGGGTGGTTTTGCTTAAGTGCATGTGGAATGAATTAGACATACCCTGGTTCTGTACCCTCATTTTGATTTACAATTCTTTGGCCCATTTACTCCTATTAACCTGTCCTGCTCTACTTCTCCATAACCAGCTTGATATAGTTCTCTTCTTGAAGAATGGATTTTGTCCTAAGAAACTCTCAAGAATGTACCCTTCTGAAAACATTGTTAATTTTCACTCTAATTATTTTTTATAATGTCTTTTGTTTTAAAACAATCTTTTCTCAGTTTACATAATATTCCCAATTCCCACTTCATCCCCCCTCCTGCTCTCCCCACTTTACACCCACCCCATCTCCTAGCCATGCCTCAGAGAGGGTAAGCTTCCCATGGAGAATAGATTTATAACTCCTATAATACTTTTAGTAAAACCAAAGCTTTTTTCTTCTAGAATTCCTTATATAAACATGGTTGTATTCACAGTTTCAAACCAATGAGATTTTTTATGCCAGGAAATAAATGAGAAAGAGAGATAGCTGGGAAACCAGCATTAGACCGAATCAGACCCCATGAATATGGGTCTCTGTTAGAAGCCCTGGTCAGCTTAAGGGACCTTTGACAGTGGAACCAGGATGTATTGGTGGTGCACAAAAGGACTTTGGGAGCACATTCCCCTTGGAGGGATACTCCCTTAACCTAGAGGCAGGAGGGAGGATCTAGCACCTACTCTAAATGATTTGACAGATTTTGTTGACCCCCCTCCTGGAAGGCATCACCCTCCCTGTGGAATGGGGGGATGTGAGGTGTTGGGGGCATGGGAGGGAGAGAGAGAGAAAGGGAGGAAGGAAAGGAGAGGGAATTGGATCAATATGTAAAATAAAAAGTAAATAATAATAAAGAGAGAGAGACAGAGAGAAAGCTGATCAACAGGTGTCATTAGAATTGATTTGCTTCCCAGAAGATACTTTAAGTCCATTTACCTGTGAACTTTTAATCAGAATTTACAAAGATTAGTTCTAGAGCAGTAAAGAAGAGAAGAAAAGAACTAATAGGTCCCATAAAATTTTAATCAAAATGACAAAGTCTGGGGTATAGGGTAGCAAATATTTCAGAATTTAAAAATAAGCTTTAAGTAGTGGTTCCCAAAAGGAATGAAATTCGATTGTGAATTCTAAATATAGCACAACCATTTGATTTGTCTTATATACACAGTAAACATATGTGGGTTGAGAGAGGTCAACCATACAGGGCAGGCATGACAATATTTAAGGAGAATGACGACTACATTTAAGACTTCTCAAACTACCAATGAAAAATATCCACATATGATTATATATGTAAAATCAACTATACAGAATGTATACATGCATACCATTTTCTTATGCTGGGCTACTATAAAGTCTTTAAAATATTTTCCTTATTAGAATCACAGGAAAAGCCAAGCTACCTGCTTAATCTGAAATGCTGATATACAAAAGCTGAATATTTAAATTGTTTGAATTATGAAAAGTCTTAAAATATAAGCTGTATAAAGCTGTTAAAGGGAATTGGAAGATTTTAAGTGTTTTACATGAATGCATGAATAAAGTTTAAAAAGACACACTGTTCTGGTCTATCCTTTTCCACATTCTGTTTTAAGGAAAGCTATCAGCTGAGGCACCCCATAACCACAGATCATGTTTGAGATTGGGACACAGTTTATCTGAATATTTTGTCACAGCCCCTAGTCAATATATATTTAAAAAGTATCTTTTCCATTTTCTTGAAAATTGCATATATATGCAATTATATATAATGCCCATCTCTCATTTTCCCACCTCCAAATCCCTTTGTATTCCCAAGAACAAGACCTCCTCCAATCTTCTTTCTTTTAATTTTATCTTGTTAAACCACAGAGTCCAATAAATGCTACACATATGTGGATGAGTATGAAGGCAACCATTACAGCATAAGAAATCGAACTGGGTCTATAACCTTCCAAAGAAATTGTCCTCCATTTTACAACAGCTATCAACACTCAGTAGTTAATTAGTCAGTAGGCTAGGGTCTGGAAAAATCTTTTCCCATCTATGGCAAAAATTTAGCTGACTGCTGATCACGTTTCAATTTTTGTATTACTTTATATAGGCCTATTGCTTTATTATTGATATAGAGACAATTATGGACTATTCTTAAAATTAGATGGCCTTGAAAGCCTGTTCACTAAGTTTTTGAATTTTTTACTTCATACTTCATTTTGAAATAAATTGCTGGAGATAGAAGATAATGCAATATAAATAATAATGGCAATCAGGATTCCTTCAGTCAAGTGCTTGTTTTGGAAGAAGTAGATCCTGTGTTAATTTCATGACTTATCTTTGAAGGTTTTATATGGTGATGCATGTCTCCAACCCTCAAATTGTGGTGGTGAAATAAGGTTTGTAGAGATACATGTATGCCTTGTGCTCATTGGTCAACTTGTTTAGCCAGTCAAAGTCCTTTGGTACCAAAAATTAAGAGAGCTGTAAAGAAGAGATCTAATGTCAATTGACTTTTCTTTTACTTAAAACTGAAAATGAATTATTGAGTCATAATTAATATATGTCTTAGGATAGTAGAGCAGAAAATATAAACCAATCACAAATCTGAAAGACTTTCATAGATCTCTCAGATATAACAAGTCCATTTCCTATAGGCATATTACATAGGATTTTATTAAGGGTCAGGTTCCCAAGTCACAGATAATTGCTGTTCTTCTGAGCAAACACAAATTATAGGTTTACTTAGGTATTTCATGATGACTTCAGAGTAGGAGGCCTCATGATATACTCTATTATTGCTTTAGGGAGCAATCTTCACAAATCACATCTGTGAAATAATCATAAAGGTAAATCTGAACTGTGTATAACCACATCATCTCCTTTCCTGCTAATCAACCCTGTGAAAATGAATCATCACACATATCTGATTTCAAGTGTTTTCAATCACTCACTCACTGCAGGCTTTCCTTTCCAAGCACGATCATGATCATGTTTTCAGCATTTTCATTATGCATCTATTTTTCAGCCTTTTCTTAGCCAGATCTCTGTACAAGTGAGGTAATTGTGAATTTAAACTCGGTGTGTGTGTGTGTGTATGTGTGTGTGCTTTCGAGTCATTAAAATTTTGATTAGTAACATGAAATCAAAAGTCTTAAAGTGAGTAAAAAACCTAAAACACACAAGTAAATACCACTTCCGACCTCAGAATTTTCAAGCACACTTCTGATTTGTGGTTCACAGGAGTCATAGAGAGGCATGCATCTCAGAATTCACAATGGATTGATAAAGAATAAGAAGAGAGCTACTCTATAGAGAACCAGACCAAAAGTGCATCTTCTTAACCTGACAGGACCACTGTAGTTCATGTGCTCACCTTAGTGTTGCCTACTTGCTTGCATCAATCCCAAAAACTTTGTATCTTGGAGGAGGAAAAATCTCAGGAGGACTCACTGCTAAGAGAGTTGTTATGAAATTTCATGGTTGAAAGTTGGGTGAGAATCAGGTTGTGTCAGCAGCATCACTTTTGATGAATGACTACAGTGTACAGGACAGCAACACACGCATAGTTATAAATAAAACACAAACAGGAGTTGGTGAGATGTTCAAAAAGAATGTATATGAGAGTGGCAAGGAAGGTGGAGGTTTAATCAGGAGGGGTTGTGGAGAGGAGTGTGGACAAAATTTTATCAAAATATAGTGTATGATATTCACAAAACATTAATAAACATACTACTTTATAAAATTATTCATAGTTGTTGTAATTTAAGAAAAACAACACATGAGGGAAATTGCTATTTGACACGGTTCAAGCAGGAAGTTTTTATGAGGAAAAGAGATCATGAAAAGGGGAAGGTAAAGGGGTTAGACCAGTCTCCTGGAACAGGAGCAGTAGGAGAGGGAAAAGAAGAAGAGGAGAGGGAGAGAAAGAAAGAGAGAAAGGATGGGAGGTGGGCAGGGCCTTTTATAAAAGGAAACATAGTGAATGTGTACAGGTGGTGCTCTTACTGGCTACAGCTAAGGGCGTGTCATGTCAGAACCCCAAGGACAGGCCAGTGCAGATGCCTAAATACTAACAATAGGTACAGCAATAAGGACAAAATATCTCTGTCTGGAATTGCATCTTTCATAAGATAATTTCAATAATTAACCAGAGATTTGAAACAATAAACAGAATGGTTTTGATTGTCAATATCCCCTTGACTTTCAATCAGAATCTTTAGGCCTGTAGTGCTTTAGAAGATGATCCCTTTTTAAAAGATTTCTATGGTTGTCTTTAAATACTAACCCAGACAGTTAACATTACAGATACTTATATATATATATATATTTTTAATTTTTACTGAAAATGGATTCTTCTCTCATACAATATTTGCAAACCAGACTTTCTCCTCTCTCCGTTCTCCTAGCTGCCTGTCCCATCCAGTCTTTCCCAAATTCACTCCCTCTCTGTTTGCCTTCAGAAAAGAGCCAGTCTCCAAGAGACAACATCCAAACAAGACAAAACATTGATGCACTAACTTAAGGCAAGAACCTTCATAGTGAATTTGGATAAACAAACCAATAGTTGGAAGAGTCCCAAGAGCAGTCAAGATCAGAGATACACCCACTCACATTCTCAGGAGTCCCACAAAAGCAAGACCATAATAGCCATAGCACATGCAGAGTACCAGGCACAGAACCTTACATCCCCTGTGCTTGTTGCTTTAATGAATGTGAGTCCATATGAGCCCTATTTAGTTGCTTCAGGAGGTCCACGCTCTTCTTATGTCCTCCATCCCCTCTGTTTCTAAAATTTTTCTTCCCCCTCTTGTAGGAGTTTCCTGATTTTCCATAGAAGGAACCCAATGAACACCTATTATTTAGACTCTTTCTCTAAATAATGGCTAGCTGTGGATCTTGGCAGCTCCTCCCATCGGCTGCCAGAGGAACCATCTCTGATGACAACTGAATTAGTTACCTATTGATGAGTATCATGGGTATACTTCCTTCTCTAATTAAAAAAACAAAAACAGAAAACTTTAGTTGTTGTTTGGGCACTAGAGGACCTGGGTCCAGAGTGTGTGGTTGGAATTTTCTTTGGATCTTCAATCAGCTCCCAGATAAATACACTGATAGCTATTATCAATTATGAATGTGTGGCCATACCTTAGGCTTGTCCCACTATTTGTTTTAAATTATTTTAACCTGTTAAGTTCATCTACATTTTGCCCTGGATCTTTTTTACCTTCATTTTGTATGTCCTAATTTCCTATTTCTTTTGTGTCTGTCTGTCTGGCCACTGAATTCTCTGTGGAATCTTTTTCTTTCTCTAGCCTAAATTCATCATCCTCCTTACTCTTCCTGCCAGGAAGTCCCACCTATATCTCTTATTGGCCCGCAGCTTTTTATTAGATCAATCAGGTGCCAGAAAGGCAAAGTAAAAGAGAAACACATCTTTACATGATTACAAAAATGCAACACGTGTTCATATAGTTAAACAATTATTTGGTAACATAAACAAATGCAACACATCTTTACATAATTAAACAAATATATGGCATCAAGATATCATCACTTCAGCAGTAGGATTCTAATTTTCAAATTCTAGAATGAAATCAGGAGTAGCAATACTAAATTGTTTGGTGAATCACTTGATTACTCTTGGCCAGCAACTTAAATGGTTCTTTCTTATGCTTGATATTGGGTTTTGTTAAATGATCTATGTCTCATCAGGTGAGATTTGTCTGTAGAAGTGGAATGACTTTATTTAAACTGTATTGTTATACATATGCACATAGATATATGCATTGTATGCATTCAAAGTATTTAAATAATATTATTTCTTATGATACAAACTTCCAAAAGTTTCAGGCAACCAGTAATTGTGCCCAGCTGTATGAACCAAAATGACTATCTTCAGGCTGTGTTAACCCTAAGTGTATAAAAGTTACACTCATATTTTGAAAGTAACAAACAGCTCTGTAACCAGACTCAAAACCCATTTGATAGGAAGGAAATCAAGCCCCGTATGATGAAACACAGCCATTGACTCGGGTCTTGTGAAATCCTGGTATTCATAAGAACTCATAGCTACTACTTCAGGCAGCATAATTCTTAACTGCAGTCTAAGTATGTATCTTCATACCCACAGATAGCTTATACTCTCATCTCATATCAAGGCAACTTTATTTTGCAATATATATATATATATATATATATATATATATATATATATATATATATATTCAGAGGAAACAATGTGTTAAAAAGCACAGAACCTGTGCTTGTTGGGTGCCCAACTCCAGTAGACATTGTTAAAATATTTCCTGCAAGTAATGTCTGTTAAGTATCATATAAGAGGGGGAGAAAGATTGTGAGATTAAAAGGAAGATGAAATCTGTTGTAAGATGTTGTGTTCTAGAAATACTATGAAAGTTTCATTCATTATACCTTCTAGTTGCACATGAGCAAGCCAGTAAAGGTTTTTCTTGATTAATAATTGATATGGGTTTGGCTATCCCACAGGTCAACATGGCAGGGAATCTCTATTTATATAACAGTGCATAGTCTTTTTAAATATTTTTGAGTAAGAAATAATTTTAAAACAAAAGTACACACTTACAAGACTTTGTATATTTATACTTCTAGAATCATGTAAATTTTCAAACTGGGATAAGGAATCCTTTTAGAGAAAACTCTACAGTGAGTCAGCATTATGAATAAATGTTTTTTTTTTTTTTTTTGTTTATTTGTTTTGTTTTGTTTGCGACAGGGTTTCTCTGTAGATCTTTGGAGCCTGTACTGGAACTAGACCTTGTAGACTTGTAGATCAGGCTGTTCTCAATCTCATGGATGTCCACCTACCTCTGACTCCCAAGTGCTAGGATTAAAGTCTTGCGCCACCACCAACTTGCAAATTATGTATTTCTGTGTCTACATCCGGGTCACATATACCTGTCAATTTGGAAGAGAGGCAATGAGAATATATGTGACTGTCTAAGAAGCACAATGTAGGGGCTGGAATTGCAGTTGGTTGCTAGGCACCTGACAGACAGGTGCTGGTAATTAACTCAGGTCTTCAGCCACATGATAGACACTTATCTTCTGAGCTTCTCCATAGTCTCTATCTAGGTTTGGACACTTTCCTGTCAGTTTGTAAAATACGTCCTTTTGTTCCTGATTGAAACATTTGTTAAGATGATTTTCACAGACATACATGCTGGCAAAAACTGGCAAAATACTTATTCATATACAATAAAATTTTTAAATTTTCCATAATGCTTTTTCAGTGTTATGCAAAATAAGATCCCTGAGATTAGCTTTTTGATTTTCACATCATATCATTGTAAATTCCTTTTTTTTTTTTTTTTTTTTTTTTTTTTTTTTTGAGAAAGGGTTTCTCTGTAAAGCCCTGGCTGTCCTGGAACTAACCCTATAGACCTATAGATTAGGCTGGCCTCCCTGAGCTCTGCCTGCCTCTGGAATAAAGAATTAAAGGTGTGCATTCTTTTTGCATTGCTTTGCATGTTTTATGCATGGAGGCATACTACTGTTTTCCCAGAACTTGAAAGGGTGTTAAATGTTTGAGGACATTCTGACATACTTAGAATTTAAAATAATGAAAACATATTTGTCCTGAAGTTCAGGGATAAAGTATTGCTGTTAGAGTTTTCAGTTAGCATCCATAAAGCCTGAGCTGGAACTCCTAGATGCAAGCCTTGATCACAACCTACTGTAAGGTGGAGTCAAGAGGATCAGGAGTTCAAGCCCTTCCAAAGCTGCAAATTGAATCGCAGACTGGCTTGAGACTGTCCCACAAATCTGACAGCAAGGCTTCCTTTCATCCTCCATTTTGAGCAACTTTTAGATGCAGAGTCCCTATTCTCCATTCTATTTTATCAGACATGCTTTCAAACTGATTTCCATACCTTTTCCATTGCACTTCAATATATTTGCAGAGGAATGATCAAGAATCGAGATTCAATCTCTCAGCCAAGTGTAAGTGTATGCATTTCAGCTTCATTCATATCTAGTCTCAGTTTCTCCGCACCATTTGCATTTATAGATATCCATTCTTTCTTTCTCCATCTCTCCCTTCTTCATCTGGCTCTTTCACTTCCCTCACCCCCTTCCCCTATTTCTCTCTTCCTTCTTCCCTTTCTTTCTCTCCTACAATTATTTTGTGTTTTCTACATTCAGGCTCTCTTTAAACTTTTAAAATGTCTTTCACCCTGTTTCCTATGAAATTCTTCCCTATTGGCTGTGAAGTGCCCGAGATGCAAAGAGCAGACATTACAGTGAAGAAAGTCCTTTGCATTCTTTCACTTATTTTTTTTAATATTTTCACGTAGTTTTTTATGTATTCATTACCTACTACCTTCACGTTTAAATCGTTGCCAATAGAAAATACATCCTGCTCTTTCAAGGACCACTTTGGACTTTTAAAAATATATCACATGCCTAAACATTTGTTCCTATACCTGGTAAAATAAAGCCCAGGGTAATGAATGGCTTGGGATGTGTTTGAAGGACTGCCAAGGCTGCGGGTGTTCTGAAGGATCTAGGACTCCAGAATACAAAACTGCAGCAAATTTCATAACTCAAATCTTATTTCCAAGACAATGCTTCTATACCACATATACTTACCTTACAGACTCACGGATCAGTTGACCAATAATTTATTTTAAATTGGAGGCCAAAAGACTCCAAGACACTGAAATGACTAAAGAGAGCTATACTTACTAGACTAGGGAGGAAAAATTGAACTGAGTACAATTGTACTGTAACCACAGGCAGTTAGACCTTGAAATTCATAACAAAGCCATAGTGTGGGAGATAACAGACAGATAATGCTTATGGCAAATAAAACATTGGCTACATGGGATATACTAGCCATGTCAACCTAGCAGAACTCTGGCATGGGACAAGCCAAGGTGATCAGACATTTTTAGAAGGGTAGAGGATAAGAATCTGATCATATTGTGAAATCTGTTTGGACATTAAATGTGGAATACTCTCACTAAAATTTTTAGAGTAATCTTTTTGAAAACGTGAAATCAGTTTGAATGAATTATTCAATTTAATGGATAAATAAAACCAAAGTTGTCCATTTTACAACGTTATTGGATATTTTGAAGTTTCTTACAAGTACCCATTCATATTAGGTTGAATTTATGCATCTCTTCCAATACTTATTAATTCTTCTCTATGTATCCATTAAAGTGATTTCTTGAAGCTTTCTGGAATGTTAATTCAGGTATCATACATCTGAATGCATAAAGGGATTGCGCAAATGGGCCAGGTGGAGATGGTAAAATCTGACTAAAGTTAGAACATGAAATAATCATGTGCCTTCACCTGAGCTCTCTGTGTTTAAGGGAGTTCTGCTGTGTAACTTATTATCACTATCCAGTAGTCAAAATTGCTTTTTCTCCTATTTCCTAGTCTAATAATATACAGATAAATTACAGACTATAAATTAATCAAATGAATAGAAAATTAAAGTATTGTTATTATTTATGAATGAGATATATCAGACTTTATGGGTTAGCAAGTGTATGAATCTGGTATAATTGAGTACACATATATTTGTTTACGAACTCACCATAACATTTCATTATATTGCCTGCCTTTAACTTTTTTCTATTTAAATCGTTCTGCCACTGTAATTTATAGAGTGAAAAATATTTTTAATAAATCTTGATATTATTTGCAGGTGGTTACTTCTGAATATTTATGAGGAGAGCTAACTAAGCTGGTATTGAATTTCTAGGTACAATATATTAGTTTTAATACCTTCGTGTGTCTCAGCAAAATAACCACATGATGGAGCTCTAACCCAGCAGAAAAAGCAAGTTGCCTGCTAAACAAGAATTTGTGCGTTCACATGTAAATATCTATGTATATTTTGAATTTTTCACAATAAAACTTAAGTAGAAGTGTAGCCATTTTTACATTATTCCCATTACATCTTTCTCATGCCTTCCAGGAGGCCATTTGCCCACAGATTATATGAGTCACATTTAAAATAATTTCTAACAAAAGGCATTTTTTTCTCTTGCCAACTAACAAGTGTCACAGTCTATATTAGCATAGAATTGCATTTCACTGGCAAGAGATTTTACTTCAAAGGAACTGTATTTAATGAAAATGACTGTGAATTCAAGTGGCAGTTATCACACACTGCAGTGGAGATGAAAGGAACAGCTCTCAAACACCATGAATATGAAAGTGGCTCAAATCCTTAAGGATGCACAGCTAATTGCCTTGCTAAGAATTACAGTTTCTAACCCCTGCCATCAATGGAATTTCTTTTCATTACTTCCTGCCCAGTTAGCTCTTTACCTGAAAGAGATGATTTATTTTATTTGCCTTTTTATACAATAAAATAAATATATAAAAAAAGTTGAGGTGATTTTAAGATAATTACAGTTTTCCTTTTTGCTTTTTTCCCCTTTAGACTCTTCTATATATCCTCTGTGATTTCTCTTTCAAAGGACAATTCTTAGTGAACTATTTTATTATATTTACCAAAAAGTTCTAAATAATTTTAACAAGGAAGATAAATTACTATTAATTTTTTATTGAAAAAGGATTATTTTCTCAAAATGTGTCTTGATTATGCTTGCCCCTCCCTTTACTGCACTGAAGGATGGCGCTAAGAAAACCAAACTCCTCAAAACATTAGGCTGAAGTTTTCAAAGGAACTAACTCCAGGTAAACACAGGCAATAATAAGATTTAAAATAGAACATCAAAAAGCTAAGCTTAGAGAGAGACAACAAATACAGGAACAAAAGGCAATCACCCACAAAGACAAGTGGGTGTCAATTGGTGTTGTGCAACTGTGGTTTTCTACAAGAAGAAACAGTTTATGCAGAGGAGAGCAACTGTGTCAGAGAAATTACTTATCAGGTCTTTAGACAGCAAAATAAACTCATACATGAGTAACTACAAGACTGTTTTGTAACAATGTTTTAGAAAAGACAAAATAATTAAAATGGATAATTTAATTTTGAAAACTTTAAATTTTATAGTTGAATAGTAGTACTTGTAATGATTGAAATGAGAAGGGTCAATGAACTCTTCCACTGAGGTCATACAACCTGAATAGTGTACACACAGGAATGAAGATCCTTGCAGAAATGAAGTCTTAATCTTTACAGCATGTGACACATAAGAATATACAGCATGTGACACATTAGAATACCTAGAGGGATCCAATTGGTGAAAAATCATGCATTCTTGAAGAATTCTTGGATACATTCAGTATGAAAATATGAGAATCATCTATTAGATATAATAAAATATGTATCAGAAAATCACACAGAACCTCACATTCAGATCTTATTAAAGATTAAAATGTTCAAAGGCAAACACAGAATATCTTCATTGCAGCAAAGGAAAGATTGGCTTGGAATACAAGGAAAAGTAAATTAGGCATTTACCTCTTGGGAAAATGTAACCCTGCAGATACTGATATGTGATCAAGGTGCTTAAATGGAAGGATTAAAAAAAGGAATTGTGTCACCCACTATTCCTGCCCTCCAGAAATATTGTATGTAAAAGTATTGGCATTTCCAGACATGTACCTTATGAGAAATTTCCATAGTAGATTGATCCTACGGGGGGTGGGGAGTGAATACAAAAGGCACTTCTGATAATAACATATCAAACAATCAAACGATTGAAGACACAGTGTGTCTATGAACAATATGTATTCCTATTGATGCTGTGACCAAAATATCAGATGTGAACACCTTAAATGTGAAATAGTTATTATGCCTCCATTTCTGAAAGTTTCAGTCTATGTTCCCTGTTCTTAGTGTGGCTAGAATTTATGACGAGGCTGTCATAATGGGAAACGGGCAGAAGAGCAACAAGTTACTAGAAACCCAATACTGAAACTTCTCCGAAGTTCCACTATCATTGGGGAATGAAACACACAAATCATGAGCTGATGCGCATCATTTCAGGTTCAAGCAACACAATCTTATGCTGAATCTGCCTCCATCAGTCTCTGGATGAAGGTTTTATGAGGACAACCAGGGTAGTCACTACTCCTATCACAAGTGATGGCCAGTTCAGGCTATGCATCCAATGTTGCCAGGAGTCTTAGCTGGGTCCATCCTTGTAGACCATGAAAATTTCCCATGCATCTGGATTCTAACGAATCCGTAAGTTCCCCTTTCCAATCATCTCAGCAGCTTCTCCCACAAACCAATGCACAACTGATCCCTCAGGTTCCCATGCTCATCTGTCCACAGTCCAACCAGATTTCCATTTTCTCTCCTCAGTGACACCCTTGCTTTATGTCTTGATCCCTCCTAGGTACCTAGGTCCTCCAGGACTGTGGATTGTAGTATATTTCCTTTGCTTTACAGTTAATACTCACTTATGAGTGAGTATACACCATATCGGTCTTTCTGGCCCAGGGTTACCTATTTGAGGATGACCTGAACTAAGGAAATTCTGCTGAGGGAATGGGGAACAATTATAGGAAGCAAAGGCACCAGGGGGCATTGGAAGAAAACCCACAGGCTGGCCTGGCTCATGGCAAATCACAGAGTCTTAACCAACAACCTGGAGGCCTTATGGGCCCGACTTGGCTTTCTGCATATATGAGATACTTGAGTTATTTATAAAGTGATCATTATTTACCTTCTGAAAAGAAAGTGGTTATAATTTTCCTATATTGTATGTGTAAATTCAACCTTATATATGAAGAAAAGCAATATTAACTTGCCTATCACAACAAAGGTAGCAGTCTTATTTGTAAATAATTTCAACATACAGTAAGAATTTACACACTTTAAAATAAGCATTATTACATTTGGAACCAAAATAATGCAGCTATTTTAATAGTAGCCATTAATATTTCTAAGCAGTTTCCATCGTATGTCCCGTTGCTTCTCTAATATTCCAAAAGTGCCTAGAAGTTATGGAATTCCAAATGCCTTTGCAGGACTATGTATTGCTTCATGATGCAAACCCTTGACATACTTTTCACAGATAAACCTGCCAGTTATTTATGTAGTCCTAAACTCTCGGGTATCTTACCTTTCAGATTCTCTGCTTCAGATTGTTAGACAGATAGGACCAATTTAAAATCGACATATTGAATCTATCTGCTTGTAATAATGGGACCTTATAATTTAGAATTTTTCTAATGACCCAATACAAGAAAGAAAAAGACCATTCTAGTATGGAAATATTTGAAAATATCATTTCTGGAAAACAAAATGATCAAATTAAGATAAAAACAATAATAGGTAATAAAAAATAAAAAAGAAGTTCACTGTAATGCTTACTGATACACAGCCATTGTTTTACATTTCATCTTTATAAGGATTACTCAAAATAATGATGTTAATTTTTAATTAATATTTTTATTTCTGATTATAAGTTGCTAATTTCAGCAATAAATTCCCACTTTTATAACATGTCTTAACCTTGATTTGTTCTGTACGTGTTCAGATTATACAGATACATTCACAGGATACCTGTGGAAAAAACAGAATTTCTGGTCATAATTTTATGCACTAAGAACTGTATGTTCTTAGTGTAATTGACATTGAAACTTTCAAAACTCATGAAGCATGTCTAATTATACTAAATGAAATTGCTGTTTCCAAAAAAAATGTAGTAAACTTTGAAAATATATGGGAATTCCAATGATTTCATTTGTAATTAACCACACATAAATTGCAAAAGGCAAACCTCATGCATGATGGGGTATGTCTATAATCTGAGCTCTCTTTATCTAGGAGAAGGAAGCTCTGAGGTTAGAAGTCATATTTGGGTACATCGAAACTTCAGGGGTACTCTGAGATGCACAAGATTTTCTCTCTCTCTCTCAAATGAAATAAATAAATACGAACACCACACATAATAATAAAATTCATGTTATGTAGTCATCAACTTTCTAGTAAAGACATATTTCATAGTAAAATAAGTACTTTTTTTAGGTACCATTCAATGTTGGATACACTTATGTTAGAATACATTTTCAATCACATGTTCATTGATTGAATATATTACTGACAATATGAACCAGAATATCTTCAACAAATGTGTTTACACACAGTAATCACTTAAGTTCTGGTATAAACAATTAGCATCTTCAAAAAAAAATAACTGCTTAAGAAACATTGTATTGATCTATTTTTTTA
The DNA here is from genome assembly GCF_943737965.1 of Phodopus roborovskii. Classification (NCBI taxonomy): domain Eukaryota; kingdom Metazoa; phylum Chordata; class Mammalia; order Rodentia; family Cricetidae; genus Phodopus; species Phodopus roborovskii. Next base: position 11,415,106 of record NW_026126511.1, on the reverse strand, counting down.
GTACATCCAGCTAGACAGCATAGCTGTATGAAGGCTTATAGTTTCAATAAAATGTATTTTTAACAATTATGTTCTTAAATCAAATTAGTGTTGGTTGGAGAACAAACACCCTAAAATGTGAATCCTAAAAACAAGGGATTGATGAAGTACTTAAGAAGCAACTTAATCACAATTCTCATAATTAAAGCACTAATGTGAAACAAGTGTTTGAAACACAATTTCTATATTGTGCTCATTAAAAACGAAACTTCTATTCTTCCTGAGATTGGTATGTACCCCCCCCATTTCTGTACTTAGAATATAAACTATCTATTCTACTCTACATCATGAAATTAAACTATAATTCATGAAGAATGGTTTTCTGTAGTTATCATGAGGCCTATTCTCAGAAAACTGAACACAAGCTTTGCTAAGTTTCATAATGTGTCAAAGAAACATTTACCTATACTGTTTTGTGAGTCACGAACTCCCCCAATGTCAGAAAAATCACTGAAACAAAAATGTTTACTATTCTGTAATAGCAATAGAAAATGCATTTACTCTGGACCAATACATCTATTACCCAGGGATGTAAAAGAGAGAAGAATTGAGATAACAGCACGCCTTAGGCTAACTTGCTGCCTCCCTTTCCAACTGAGGTAGTATCACTGATATCAGAGCAGGACCAAAAAGAGTTTTTGTCTTTGCTTTTTACTGTTCAGATAAGATTTCTTAAAATCTTTACTTCCAAGGGTAAGAGAAACAACCTGCCATAGCATTGTTACTTGAAACAGTATCATAGGCATGTAAAATACAATTTTTATTCAATCATGAGATAATTCAAATACATGTGTAAAAGTAATTTTGATAAAGTAAATAATGTAATTAGACATCGATTTTTTTTTAGCATTTATAATGTATTTTCTGAACACAATGACAAATTTCAATGAAAATATGGCCATAAACCAAAACAAGATTCAGGTTGACTGAGGGCATAACAGCAAAATTCAGAATTTGATTTAGATAAGCTATGACCTTGGCGAGCTAGATAATTGAAATATAAACAATGACTTCTCTAACAGGATTTGCTTATTGATGTGTGAGTGTGTGTATGTTTAGAAATCTATTTCATATTGGCTGTCAGAAATTTTACTTCTTTATAAATACAGTTATCTCGGACCTACCAACAAAACTCTACCTATTTTCACTGTACTTAGATACTATAAGTAAATTGACAATAAAATATTCTTCAATTAACATTTCTAGGTATTTTTAAAAATATTGAATTGAATAAAAGTTTAAACACTGGCAAAACATTGTATCTTGCTTCTGAATATGAACTGTATAGTTATTTAGCTGCCGGTGTTTCCTAAATGAGGTAAGAAGGAGTGTAGTGCCTGTATATGTCATGATTCTCATAAGAAAGACTGAGTTTTCCAGAAAGATGTAATAGCTGAGGAATGCCAACCCCACAGTTTCCATGACTCTAACACTGGGATCATGGATTAGTAGGAATGACATAATAAAATTGGCTATCCTACTGAGAAGCAATTTATAGATTCAATATAATCCTCATTAAACTTCCAACATGATCCTTTACAAACCTTGAAAGGACAATAAAAACCTTCATATGGAAATACAAACTAACCAGAATAGCTAAAACAATTCTGAACAAAGAACTACAGAAGAGTGAAATTGTGTTCATATTCATCACTGTGTCCAAAAGTCAAGTACTTGCGATTCAAACATTTCAACATAAAACTGGACACACTGACCTTGAAGAAGGGAAAGTGAAAATGACATTGAACACATTGGCACAGCAGAGGAACTTCCTGAAAAGAACATCAAAAGTTAAAGATCAAAAATTAATAAGTAGAACCTCATAAAACTGAAATGTTTTGTAAGGAGAAGGGAACCATGAATAGAACAAAACAGCAGCCTATATAATTGGGAACCAATTTTACCAACTTGATGTCGTATGGAGGGCTACTATCTAAAATAGTTGAAGAATTCATCCACAAATTAAAAAAAAAAAATCCAATTGAGAAAGGAATACAGATCTAAACTTAATTATCAACACAAGAATCTCAAATGGCTGAAATAAACATAAAGAAATATTCTGTATTAATAGTTATCAGGAAATGCAAATCAAAACAACTTTGAGGTTCCATGCTACATCTTTCAAATTGCCTAAGATCAAACCCACCAATGACAGCTCATTCTGGGTGAGATGTGGAGCATGGGGGAAAGTTTTCTATTGCTGGCAAGAGTGCAAATTTATATAAGGCCGATAGAAATCAATAGGGTGGTTCCTTAGGAAATGGGAAATTGATCTACCTCAAGATCCAGCTGTGCCACTCTTGGGCTTATAACCAAAAGATGTTCCATCTTACCACAAGGACACTTGCTCAACAGTACACATTGCGATTTTCTTCATATTAATCAGAAACTGGAAGCAACCTAGATATCCTTCAACCAAGAAATGTATAAAGAAAATGTGGTACATTTATAGAACGAAGTATTACTCAGCTGTTTTTTTTTTTTTTTAATGACATGATGTTGTTGGGTGCTGTTGGTGCATGCCTTTAATTGCAGCACCCAGGAGACAGAAACAGAGGGTTCTCTATGAGATCAAGGCTAGCATGATCTACAAGGGGAGTTCCATGAAAGTCAGGACTGTTATATTTTAAACACCTAAACACCTTGTTTCCCAAATAAAAAATAATCATAAAATTTGCAGATAAATGTATGGAAATAGAAAAAAAATTATCCTGAATGAAGTAACCCAGACCTACAAAGACAATCATGGTATGCACTCACTTGTAAGTGGATATTATCTGTTAAGTAAATAATAATCATGCTACAATCTAAAGATCCAGAGAACCTAAGTAAGCAGGAGGGCTCTAAGTGGCATGCAAGGAACTACCCAGGAAAGTAAATAAAATAAATTTGGGGACTGAACAGTGGGTAGATGGTGAAGGGAACAAGAGATATCAGATAGAAAAAATGGAATGGAGGAAAAGAACTGGGGAGAAGTGACTGTAATTGAAGCATGTATGGGGAATGGTGGGGAAATCTAGTACATTGATAACTCCTTGGAATCTACAAATGTGACTTAACCAAGAACTCCTAGTAATGGAGGACACAGAGACTGAATCAGCCAACAACCGGAGGTTGGATAGCTCAGAGACCTATGATAGAAAACTAATCAATGAAATGAGGTAATGATAGTCTGCTATACTCGTAGATCAGGGCATATTTCAATCTTCATCAGAGAGGTTTATGATGACAACTAGCATATTAATAATTTTCTATAGAAAAGTTAATGTAAGAGAGGATTCAAAAGCCAGAAGACATCTTCTTGATTTTCCATTCTAATGGCAGTCCTGTGCATTTTTATGTGATCTTATCTATTTGTTTTACAATGGCCTTCCATTCTGAACTCTGAAACCTTGGTCACACATTTAGATCCCACTCTCAAGGGCCACAAAATGCAGGCCAGAAAAAAAAATTTCCAAAATTCTCCTCCCAAGAAATTCCCTGGTACCGAGCTGACATTTCCTGCCTACATCCATCACTTCACTTATAACTGAGACTAAGACACAGTCTAATACCATGATGTGCATGTCTTCAGTTACTTGAACTTCATCTTATTTTAAATGCTTCATATGTTTCTAAAGTTTACTGAACAACTGAGAGCAGTCATCAGTCTTTGTTTGCTACCTGTCTTATTTTACCATCCATTTTTGTTTTAAGAAAAACAAAAAAATAAATCAAAAGTTTGCCTTTGTCAGTTGATGCTAAGAATGAAATCATAGTCTATGAATTTACATCAGACATGAATGATGGACTCCTGTATTTCTCATAAAATCCAATTGATACTCTAAAAAACAGAAACAGGTGCCTTTAGGCGCTCTTTCACACTGTATTCCAGACATAAATTTGTAAGAGGAAATTTCCTCACGTTTCTTCTTATGGAACTAAATACAGAGTTCTAGGATTTTCTTCACCATTCACAATTCTTTCATCCTATGCCTTCTTACAAATTAAATTTTACTCAGCAGAAAGTATTGTCTCAATTGAAAGTAACTGATTTTCTAAAAATTTGATTTTATATTCCAACCACAGTTCTCCTTTCCAACTCTTTCCATACTCCCTCAGCTCCAGCCAAGCACACCCCTAGTTCACTCCTTCTTACAAGCAGGGGCTCTCATGAGGAATCAATGAAGTTTGTCACAATAGGTTGGGACAGAGCCCAGCCCCTCTCCTGTGCATTAAGGCTAAGCATGATATCCCATCATAGGGAATGGCTTCCAACAAGATAGCTCAAATACCAGGTTTGTATTGTGGTCCTACTGCCAGAGGCCCCTCATATAATCTAAACTTCACAACTATCTCCCACATATGGAGGACCTAGTTCCCTGGAGTCTCCAAGCTGTCAGGCTAGAGTTTGTGGGTTTCCACATGCTTGTTTTAGCTGTTTCTGTATATTTCTCCATCATGGACGTGACCTGCCTTGCTCATAAATTTCCTTTAGGTTCTTGAACTAGATTCCTGGAGCTCTTCCTTTTTCTTGGTAGTAGACCTCTTAATCTGGTCCATCAATTACTGGATAAAGGTTTGATGATGATAGTTGTTATACTCAACAATCTTCTTGTAGAAGTGGGCCAGTTCAGGCATCCTCTCCACAATTGCTAGGAGTCTTAGCTGGTGTCCTTCTTGTGGAATCTTGTAAGTTACCCTAGCACCAAGTTTCTCCCTAACCCTATAGTGACTCACTCTATTAAGATAACTCTTTCATTGCTCTTCAACTGCATCCTCCTCCACTTGACCATCCTGTTTCTTCATGTTCTCATCCCCATCCCTTTCTCCTTGGCATACACCACTACCCCCAGCTTATCCGGTAGATCTCATCTTATTTCCCTTTCAATTGTAATCCATGTGCCCCTCTTGTTACCTAGTTTCTCTGGAGCCTTGGATTGTACTCTACTCTTTGCTTTACATATAATATCCACCTATGAGTAAGTACATAACTTGATTGTCTTTCTGAGTCTGGGTTACCTCACACAGCATATTATTTTTAGTTCAATTTATTTGCTTACAAATTCCGTGATGTCATAACTGAACCTTACAGTCCTATACCAGGAAGACCTAAATATCCCTAAGTAGAAGAAGCAGAAGAAAATGACCTTAAAATAAATTCATGAAGATGATAAAGATCGTTAAAGAAGAAATGAAAAACAGAATCCCCTGAAGAAATGTATGAAAAGACAAAAATTAAATTGAAATAAAAATCAGTAAATTATTTAAAGAAAGCCAGTAATACAAAGAAAATCCAATCAAACTAGTCTAACACATGAAAACTAAAATAGAGGCAATAAAGAAAACTAAAAAATCTGGGTAAGTGAACAGGAACTATAGATGCCAACTTAACAAATAAGAAGTGGAAAAGAGAATCTCTTCCGTTGAAGATATGATAGAAGAAATTGATTCATTGGTCAAAGAAAATATTAAAACCAACAAAATCATAACACAAAATATCCAGGAAATCTGGGACACTTTGATCTCTGTGGAGTTGGTTCCCATACTCCATGGAAACTAAACACAGGTTCTTGATCTATTTATTTGTTAAGAATTTTATAAATTCTCTTAACAAACATTGTCTAATTTGTGCAGAGTGCTTGCATTTTCTTCCTGCTATTCATTTTATTTACCATTTATTTATTAAAATATATTTCTATTATTTGGGAAAAAGTTAATGGTTTATGGCACTGCCATTAAACTGATAGCCTTGTCCTGGTGTTTCAGGGATTATTAGCAATAAATGATTCTTAGAGAAATTGAGCATTCACTTACCCCTCCTCTCTTTTTCACCCCCTCATCCCTCCACAGTGCTCCTAATTTACTTAGTTCTTTCCCCTTTCCCCTTCTTGGGGGTTCCATGTATGTCTCCCTTGGGATCCTCCTTGTTTCTTATCTTTTCTAGGTTTGTGGATTGTATGCTGATTATCCTGTGCTCTATGTCTTATATACACTTTAAATCTGTATAGTACAAATGTATGATTTAAACAGTTGTAAAATGAAGTTTAAAAAATTGTGTGAAACTCAAGCACCTAAGATATTATGAAAACTAAATGATTATAAGAATCTTCACATAAGTATATATAGCCAGTTTTACTTTATAAAGACTGTAAGTGTACAAAGTACATCAATCCATTTCATTGTATAATAATGTGTACTGTCTATATAGTATGTTCAAAATGAGTACATATGTAAAATACATACATATACAGCATATTGGAAATCATCACTATATTCTCTTTTATTGTATGCTCAGTCCTAGAGAAGGAAGTTATGTTATACCATATATTCTATCCATGGTATTAATATATATATTCAAAGAAAAAAACTAAACTGTTACTGAAAATTTTAAGACCTACAGGGTTGACCTTCACATCAATTGAAATGAACACATGAATTTCATAAATCACATTGTGTGCTATATAAAAATTATAGCAAGAAAACACCAAAAGAAGTGAATTGGGTAATTTCACTAACACTCAATATTCAAATGTCCTCAGTCTTCATGAGTAATCAGTTTTTATTACTAGAGTTAAGGTTCATACAGGTACCATTTTCTTTGTCAAGGTCCTGTGGCTGGGGAAGAATCTACTGTCATTACTCTGTTTTCACTCTGTTCTTCTGGCTGCTGAGGCTTAGGGTTGAGTAGAGAGAGTCTGCTGATGTTGAAGATTGGGCTTCTTCTGATGGCCTAGATGATCTCTGGTCCAGTAGCCATTTTCTGTCCTTGTTTGGGGATGCAGTTCTGGCTATGTGCATGACCAATGACCTGAAAGTGGCCTTTAGAATGCTGCCCTGACTTCTGGTAGGTTAGGAGGCTGATCTCTGAGGTTCACAATGCTGTTTTTGCCTATGGTATTCAAGGTGCTAGTCTGGCTTCTTATGGTGTGTATAAGGCTTCTTCTTGAGGTCTGGGCTAGGACACGGTGATGAAGAGAGGATGGCAGATGGAATTTTACTCAGGGAACATGAAGTCAGAGTCATTCTTGGGGTTCAAAATGCTGGTCTTGACTCTGGTGGAGTAGGAGGTTTCTTGAAGAGGTGTAGACAGGGATAAGGTAGCAAGGAGAGGCTATTGGGGTTATGCTGGGCAGGCTTGGGTGGGACAATGGGGGTGGGGTTATGCTGGGCAAGTTTGGGTGGGGCAATGGGGGTGGGGTTATGCTGGGCAGGCTTGGGTGGGGCAGTGGGGGTGGGGTTATGCTGGGCAGCCTTGGGTTTGACAATAGGGGTGCCTTGCCTGCCTCTGATGGAGTTAAAGGCTTCTTACAGAGCTGCTGGCTGAGATATGATGAAGAGGGAGGGGTCAGTTGAACTCATGTTGGGGAAATTCAGGTTGGCTGGTAGACTGATTTATCTGGAGTTCAGGATGCGGTGAAATAGGAGGCTCCTGCCAGAAGTATGGGCTTGGATTTTAGGATAAGAACGGGGGTGTTGGGATTATGTTTGACAGGCATGGGCCTGCTTGGGGATGGAGGACGGCAGTTTTAAAGAAGGTTCATGATAGGCCTCTGCTGGAATGAGAGGCTCCTGTAAAAGGTGTGGGCTTCTGGGTAGACTCAGGGGGTTGTGGGGCTGGGGGGGGGGGGAGGCCTTAACTTGTTTTGAGGAAGCTGGCCTGGTCTCTAATGAGGAAAAGGGCTTCTTAACATAGATTTCTCTATAAACAATAGTAAAGAATAAGGATAATGATGAGATAAGATGAAACAAAATTAATGGAATATGAAAAGAATACTGACAAACACATAACATCCTTTTAACATAAATCATCTAGATGTTTCAAGTTGATAAATCTGCTGCAGCATTTTCATGAATACCATTAAAAAGGAAAACAACTCCTATTCCAACATTTTCCAGCAGGTGGCAGCACATCCTCACTCTTAAAGCCTAACATTGCAGTTCAAGAAAACCAAAAAGGAGGATTCTGGAAGTAGTAGGGAAGAGATTCAAGATGTAAGACAGGGAGAGCAGAATGTCTGCCCCTCTCTCCGGTAAGACAAGACCACGTGGAAATATTTAGATTGATAGAAACTGGTTAATATTTAAGGTAGAGCTAGCCAATAAGAAATGCTACTAACAGGCTAACAGAAAAACAAAATAACAACAACAAAAACCAGTAAGAATTATACAGAAACTGGAAAGGGAGGATCAAGAGGAGAAGGGGAAGAAACTGGGCGTGGCAAGGAATTCTAGGAAAGACAAAAATTAGGTGCCATTTGAGGAGAAGTATGGAAATGTAATTCAGTAGAAACCTCCTAAAATAATACATGTATGAAGGCAATCTAAGTAACATACCCAAATAATGGGGGACTAAGAGCCCCAACAGTTGTAGCCAAATGAAGCTTCGAGTATAGGATGGGTTATATCAATTGAGTCTTTGGTCAAAGGGGTCCCATGGGTCCCAGCCTGTTGCCAACACTATAGGCTGCTCTCCACACATGGGTGAGAAGGCCCCCCTTGTTGAAGAAATCACATGCACAATTCAGTCAACAAAAAGAAGTTGATTGACTACATACATAGACGCTTCATGCCTACTTGCTAATATCTTTGTTTCAGTAATATACTGCACACTACCAAAGGAGAAATATACACAACTATCCAGACACAAAACCTTTGATCTACAATATGTCCTTCTTGCAAAATATGCTAGTGTGACAGTGGAATGAAATTTGGTCCAGTAACCAACCAATGTCTACTTTGACTTAAGGCACACTCCATGTAATGCTACCTGTACTGACAGTACTTGAGTGAATGAGAACTTGAAACTAGATAGTCTATGGACCTAGGTTAAACCAAATATTACTGTTCCACAAGAGGAATATAGCATTAAAATACCTCTTAAAGACATTCTGCAACTGGGGAGGCAGACGAAGGAGGATCTCTGTGAGTTCAAATCCAGCCTATGAGCAAGTTCCAGGACAGGCTCCAAAGATACAAAGAAACCCTATATGGAAGGGGAAACAATCTGCTCTACTCCTAGATCAGTGACTTTCTCAGCCATCATTAAAGGAACTTCTGCTTGCAGCTGATTAGAATAAATATAAAGACACCATGGCAGATAATATATAGAGAGAATGAGAGACCTTCCAACACTTATCACTAACAGGATAACTCCATCAAGTGCCTCCCATCAGAAATAAGGAAACTCAATGGAAGATGAGGCAGAAAGACTGTAAGAGTCAGAGTGAATAGAGGACACCAAGAAATCAAGACTCTATAAGTTAATGTGACAACCTACGTATAGTTATGAATTGATAGAAACTATGGCAGTGTGCACACTGCCTGCATGGTCTTCAATAGCTGGAGCCTGGGAACTTAAAGAAGTAAACGCATGCCCCAATCCATTGGGGAAACAAGTAACTCCTGAGGGTAGCTGCATGCCAGGTATGTCCTCAACAGAAAATGAAGTCATTGAGATATTTGGAGGTTCCTTGTCTCATAATGACATACCAAGGCTCTTCATCTTTTTAAATTATCTTATGCATTTTTAGTTTTTGTTATGTATCCACTTTAGTGTTGACATATTAAGGGTCTTCATCTTTGTCTTTTTAAAACCATCTTATTAATTTTTAGTGTTTGCTTTTGTTATGTGTCCACTTTAGTGTTTTTACAGAATTCCTGAGTGTGTGAATGAGTGGGTCTCTGATTCTCCTGTCTTCTCTTGGGCTCTTTTCCTTCTGTTTGTTAAATTTTGTAAATTCTTATATTCTAGCAGTTGTTTTAGTCTATTGTGTCATGTCATATATTATTACATGAACACAAAATAACAGAAACAGAAGACATAAAACCATTTTCAGGGGTGTCATATATCTTCATAAAAGACACTTCAAAGCAAAAATAGCCCTTGCCACAATTATAATTTACATTTAAATACAGGAAAATAAAATTCAAGACTATGTTTAGTTATATTTTAAATTACATTGTCCCTGGGAATTATCTTCAATGTATTGAAATAATACCTCTTTGAGAGAATAAGAAATATTTTTGAAATCTGTTTGTATTGTACAATGATCTGATAGATATTATATATTGTGTATGATCTTAGTGATTCTTCTATATAACTAACCTAAGAAGAAACACATCACTTAAACCCATTAAAGAACACCTAGGTTTCATTAAGACCTGAAAAAAAATATCCACATTATCTAAAAGTGTGTTCCCCCTGTGTTTCTAAGTTAGTATCACCATCCAAATGGGTTTTCTCACTTTGGTAAATTCAATTTTTTTTTCTAACTGGCCATTTCCTTTTGCTCATTCTGCACATCAACCCTTGTTCTGTCTTACCAATCCTATTACTTAAATATGTATAGAGTCTGTCTGGTCCTTTCTATTGCCCTGTCACTTCACTGGTCTGGGGAAACATTTCACCCAGGTAGCCTAATAGCCTCATAAAGCAACTAGCAGCTTATATTATATCAAAATGAGACCAACAGTATATCCAGTTTGTGTCATGACAGCTTTTTAAAATTAACTCAAAGAATTCCAGTGATGCTGGCATATATTTAAGAATCCTTATTTGGTTAATTAAGTCAATTTCGTTAGGTTTGTGAAATAAACAATGAATAAAAGAAAATTAGCTAGAAGTTTGTGATGCAAACGAACAAAGAGCACTTGTAAAACAAAAGTAACCTGAGTGTATTAGAAATGGTTTGCAATGTCTGAAATTTCCATTCTTTACATTCAAACCATGACAGTGTTTATGTGTGGAATAGATTATGGGAGGGTATGAAAGAGCTTTTATTATGAACAGTGAGGGAAGAATTAGCAACAATTTCACACAAGGATTCCAAATATCTTGTGACTCTGATACTTGACATATAATTTTAGACTCAGCTTGAAATTCATGACCAAATGAGTAAACAGACTTTAGAGAGAGGGTGATAAGCTAGAATTGACTGTATCAAGAGGGGTCAGGGAGGAGTGTTGCAAAGCATGTTTACAACACACATTTCAAGAAAGAAACTCCTTGAAAAATTCAAATAACAGTTCAAGGAGAAATCTTAAGTTGTGCCATATTTCAAGACCAATTGAAATCTTACATAACCAGAGAAAATAGTAACAAAATAACTGCCTCAAATTTTGCATTAATTATTGCTTTTTATATTTGTGGGTTTGTTTTTTTCTTTTAGAGAAAAGGAAAAAAAAACATAGATAATAAAGTGGGATGGGTAAGGAGGTAGGAAGGATTTGGGAGGAACTGTTGGGGTGAAAACATAATCAAATAAGTCATTTGAAAGAAAATTTAAAACAAAGAAGTTGTATTTCAAATATTATAAAATTGACCACTATTTTCATATGTGGAAGGTACTTATAATCTTAATGGAATTGTTGTTACAAATAGATTATTAATTAGTGTGATTTAAAATAGCATTTGCATCAACTTAAATTTTTATAGAATCATGAGAAGGAACAGCAAAATCTTTCAAATATATTATAATACTAACATTTATTTCTTCTTAAGGAATACTTTTTATATCTTAAAAAATATTGAGTGAATAATTTGTACATTCATAAAAACATGATTTTTCAAAGTGCTACTCAATCTTATTTATCTTATCAATGATGAAGAAAATAAAATCTAGCCACTTTTGCATGTTGACTTCATGAATTTCCATTTATTAGTCTTCAGAATAGGAAGAATTAATCCTTATTACCACAATCACGCCTAATAAACTTCTTCAGTATTATGAAAAGTACCCTTCTTGATAATTGCAAATACTGCCTTTGTGCAAAATAAGTATGTCCTTAAGGTCTTTTGCTATTTAAATTATCATATTCTAGCTCTCTACTTCAGTCTAACTACTTCCTTACCATCCTGTCCCCCTCTGTGTCTCGCTCTGTCTCTGTATCTCTGTGTTTCTGTATCTCTGTTCTGCCTCTGACCTTCTCTCTCTCTGTTAGAGAAGATTGAGCCTACAACCTTGCTATAATAATAGTAAAGTGCCCTATTACTGAGATGATTCCCCTCTTCCATTTTTGCTTTTATTTTGAGAAAATCCTCACTAAGTTGGCATAATGTCATTGATCTCTACATGTTAACCCAAGCAAATGTTCAACTTGAAATTCCCTTGCTAAGGCTTGACTGGTAGCTGAGTTTGCAGGTCTGCAACTCCAGGCCTAGTGTAAACCATCCTTTTACTTGTCATTGCTGTTCTCCTTAGTTGTTATTTCCTAAGTGTTTACATTTAACCGCTCATGACAATGATGAAGACAAAGCTTCTTATCAGTCCTCTTAATTTGAAACAGAATCATAGCTATTGTGGTAGAATCAATGTTTGTGAAACATAACACGAAGAACATGCCTTCACTCCTACCCTTTCAAACAAAGTCATTGTTACCTTGTAGAAAATAATCAGACTGTTTTCCAATAGTCTCATGACAGCTCATTGGTGTGTTCAATCTATCCTCAATTCACTAATGAAACGTTAGTGTCTCTGTCTAGTTAAAATATTTCCATAATAGTTTATTGTAGTTATTGTTTGGGATTTTTATATATACATATAACGGGTTTTGATCAAATCCACCTTTTACCCCGTCTTTCTATACTTAGTTGTTGTTTTTCCCCTTCTCTTCATTTTCTTTGTTTTTACACTCATGGAGTCCTTATAGTACGGGCAAAGGTGTGCAGAATTACAGACCCATCCATGGGAACATGGCTGTCGATCAGCGGCTGCATACAAAAACAAATCAAAGTAAAACCACAAAAAAGTAGAACTGACTTTCCTTTGTTCAGTAGCAATAAACTGTCAACACCTTTTAAGCTACAGGTGGGCATTTGCAAGCTTCTCTGCCCTCACATGGAATTGAGTTTTATTTTTTTTTAATTTAATATTTCTTTATTATTTTATGTATCCATCCCAGTTCCCTCTCCCTCCCATCCTCCCATTCCCACCACATAATCCCCCCCACTTCATCCCCCATCCACTCCCCAAGAAAGGTGAGGCCTTCCATGAGGGAACATCAAGGTCTTTACACTTGCATTAATTGGTTTGGGATTCTGTAATAACAACAAGTAAAAATTTGTCTTTTCTTCATAAATTCAAATTATTCACAAAATTGAACCATACCCAAGATAGGTCCATAAGTAAAACTTTTAATTTATAGTTTGTTTCTTCAAAATTTCAGTTTCATGGATTCAAAAAATTGACATCTGGGCTTTTTGAGACTCTACTGCCTGTAAATATATTGCTGTGATCTGGGGACAAGTTACATTAGATAACTCTGTTCATATGTCCTTCAAATTTTGACATGAAATATCATATCATTTATTTATAGTGATTTAATCAGATCTAGTTCTAATTATTTCCTTGACCACAGGCTTTGATTTTCTTTCTTTTTCATTTGTTTATTTTCTTGTGAGTACTATTATAGCCCAAATACTATTGCTTCTTAGTAGATAATTGGGGAACCTTTTTTTTTTTTTTTTTTTTCATTCCTGCCTTATCCTTTGACTTACAAAACACATGAGAAACTGAGTTTTTGCATAGTGCCTCATAGCATGTTTGCTTATTTCTTTGTTTATTTTGCCTCTCTTAATTCTATGAGAAACTTAATCCCTTTTTTTTCCTGGTAGGCTGTTGGCTACATATCAGTGCAAAGGAACTAAGTAGCATAATTTCACATTCTCAGCATTGTGCCCATGCAAGCTGATATTTGAAGTGACATTATTCTTGTTTACTATTCACTGATTCCATTATCAAAAAAAAATGACATGAGACATCTACTGAAAGTCAGTGGGAATATGCTGAGGCTGGGCTAACTACTTACACCACCATGAAGAAGTCATCTAGGATGAGGTGGATGGGAGTTTTCTGGAGTTCACCTTCCTATAAAAATACCATCATAAAGGAGTAATGGGGAGTGTGGCTCAGTGGTTAAGAGCTTTTGTCACGTAATCTTAAGTAAGGAAGTTGAGATCTTCACCATTCATGTAAACCCTGGGTGGGTTCAGCAGCCTCTCTCTGACCCCTGCACTAGATGATTTTCTTTTCTACCCAGGACTATAAACTTTTTGTAGTAACAGTTACACCAAGAGATTACTAGTGTGGAATTTTTATGAAGTGTGTTATTGGCCAGGATGTATTATAATCCTGACTTTACTGTGTATGAACAGTAAGTGCAAATAAGTCTTTGCAGCAAGTATCTATGACCTATAATCAGTAAGGTATTGGCAAGATAATCAGGAGTTCAAGCAAGTCTTGGTTACATAGTGATCTTAAAGCCAGATTGAGATGCACAATATCCTGCTTAAAATATGCATAAATGAACAACTAAGTAAACAAATAAAACATGAAAGCAGGGCATTGTGAAAAAAGCTAATGAAAGCTACATGGGTTCTTCTATGGAGACGGCTACCCAGAGTGTAGAGCACAGTGTAGTATGTGTGCATGTAGTCCATGATCATAGGCTCAGGAGATTTTGGAGATAATGGTTTGGAACAAACAATGAAATAAACTTCAGAGCACAACCATGTGTCTGTCCAACTGTGCTGTCTATGTTGGAAACTTCTTCAGTGTATTCTCCACACTGATGCACCTCTGTGCAATGGATATACATGTTCTGTGTAAACAAGTGTATGCATCAGGGAAGATGCACTTAAACTTGTGTGCCCTGTATGTGTAAGTCAGTGGTTAATTTTTGCTATCATTCCTCAAGAGCCATCTATCTTGCTTTATTAGGTGGAATCTCTCTTTTTTCCAGTGGGACTGATACACATGAATTAGGATAGGCTGGGTAGATTTGAGGTCCAGTTTTGGTCCTCATGCTGGCATTGTGAAGACTGCACTGAATCTGTTGTTTCTTCACCCACAGGCAACTCTTCCTAGTCATTGATTAAATGATGGCAAATTAGTAATAACATTAATTAACACAAATTAATGAGACATTGCTACAAAGTTTGTATGTACATTATCTTTGGTAATATAATCTTTGTAATTAATCTGGAAATCACAGTACCTGGATATTTAAAGCAAAAACAGTTCTGCTTTATCTTATGATGCCATGATTTTAAAACTTTGTAAAGATGTGTTTCCTTATCTTCCCTTTATTGAAAGCAAATGTTTTTGTCACATAGTGTATCCTGACAATTACTTCACCTCCTTCTACTACTTTAAGTTCCTCCACATCTATCCCATCCACTTTTATTAGGAAACAAGCAGGCTCTTATAAGGAATAATCATAAAATAAAGAACAATATAGCTGATGGGAGATGCCATTCTGTAACTATGTTTCTCTTATTGGTTAATGAATAATGTACTATTGGCATATAGGAAGGCAAGATAGGGAAGACTAGGAGACAAGGAATATTCTGGGAGATGTAGTGAGGAAATTCAAGATGTAGAGACTTGAGAGTTCAGAGGTCCAGACCCTCTCTCCAGTAAGATAAGACCACGTGGAAACACTTAGAATAATATAAATGGGTTAATATTTAAGACATAGCTAGCAAAAAAGAAATGCTAGTAACAGGCCAACAGCTTTATATCTAATACAGTGTCTCTGTGTGTTATTTGGGACTGATACGGCTCTGGAAACAGACTGGCTGGAAAACTACTGGTAACATATAACAAAATAAAATATAATAAATAAAATTCATGCTAAAATATTGGAATTGGACAACACAAGTAGAAAGAAAAGAACCCCAAGAAAAGGGACAAGAATCAGCGACCCACTTGTTTGCATACCAAAGAATCCTGTAGTGAGATATTCACTCTTTCCTCACCTGTTGCACTGACCACAACCAATGGGCATGGGGATGGGGTAGACATGACCTGGGGGAACTAGGTCTGGGAAAGGGGTCTTGAATGCTGTCTTGCTTGCTGAATGGAGACAGACCTTCTGGAGGCATCCTTGCTACCAGAAACCTGCTGGCCTTCATCTGTCTCTGTTGTAAGTTATCTCTCCCAGAATAATCATCTATTCAGCCTATCTGATTTTCCTGATCCTTATTAATCCATGATAGAAACCTGCTAAAAGCTAAACTGACTGGAAGTGTATAATATATTCACAGACGCCTTGATCCAGACCCATGCACGTCTTGTGCTTTCTGAGGCAGTCTTTGTGAGTTTGACCATGTTTATTAGGAAGGTTTTGTTTTCTTGAATTCCTCCATCTTGTTTGGCACTTACAGACACTCTTTTTACCTCTTCTTCTATGGGGTTTCCTGAAGCATGATGTCTGAGTGATCCAATGTCTCTCAGTCTTTGCATAATGCCTGAGGGTACCAGTCTTTTATCATTTTAATGTTAATTGTTTTATATCAAGTTTTGATAAAATGCCTGGATAATGACATATTTTTTTATAATTAGTAAATTTCAAATCAGCTGAGAAGAACTAGTGCTTATGCTGAAATATAAGTTTGACATGTGGATGATCTCTAGGTTGTAACGACAAAAACAAAAAGCAGAAGTGATTGACAATTCTTTGTGGTGTTGGAACATTACTTTCACTTTATTATTTCACAGTTTTTTAATCAGAGAAAACAATGTGACCTAAAATATTTTGAGTCAAATTTCATGTACTTGAACTTCTGTTTTTACCCAAAGGCTACTTCCTATTATTATAAAATGTTACTCAATAAGAACTCTTTTAGCATTTTTCATTATTCATTCATGTGCATGCTTGTTTGGGAACATCTGTGTGTCCATATCATCAAGTACCTGTGGAGACCAGAAGAGCTTCTCATAATTCTTCCAGGTACTTGTGAGTTCCCCACATGGACCATGGGGAAGGAAAGACACCTTGTACTATTAATTGCTGAGCAATACCTAGATCTCCCTAGATAAAAAGTACAGTGACAATTATTGAAAACTAGTGGCCTAGAATTCGAAAGAGCATGGGAGAAGTGTATTCTATTATAAAAAAAATTATATACTATAAAAACTTAAAAATTTTGTAAGAAAAAGAGCCTGAAATAATGTTTGTGGATACATTGATCACTCTTTGCTTCACTTAAAAGAACATAGGCAGGGAGGTGGTGGCTCATGCCTTTAATACCAGCACTTGGAAGCCAGGTCTGAGGCAGGTGGATTTCTATGAGTTTGAGGCCAGCATTGTTTACCAGAGTTAGTTCCATTACAGCTTCCAAATACATGGAGAAACCCTGTCAAACAAACAAACAAACAAACCCAAAAAACAAAACAAAACGAAACACAACATAGACACCTTTATTTCATATGCTGTCATTGAGTTAAAGTAGATAGTATCATATTAATTTTAAATAAAACACAAACAAATTTCCTACAATTGCAACTATGATTTTATAGAAAAAGAGTAATTGGTTTTATGAACAAATAAATAATGAAAAATTAGCATCACATTTAAATACTTATCTCTCAATATTTCTGCATAATAATGGAGTATTTTATTTGTCCTCAGAGATGCATTTGGGAAAAAATAAAATATTCAATCAAATCCGAGTTAAACTCTAATATGTCAGATATCTGCATAGTTTGCCACACATTATACATTTCCCTCAAATTTCACTAGATGGTGCTATGTATTAAAGCTAATACATTTTTGGTCTGTACCAAATACTTAAGTCTTCATGAAATACTTCCTTTAGTTATAATATATAATAATTTTGATGATAAAACAGGAAACTTTTAGTCTATGACTGTTCATGTTGCATTTATGTACATCATTTATGGTAATCTTTAATGATCCTAAGTGATGAGAAGGCAAAGATAAGAAGGAAATGACATCTTATTCCCTAACGGAACTATCAAAGATGCTTAATGATGTGTGGCAGCTTATTAAATTTATCAAGACTCTTTCTCATATTTTCTCTATCTCTATCACTTATTTTTGGTGGCTAATCAAATTATATTTGATAAATTGCAATACATTTCCCTTTCAAGAATATGTAGTAATTATTGACATACATTTATTGACCATGCAGAACCGACCTAATAAAACATATATATGCAGACTCTCATTTTCAATGTCATTTTCAGAGACTGCAGAGATGGCTCAGCAGCTAAAAGCACTTCAATCTCTTGCAAAGAAGATAGTTTTTGATGCCACAACTCACACTGTCCAGATGACAGATGTATGTCTACAGTTGTGGTCTCCATGAGCCTACTCCCCCACACAGAGAGTAGGGGGGGGAGAGAAAAAATACCAGAGAGACAGAAAGACAGTACATAGATAATCAATCAGCTACACATATAGCTTAAATAAAAATAAAAAGTAAATTTTTATGTAACTAATGCTATGAGGAATATTACAAAAATTTCTGTTAAAATCAATAGAAAAATTTTCAAACCAGAGAAGTTAAAGGCAACTTGTTAAGAACACTCTACTGTACAGCAAGCTTCCAAAATCATTATTGTAAGACATTTCAGAAATATTTTTTGATTCTGCATAATATGTCATTACATGCATAAATTCCTATTACTCTAATGAATATTTTAACACTTGAGACAAATTTGAGGTTGGAGATGATGCCCTGTGTCTACTTCCCTTCCCCTTGCTGTGACTCCATCTGCCTAAACCCTTAGCAGCCCTGTGGTCACTATCACAGTCTCTATGAGTTTATATGTCCATCAAACCTGCTGTGTTTAGAATCCCCCATTCCTTTGTATCTTCCATCACCCTTAGCTCCTAGAATCTCTTCACATTCTTTTTCACAATCTTCCCTGAACCTTTTAGGGAGAGATTTTATGTATTCCACTTAGTACTAAGTGTTTCAAGGTTTCTCTCTCTCAGAACATTGCCCAGTTGCAAGTCTCTATATTTGTTCTGATCTTACAAGAGTAGGAACCTTACCTGATGGATCTTATGCTTATGTAGCACTACTTCGGATTTTGTGTCTTTACTACATTTACTTGTGTGTTAATGTGCCTATATGTGTTTTTGTGCTTTTTCTTTGGCTATGTGTTTTCCCTGTTCACTTGTTTGTTTTATATTATTCAGGTTTATTTTTATGTTAATTTGCTGTATACACTATTTATTTATTTATATACAAGTTTTCTTTCTAATGAGTGCAGGAAAGGAGGATATAGATTTGAGTGGAAGGAAATCTGGAAGGAGTTGGGGGAAGGGAAACCATAATTAGTATATATTGTATGAAAACAATCTATTTTCAATGAAAATGCTAAAGTAAACATAGAAATATATTTGCTATTTCTCCACTATTTAATTTATTTTTTTTTTTTACTGGTAACATATCCAAACATCCTCATATAGGCTTATCATTTTGAAGTTGTCTTCACTTGATTATATGCTGAAATCACTTGATCACTTTGGAATAGTATGAAACAACTTCGTAGCCATGGAAGAACTTCAAGGGAAATATACAGTTTGTATGCACTCATTACAATGACAAAACACTAGAGCCAAAGCTTGTGTGCCACACCCTCAGTCTTGATATTTAGAACACATTGCCAAATCCACGCTCCTTTCCCGGTTCGCTGATGATCACCCTTTCCTTCCAATAAAACATGAACTCACTTGAACTTTCCAAAAGGTAATCAACTCATGCCTAACCCCGGTTTCTTTTTGTAATTCGCTGATCTAATACTTGGTTTATAAACAACTTGAAAATCTTTTAAAACATCCTGTGCTCTGTTTGCTGCAGACAAATTGGATGAAGGCTAAAGTTTACTCAATGTGTTAGACATAACACCCCTACTATGTCAGCAATATATTCACATAACTGCTTATCACAAAAAGCTAGAAACTTCTTTGGGTTAACATAATTTAAAAATGACTTGCATGTAGCTGTAAGGTAAATAGTACACATGGGTTGTATTAATTATGTTACTGATTTTAATACAGAAATTTCGATTGAAAATATAAATAATACTATGTGATTCTGTATGGAAAATTGAATCATTATATGTCTATATTTTTATTACATTTGACTCAAGAAAACAATAGTCAGTATATGTTTGGCAGTCAATAGATAACTTGTAAAAGCTAGTTCTGTTTTTTAACCACACAGATAAGAGAGATCAAATGCATGTCAGCATCATTAGCTATAAGTGCCTTTACCTCCTGAGCTATCCTATCAGAACTCTAATTACTATTTTTAAATACAAATTCTTGTTATTAATCAAATAAAGCTTGAATACAAGAAAAGTTCATCGAAAAGTCAAATAGTTTTAGTAATTTTATATGTGGTTTATTTTTACTTTCCATTTTTTCCTTTTTTTTTTTTTTTTTTTGTTTTATGTGTGTAGCTATTTTGTCTGCATGATGTCTGTGGAAAACATAAATGTGGTGTCTTCAGTAGCCAGAGGAGAGCATCAGATCCCCTGAGATTGGAGTTACATGAGCCACCCACATTGGCACTGGGAACGCTCCTCTGGGAGAGCATCTAGTGCTATTAATCATTGATTGACCTGCCTCTCCAGCTCCTTAATTTCCATGTTTATTCTGCTTTCCAAACAAAAACATAGTGCAGGAATACTTATTATATTGATATTATTAGTGTTTGGATTTTTGCTCTATCACTCCATTAGAAGCCTCACTTTTCATACAGTGCCTAATTTTTTTTTTTTTTTTTTGGCATGCATGTTGTAGGGACAGAGGAGCAGATTACTGTTTGCATGTGTCCATTTTCTGACCTCAGCAGTGTACAAAACATGACCATTTACAAAACACAAGTCAGGATAATGTCTTTTTTTCCCTAAGCTCACCTTTACAAGAAACACAAACAGTCTTAAAATATTCCTGCAAAGACAAAGCATGTTGGGAGAGTAGATGGGAGAAAGGACCTACAAACCCAGAACAAATACTCCTGATCTACTAGAGTAGTGGTTGAAAGATTCACAGTTGTCAAGGCAACAACTGGAATATTGATTCACATTCACCATCACAAATTATGAGCCAAACCTATACCATCTTCCTCACAGTACTCAGTCAATGATGACATGGAAACTTTAGAATCATCATGATGTTTCTGCACCATGTACTCTGCGTATATATTCTGGTTGCCAATTTAGCATTTTTATGGAATTTCAGAGTGTTGTGAAAGAGTGAGTCTCTGATATTCTTGTACCTTCATGAGGCTTGAAAACTTCTAGTGGTCTGTCCTGCCCAACTTTCATGTGATAATACCTTTATCTTATTATAGTTTATTTTGTTATATTTAAAATATGTAATAAGGGTTTATTATTAATGTAAGGCATTATAAATAAAAATAATTAATTTGGCCAAACATATTTAAGCAAATATACTAAATTCATGTTTGGATTTTTGAATAGCATGTAATTATACTATACTCAGAATTAGATGATCTATTCTAAGTTAAATATTTTAAAAGAATTATAACTTGTGTAGCTAAAGACTTATTTGTTTTATAAATTTATAAATTAATGAGGATTATGAATACAATATAGAGGCTTAAATTCTTAATCATAAATTCTTCAGTAATCTGTAAAGAATTCAAATGAGTCCAAACCCATAGTAAATTTTGTTAGTGAATTTATATTGAATTTTTTCCACTAAACACAGAACACTGAAAACTATTGTGGTATGTGAAAAAAGCATTGTTTGTGGTTATAAAAACACAGAGACAAAATATAGGAAAACATAAATGGACTGTCAAATGAAACATTCTCTTTTATTACTCAGTTTGCCTTCTTCCAGACCCCAAGAACCACAATGGATAAACACCTGTGTTTATGCAGAAGCACAAACTCAGTTATGCCATTTACAAAGAAAACATGGATTCTATTCACAATTGAACACAATGGACAAAAAGTCCCACTTCAAATGTCTTCATAGTATGGCATAACAGTCATAGTTACAAGGTTTTATTTTGAAACTCCTTAATACAGCAGACTGAACACATCTACTCAGTGAATCATAAGTGGCTGATAGTGAGGATCCATAAATCTACCCCAATTCAGATAGCAGGAAGATAGATCACAAGTTTATAATCTCATAAACCCTTATCACCAATTTTTTATTGTAACAGACTTACACTGGCCTTGGTATTGTGAAATATGGTTTATTATCTTTGTGCCAGGAAGTACTGGTAATTTGTGCACAATTGTTTTCATGTAATTACCTTTTAGTAGCATGCCTTACGTCCGATTGTAATAGTTAATTGCTAATTTTTGTTAAGGAAACAATAAATTTGTTCTGAAAATCTTGACAAAATAATATACTGCCACTGATGGGTTGGCAACTTGTATTTTAATTATTTATCATTTAAACTACACACTTTCACCTAAATTTGGGTTTCTACTGCAACAGAAGGTGAGTAAAAGAAAGATATAAAGGTTACTTGATGGGCAGTAATGGAGGGGTCCTAAAAGAGTAACAAAGCCCTCTAAAAACCAACCTGACAGATTTCAAAGGTATTGTATTCTTAAGTGCTCATTATGTAGATGATTGTAATTTGTGTTGAATTAAGTTTAAAGAAATTGAAACAGTGCCATTGTGTTTACAGAGTTTTCTAGGATTTGAGAAAATTTTTAAGAAATTACATTTCTTTCTTTTCAGTGCTGACTTGGAATTGTTTATTGAAAACTTCAGGAAAGAAAGAAACAAAGGAAGGTCTGAAATCCCTTTTTAAGTATATGGATTCCTTTCTTTTATTCCTGTGTATAAATTAATTGCTGGATAAAATGAAATTGGTGCCAGTGCATCCATCAATTATACTAAATTATAAATGAAAAAAGCATGTTCTCTTAATAACGATAACAGAGGAAATGTAAATACACTCATACAGAAACAACACAAACACCCACAACACATACACACACACTCAAACTCTCACAAATGTCAATTTACTAGTTTGAGAAGACTTATCTAAGATTTCCCTAGCTTAGAGGACAGGTGAGTTCTATGAAGTAATAATCAAAATCAATAACTCATTTGTGATTAAGGAGATGATTCATTAGACAAAATGCTTGTTAAGTCAATGCATATCTAGAGTTTAGAACCCCCCTAAAAGCCAAACAGGGAAGCATATTGTGACTATACTCCAGTACTTATAAGGCAGAGGCTGGGAAGCCTGGAAGAGCTAGCTAATTATGGTAGCCAGAAGTAGTAATTTCAGGTGAATAAGAGACCTTGTTGCAGACAATAGGGAGTAGTCAAGGAATATACTAAACATCACTCTCGGCTGCCACGTGAAGGCACTACTTCATAAAAGTAAATGTGTTTACTACACACACACATGTGCTTACCACACACACACACACACACACACACACACACACTTGAAATAATAAGTCAATTTTTTAAAGTTAATATTATTTTACCACATTCAGTCAGCTTTATAACTGAAAATCTCTGAAGCTTACCTGAGAGCTCAGTTAGAATGTGACTGTCATGCACTCATGGGGACTGAAGTTTGGGTTCCTGTCACCAAAATGGAAGACAGGCATTGTCACACATATCTGTAACTGTAGAGATGGATGCCTGTGACAGGTGGATCATTATAATTATGTGGCCATCTAGTCAAGACAACTGATGAGCTCTGGATTTGACTTGAATCTTGTCTTGAATGATAAGGAAGAGAACAATAAAGAAGTCTAGTGTCAATCTTTATCTCCTCCTGCTCATATGTATCCATTCACAAATATGTACAAGGTAACAGACATATCTTGCTCATGCCATATTACAAAATTTCAGCAATATAGAAAAAAATCTATGTAACCATTACTGTTTTAATGAATACAGAATAATAGAATGTTTAAATATATTTTAAATATTTTACACTGTGGTTATTTTTTCACATTTTTCTTTCCTTCAACAATAAATTCTGGTCATTTTTCCCTGACCTCAACTAATCTTAGAGCCCTGCCTCCCTACGCATTTAGATCATAATCTCTCATACTCTTGTGAAGAGAAAATCAAAAACTCAAACAAACAAAAATAAAGTATGCCAAAATAAAACAAAACCTTAAAGAGGACAGAGAGTGAAAGAGAGAGAGAGAGAGAGAGAGAGAGAGAGAGAGAGAGAGAGAGAGAGAGGGCAACTATACAGAAAATCAAGCAATCAGACAACCAAACAACAAGCCTGTGGTCAATGTGTGTTAACCAGCTAATCTTGGTCACAATGTCATTCCTGAATATGGTAGAAATGTCCAGAGTCACTACATTGGCGAAAAAAAAAATATCTCGTCCTCTCCTGGTAATTATGAATTGCAAGTAACTACTTCATTAGAGAAAGAACTTTGTGCCCCATTCCTCTTTCCAATACTTTGGTTTTTGGACATTTGAGCATATATATATATATAGGTCCTGTGTGTGCTGTCAATATCTGAACACTCATACATTTCTGCCCTGAGATGTCTGGAAGACACTGTTTCCTTGAAGTCATCCACCATTTATGACTCTTAAATTCTTTCTTCTTCATCTGCAGCATAAATACCTCAGCTGTGATTGGGGCTGTAATAAAGACATTCTATTTAGAGCTGAGGAGAAAGACGTCTTCACCTCACTGCATGCTGCTCAGTTGTGCATTTATGTTGGCATATTTGTGTTAATGCTCATATATGAAAAGAAATAAGTTTCTCTAATGAGAGGCGAGAGAATTCCTTAACTCTAAGTCCAATATTATGTTACTAGGCATAATTTCATTGTTATTGCACTTCAGCAAAATAAGTTACGAGTTTTTATCTAGGGAATATGACCTATGTAGTCTCAGATTCTTGGACACGCTAGTAGTGTTTGGCAATGATTATATGTCGTGAAGTAGAACTTAAATCCATTCGTTTCTGTAGAAAGTAATTGGTTACTCCAATATTATTTTCACCCCTAAGGTATTTTAAAACAGTACATTAAATGAATTTAAATAACTTGAAATGTTACCCTTTAAAATAGTGTGTATAATACACTTTCAGTTGTACAAGTATAGCCATTCTTATAAACATTTTATGTGCCATAAATGAAATTGTATACACATAAAGAATCACTAAGCATTTTTATCCAATGCTATTATCTCCATTGCTTCAAAGCCATCCATTTATTTGTTACCTCTATGAAACTGCATCGTAGATCTTTAGTAAGAATGTGTTCACATAATATATGCTTATAAAATATATGGTTTCTGAGACACAAGTGATTTTTTAAGGATTTACCAACTTGTAAGATACATCAATAACTCATTATCAATACCAAGTGCAACCATATAATAAGATTATGACTAAACATGATTCTCTTAATAATCAATTTATAAAACTGACTTATTCTAAGTTTATTGTGTAGACGTGTGCATTTTGGGGGGATGGGAGTGTATTCAAGCATTTGTGTGATTTTTGTTTAAGTCAGAGGACACCTATAAATATTGGTTATTAGCCTTTCCACTGTTGCTCAAATTGTTAATTGGAGTTAGTCTTGTAGGTCTCTAGACATTTCTTTAGGTTCAGTTTTCTCTTGAATCCTATAATAGCTCTCTCTATTATGGTCTTTCTCTCTCTCTCCCTCCCTCCCTTCTGTCTTCTATACCTTCCCTGACTCAATCTTCCTAGTCCCACATGCATTCTTCTCCTCCCCTTCTCTTTCACCTAGTTCCCTCTCCCTTCAATGCCCCTCCCACTTTCCATGTGCTTTGGAGAACTTGTCCCTTTCCCCTTCTGTGAAGGACCTTATATGAATCTCTCAGAATCCTCCTTGTATCCTATGTTCTCTGGAGGTGTGAATTATAGGCTGATGATCCTTTGCTCTAGGTCTAAAATCCATATACGAGTGAGTATATATCATGTTCCTCTTTGTGTGCCTGGGTTGCCTAATTCAGGATGGTTTCTTCAAGTTCCTTCCACTTGCATGTGAATTTCAAGATATTAGCTGCTTTGTCAAAATCATATGTTCATAGGTGTGTGGTTTAACATCGATGATTTCAATTAGATTCCATTGGTCTACCTGTATATTTTTGTACCAAAACCAAGCTGTTTTTATGACTTCAGCTCTATAATAGAGCTTGAAGTCAGGGATGGTGATGCCTCCAGAAGTTCATTAATTATACAGGGTTCTATTTGCTATCCTGGGTCATTTATTTTTTCATAGAAAGTTGAGTATTATCCTTTCAAGGTCTCTGAAGAATTTTGCTGGGATTTTTATGGGGACTGAAATAAATCTATAGATTGCTTTTGTTAAGATTGCTATTTTTTACCATTTGATCCTTTCTATCCAAGAGCATGGGAGATCTTTCCATTTTCTGGTATCTTTGTAGTATATTTCTTTAAAGACTCAAAGTTCTTGCTACATAGGTCTTTCACTTTTTGAGTTAGCATTACCCCAAGATATGTTATGTTGTTTGTGGGTATTATACAATGTGATATTCCTCTTATTTCTTTATCTCCCCCTTTGTCCTCTGTACATATTATGGATACTGATTTTTTTTTTAATTTATCTTGTATCCTGACACTTTTCTGAAGGTGTTTATAGGCCTTGGTGTTCCCTGGTAGAGTATTTTTTGGGGGGGATATCTATTCAGAAAATTTTCCATTTCCTTTAAATTATCTAATTTTGTGAATTACAGGTTTTCAAAGGATGACCTGAATAGTCTCTGGATTTTCTCCATGTCCATTGATATTTCTCCCCTTTCATTTCTGATTTTGCTAATTTGTATGTTCTCTCTCAGCTTTTAGGTTAGTTAGGATAAATGCTTTTCTATCATGTTGATTTCTGGAAGAAAGCACTCTTTATTACATTAATTCTTTGTATTATTTTCTTTGTTTCTCTTTTATTGATTTTAGCCCTCAATTTGATTATTTCCTGTTTTTTTTCCTTTTCCTCGATGAGTTTGCTTCTTTTTGTTCTAGAGATTTAAGTTGTGCTGTTAATCTCTAATGTAACTATTTTCTCATTTCTTCATGTGATCATTTAGTGCTATGAGCTTTCCTTGTAGCATTGGTTTCAAAGTGGCCCATAAGTTTGGGTATATTGCGGTTTAATATAGATCAGGATAAACAAGTATGCCGAACAGATGTTTCTTCAGGGAGAAATAACTTACAACCTAGACAGATGAACACCAACACGTTCCACCGGATGCTCTCCTCTCCACATCCCACCAGCGAGAAAGCTTTCCCAAGCTTCTCCTCAGACCTAGTTCCATAGGTAACTTCCACCCCTGGCTCCACCTCCAATGGGAGTGGTCCGTGCCACAGAAGAATATCTCACTACATGCATATGTTGTGTCTTTATTCTCATTGAATTCTAGGAAGTGTTTAATTTCTTTTTTATTTCTTCATTGACCCAGGAAATACAAGAAACACACCTCAACTTCAAAGACAGGTGTTACCTGGCATTTCTTAGCAAATCTTTTCCTAAAAATTTAATATTACAATGTGATGATAACTAAATTTTGACTTTTCATTGCTACTATATAAAAAATTACATAGATTCTATGTCCTGTAATGTTATTAATCAAATGTATTAGCTATGATATATGATTGCTTCCTGGGAATTTCTCTGTAGAGAATGATGCCATCTATTATCAGAAGGTCACATGATTTTCACAGTCAGCTTCTCGTCATATGTATGCATATGTATACAGCTGATTATCCATCTATGTATGGTGGTTTGGATGTGTCATTTCCTTTAACCTTCCATTCATAAGAAGTTGGATATGCAGTATAAGAATGTGGAGACCTGTGAGGGCTCTAAGACGCAGAGTCTGGTGGAGAGTATTTGGGGCTTTCCACCTCTGTTTTAGAGAAAATTAAAATCATTCTCATGTATTATGTGTTTGTTATAATTATGGTAACACAAGAACAAAGAACAAAGGCTTCATCGTGTTGTTCTCTGGATTCCTATCTACAGATGGATTTCTTCCCCTTATGTGTGTGAGAACAATTGATATACTGGAAGAAGAATAAATATCTGTACATGCCATGCTTACATAGAGTATATTTGCAGCTAATTGATCCCATGACTGTCATAGTGCATCTCCTGTTTAACACAGATAACACATTATTTCTTAACCAGGAAATGAAAAATAGTTCATAAATATTTAGTTAATACATACTGTAAAAATAAATATGATTGTTTTAACTTTAATTCCTTAATTTATGTGGTCTAAGTACCATTATTTGAATGAATATTTCTTTCTCAATTTAATTGTTTATCAACAGTATATGAAGAAATTATAGATACACAATCTGTCAAACATTATCTATTTTCATGAAATAATAACAAGATATCAAACAAAATAATAGAATTTCTAGTTATCATATTATTTGCCACTATTTGCAATGCAAATTCCAAAATATAAATTGTAATATCTAGAAAAGTAATGAGGACACCAGATAAACACTGACACTTTTTTAATTGATATTTTGATTTGAATTAACATGTACTTAGAAATTTTAAAGAACAGTGCAGTTTAACCATATACAAGAAACAGATAATTCAGTAACATACTGTGCAGTGTATAATCAATTCTATATAAATTTACTATATTTAATCATGGTGATAAATACTAAGAAAGTTGTCAATGGGTGACATCACTATAGTGCAAACTCTGTAGAGTGTACTTACAGAAACTATTATCATATTAATTGCTAGTTTAATATTAAAAGATCTTTGAGGCTGGGTGGGGCAGGCACACCCTTTTAATCCCAGTACTCATTAGCCAGAGGCAGGCAGAACTCAGGGAGTTCTCGACCACCCTGGTCTATAAAGCTAGTTCCAGGACAGGCTCCAAAGTTACACAGAGAAACCCTGTCTGGAAAAAGCAAAGAAAAAAAAAAAAAAAGACTGCTGTTATATGCATGGTCTGGTGTAGACTGAATCATCATTGTGCCGTTGCTACTTACCTGTGCCATTAAATTCTATGTTATACATCACTGATGCTTCTTATCTGTGCCATTAAAGCATAGTTGACACATTCTCTCTGATTGATTTTATTTCAAACAGACACTTTGTGCTAAGATTTATGATAAAGAGTTCATTCCTTAGTGATTGGACAGTGATGGATAAAGTAAAACCACTCAGTTACTACAATGATTGAAATAAAATAAAAGGAAATGTGTGTTCCAATTCACATACCACACAGATCAGTGAATTCCAGTAAATGTGGTAAAAAGTGACAGAAATCCATGCATTTTTGTTAAACTTACCAGCTTCACATGGATATTTCTTGGCTTCTTTTCAAGTTTTAGAACTTTGGGATCAAAATTTATATGCAGTCTTTGCTCTGGCATGTACAGTTCCTTCCCTCGGGTTGTTAATAAGCTATGCATCACTGTATTCACTGAAGTTACTTTTGTACACTTCAGGACTTGTTCTAATAAGTGTGAGGTATGAGGTTAACTACTATTATAGAAAAAAATCAAATAGCAGTATAATTTCAGATAGCTCTTATCACAGCTTTGCTCACATCTAACATAGTAAAACTATATCTAAACTTTATGTCTTTTTCTGCTTGACATTTTCTATAATTTCATTTCAATGTATTAATCACCGTTATTTTCTACAACTATCTTTATATTCACATTCCCTCTGCCTCTCTCTGCTTTCATCTTTATTGGAGTATTTTTCACATTAATATTATTATTTTAGTTCATTTCACTGTATAAATAAATTCTATATTTTCTAAAAGTTCAATACATTTGATTTATACAGTTTCATTTTTGATATTACAGCTTAGACTCTAAAGTCATTTTTCAAGATTTTTTATTAGCTGCTCTTTCTATGGTCTATGGTGTTTTCTGCTCTAGTTGCTCAGAGCCACTGGCTTTTTGTCCTACTGAAATGTCCAAAACATTGCATAGTTTTTACAAAATGAAATATTCAAGATGATGCTTTTGATATAATTATGTAAGGTAGTTACACCTTTGCTTTCTTCTGGAATGCTTTCTGGTAATCAGTCCATAGATTTTGACATTCTAGATATCATCAGCTTCTTGGTGTATTATTTTAACTCAGTTTTTGTTACTTCGCATGTCAATCAATTTAACACACTAGGGTAGGTGCTCTAGGGCTCTCTCTCTCTCTCCCTGCCTCTCTGTCTCTGTTTCTGTCGTCTCTGTTTCTGTCCTATTCTACTGCAAGTAGTCTTGTTATAAGCCCGAGCTATGCTCTTACTTGTGGGCCTCCTGCCTCTGTATCTCAAGGGAGTTTACAGCAGCCACCACCATTGACAATCTGGCTGTTCCACCTTAAGGAACTTCTAAATGCTGGGAATTCCACAGATGTGTGAACAGTAATTGCACACGTCTCAATTTCATAATTTCTATTTTCTATGCCTGCATTCACTTCTATGGTTACAATAGCCATAGCCAGCTGTTTAAATATCTTCTATAATATCTTCTATTCTTGTGTTTTCTGTTTTTTTTTTTTTTCCTGTCTAGTCTTGATTTGCTATTGACTTGGCTCTTTCATCAGTTTCTCCACAAAAGAGCATGAGAGAAGAATTTACAAATAATACATTTTATAAAGAAACACTGTAATTAGCGGTGTAAAAAGTACATGCTAATAGACAAAAGCTGAAAGAAACCCAGGAAGTAACCCTTTCAGATGATAATGTCACTGATTCACTTCCTGTTATCATACAAGGGAACAATCTGAGAAAGCAAATTAGATGGCTAGTTCTACCTGTGCAACAGATGGTTGCCAAATGATATTCCATTTTGGTTGCCTGAAAAGAAACTTAATTAATGAAGAGTTCCAAGAATTCAAGAGCAAAGAATGAGAAGCCATGAAAAATAGTGAAAGTCAATCACGTAACAGCTCCATATACAGAATCACCAGACCACTGAAAACTAGGACTTTTCACATTGTCTCAACAGTTTAAGTTTCCATATGAAACTTTTCGATACCTCTTCCACAGTTTGTGTCAACTAACAGAAGACTTTTAGTGTGGAATTGTGTTGTGCTTAACCCTTTCTTCCCATCTCATAATTGTTCAAATGTCTATAATGCGAGTGGCACAACCTCACACCCAGTTATCCAGACCTCTATGTTATGAGAAATATTTTATATTTAGTTGTATTTCATTGTCAAGCAACTGATGAGATCTGCTGCTCACTCATGAAATTTTTCTGTCACAGTATTTTGTGATTTGAAAAGGGACAAAGGATAAATATTCTGTTTTCTCTTAATCTATGAAGTTCTATTTTCTCTTCCTGGATTTTACAACATGCCACACAAAAAGATAAATGTGAAATATTTGAAGTAGAACATAAAATTGTAGGTGAATTTTTGCAAGGTAGGTGGCAGGTAATTGTCAAGTCCTGACAGAGAACATAATTGCCAAAACATCCTGAAATAAAGATTTCCAACAAAAAATGTTTACTTATGTTTCTGTATTGATAATGATGATAAATTACCTTCATATATATTTGTTTCTTGGCTTATATCTTTAAAAGACATTGCAAAAGAATCGTAAGAAGGGAATTCTCCAACTCATGCCTCAGCCTTTATTGTTTCCGAATGATAAGTACTTCATATTCAATATATTGAACTGTCACATTCCAGAAGTTACTCTTCAATCTTTAAAGTGTTTCAGTGGCCTTTAATAGTTCTGCTGATATATGAGTGAAAACAATCAGCTAGCCAGAGGTTTTCTAATTTATTGTCTGACTCTCATCGCTAAAATACTCTGAATTTCCAAGCCTTTTATTCAGTGAATCAATTATTACATAATCAAATAAACTGCTACTTACACATGTTGAAGTGAGAATCTATATGCAGCAAAAATGTAACCAATAAGAAATTCCCGTTACCTTTCTGATGTGTATTAAGTAAGGCCATATAACACGCTCATTCTTTAAAATGTAATTTTACTTAGAGAGAATGTGAACTCACATGGCTGCTCTTCTCAATTGTGATATTTTCTGTCTTTTGGAAGTAGGACAGATCACTGAGATCTCACTTCCCTAAGACTCTTCCTTAGCTTTTTCAAAGTAGCCTATTTATATTTAATGATCTGGTATTCTGCCTTCCCTGCCTTTTACAAGGTTATGTTACTTTTACTTTTATGTTACTAAAAATACTGTTCAGCTTAACATGGTAATGTCTCTGGAGCTGCACATATAAGCAGAACTAATGACTCACAGCGCTTGTCCTTCATTTTCTCTGTCTGGAAAGCAGAGTGAACAATCTCTTCCCTTTTGAGGGATGCTGCCATGGGGTCTCTCTACATCTTTGCTGCTTGGTAGATCTCAGCAGAGTGATGAAATATATGTTCCTTTCTGAAAACCAAATGTTTCTTAAGGTTGTTAACATAAAGCCTAAAAGGGAACAGTATTTCTATTCTTCATGGACAGCCACGTCTTTTATTTTAATAAGAGAAAATATGGGACTGGGGAAACGGTTTAGAGGTTAAGAGCACATCATTGCTCTTCCAGAGGTCCTAAGTTCAATTCTCCTGAACCACATGGTGACTCACAACCATCAGTAATGTAATCAGATTCTTGCTTCTGGTATGCATGAACAAATACCTCCCTCCTAAAAATAAGGTGCAAATATATAAAAAGTACACAATTATACAAGAAGAAAATTCTCCTCCATTCTATATTTTAATAAACAAATACATTGAATACCCAGAAATTTAAGGTAACTTTTCTACTTGTGACACCAGAAATAAGTACAAGGGTCACCTTGACCTGCTTAGGTATAGAAGTACATAGATCAGGGTGAAGCTTGTCACAAGCAATATTTGTCGTACCCAAGTAACCTCATTTTACATTATAAAGTAAATCATGCATTAGCTTTATACAGAAGATGGGGTATAATATAAATATTTATACTATACATCAGCATTATGAACAGGATATAACGTTATTAAGATATCCTTTCAAGTTAGTTATCTAAATTATAATATCTCCTCACTAGTTCTATTTCCTTCTGACACACAAAGGTACAGGCTATAGGTAAGGGTTTCATTAAATGAATTGTTCTCAAGGGATGAGAGTGGAAGATATCCAAAGATACCGTTGTGCAGACCAATGTGTGCTACAGGCCTTTGGAATTTCTAAATTCTCTGGGAAAAAAACTTTTTCTGAGAGGTGACTTCCTGTCTAGTTGATTGACAGGATCTAGCCTCATTTGTATTAACTGATAAAAGAGTGCCATTGGTAACTCTTTGCTCTTCACCAAGCCGTTTCCAACTAGTTAATGATCTTAAATTCCAGAGTGAAGTTCAGAAAGTCAAGTGTCAGAGATGCTTTGGCAAGAGAGTAGATTGAGTTGAGAATGACATCACCATTTCCACATGAATGAAAGCACTGATAGAAAGCATTAGCAGCCACATGTGGTGCACAGAGCATGCTATCACAGAAGCCTAAGACCCACAAATGCAAATGAGGATGGCACAATATAAATGACCTAGAAAGTGCCAGAAGACCATGCATCCTGTCTTCCTCTTGATCTAGCCCACATTCTATATCTTATAGCTTTTGTTCCTTGATTATCTGTCATTTCTTTT
This sequence comes from Phodopus roborovskii, assembly GCF_943737965.1. NCBI lineage: Eukaryota > Metazoa > Chordata > Mammalia > Rodentia > Cricetidae > Phodopus > Phodopus roborovskii. The sequence goes on along the minus strand of NW_026126511.1, from coordinate 11,381,715 downwards.
TAGTGTTATCCACATACCCATGATCTAATTCTATGTTTTAGAACACAATACTATGCCTTCAGTATGCGTGCCTTCCGAATTAATGCTGGGATGAAAGGAGTGCTCCACCAATGCTTATGTCTGCTTGTTATTTCCTTATTTATTCATTCAGTCAGTTATTTATTGTCAGGCAATGTGTATCCCAGGCTGTCTTTCACACTGCTTTGTCTCCAGGGATAAAATCGACCTGCTAATATTCCCTTTACCTCTCAATGGAAATATTATCCTGTGCCATAACATTCCTGGCTTTAAAAAGTGCTTACTCAATTGACAACTTTTTTCCAATAACAAATATTTCATCTAATAATATACGGTAACGTTTTTTATTTTAATTTGTTAAAATTCAATTTCCAATGTGATTCTCCTATGTAATGTACTCTGTAAGGACTAATTAGGCTAGGAGGCACCTTGGGTATTAAGTTCCCTTTTCACTGTTTTCGTTGGTAAAAAATGTAACACAGCTATTTCTCTGGTTTTGACATTACTTTCTCTATCATGGAATAGTGTTGCTCTGGTTATCCACTGAAGACCTGTGCCAGAAGTCATGGCACCGAAATTAGCAAAAAAGCCAGAGCTTATAGCTAGTTCTCAGACATGGAGAATGAGGCCATTTACATTCTCATCCTGAAGGCATGGAAAGGTTTATACAGTTCCCTCTGAGCCAGCTGCATGAACTGTTCAGCTGTTAGAGACCATCAGAGATCAAAGGCTAAGGGAGGATTAAGGCATGTGTACAACTTCAAATGAGGCAGACATGCTTACAGATGTCATACATCCTAGAGAAAAACTTGGATAAACTTAGCAGCTCACTTACTTGGACTTAGAAAAACTCCTAAATTGGATCTGTCATTATTTAGCATGAACACTCAGAAAATGCCATGCAACAAAGTTATTATCCAAATAGAACATCAATGATTACAATATATTTCCCTCTGGCTCCCACTAACCTCCCAGTCCGTTTATTTTTGTCAAATGAATTTGCAGGAAACACACAGAGCATAACACAGAAGGTGTAATTATCATAGATTAGACAAGGTGCTCCCCGAGGAATGACATCAGGTAATTACTAAAATGCCAAACACAATAGAACATTATGTCAGGCTACTTTTAAAAGGTAGAATATATTATTTTCCAAACCCTCTGAAATGTATGCCCTCCCTTATGTTTTCCCACCCTGGGCAATGGTATTCCTAAGTACACTGACTCTAAGAAGGTTTCAAGTACAAAGCTACCTGTGTTTCCAAATATCTAAATAAAGTGAAAGTACTATTTCTTATTTCATTGTGTTACTTTTTTCCTTGTTACAGATAAATGAGAAATAAGCGCATGATATAAAAACTGAGAAAATTGCTCACTTTATAATTTTACCTTGATTTTCTAACTCCTAAACAGAAACATTATATTCTATTGTAATTGTAGGAGAATCACCTATCTGATACATGACTGATTCCTTATGTGCACTAATAAACATTAACTATAAGTGGATGTATGTTTGAGTTAATGGTTCCAAAACCTTAACAAATTCATTCAAAGATGTGAATTAAAAAAGAAAGATAAATGATACCCCATTATTTTGTGCAAAGATATCATGTAACAGAGTAGACTAAAGTAGAATAAAGGAAAAGAAGCAATTCACTTATAAAAATAGTCAGACTTTTCCAAAGAAATGAACTTCCTGTTCTTGGAAGTCAAAAAAGGCCATTTCACTTACACCCTCTTTTGCTTCATACTATGTTTTAAATCTCAGGAATAATTGTGAGCTTTTCTCAATACATTCTGAAAGCATTTTATATTCCACATCAATCCCAGTTCGCTCACCCTCCCCTATTTCCCCCACTAACCCCTATCCCATCCCCTTTCTGTTCCACAGAGAGGGTGAGGCCTTCCATGGGGAGTCTTCAAAGTCCATCACATCATTTGGAGCAGAGCCTAGGCCCTTCCATATGTGTCTAGTCTGAGGGAGTTTCCCTCGGTGTAGAATGGCCTCCCAAACTCCATTCATATACTAAGGATGAATCCTTAGTATATGATCCATTCCAAGAGGCCCCATAGTTTGCCTAGTCCTAACTAACATCCACATTCAGTGAGCCTGGGTCATTCCTATGCTGGTTTTCCAGCTGTCAGCCTGGAGTGCATGAACTCCTCCATGTTCAGGTCAGCAGTTTCTGGGGTTTTCTCCAGCCTGGTCTTGATGCCATTGCTCATCGCTCCTCCCTGTCTGCAACTGGATTCCAAGAGTTCGGCTTAGTGTTTAGCTGTGGGTGTCTGCTTCTTCTTCCAACAGTTACTAGATGAAGGCTATAGGATGCCAAATTAGGTAGTCATCAATCTCTTTATCAGGGAGGGACATTTTAGTAGTCTCTACACTATTGCTTAGGTTGTTAATTGGGGTCGTCCTTGTAGAGCTCTGGACATTTCCCTAGTGCCAGATTTCATTTAAAACCTATAGTGGATGCCTTTATTATGGTCTCTCTTTTCTTGCTCTCCTCTAATCTTTCCCTTACTCAATTTTCTTGCTCCCTCATGCCCACCTCACCCCTCCTCTTCCTCTTAACTCCCTCACCCTTCCCTCCATGCTCCCAATTTTCTTGGAAGATTTTATCCCCTTACCATTCTCCAGGGGACTGTGCCTGTCTCTTTGAGGGTCCTTCTTATTTCCTAGCTTTTCTGGTGGTGTGGATTGTAGGATGGTAATCCTTTGCTCTATGTCTAAAAGCCGTATATGAGTGAGTACATACCATGTTTGTCTTTTTGTGACTGGGTTACCTCAATTAGGGTGGTTTCCTCTAGTTCATCCATTTGCCTGCAAATTTCAAGATTCCATTATTTTTTTTTCCGCTAAGTAGCACTCCATTGTGTAAATGTACCATATTTTCTTCATCCATTCTTCAGTTGAGGGGCATTTGGGTTGTTTCCAGGTTGTGGTTGTTACAAAGAATGCTGCTATGAACATAATTGAATAGATGTTCTTCTTATATGAATGTGCATCTTTTGGGTATATGACTAAGAGTGGAACTACTGGGTCTTCTTGTAGACTGATTCCCATTTTCCTGAGGAATCGCCATATTGATTTCCAAGTGGCTGTACAAGTTCGCACTCCCACCAACAGTTTAAACTTTTGTCCTTCGCCTGTACATTCCATCCACGCCACAGTTTTAATTTCCTACACTTCCCCACCCCCACTCCTTTCCTCCTCCTAACCTTTTCCCTAGATCCATTCCTTTTCACTTTCCATTCAAAATTCTGAGCAGGTCTCCTGGAGAAATCCAGTGACTGCAACCAAAAAGACAAAATAAGACTAGGCAGAAATTCTCATATCAAGACTGGATAAAGTAACCTATGAAGAGAAAAAGGGTTCCATGTGCAGGCAACAGAGTCAGCCTCCTTCACCACCATTTTTGGGAGTGCCAAAAGAATACCAAGCTCCACAACCATAAGGTATATGCAGAGGAATTAGCTCAGACCCGTACAGGGTCTGTGTTTATTGCTTCCATCTCTCTTAGACCCTATGAACCTTGATTAGTTGTTTGCATTTCAAATTTTAAGAATAACATTGTGATATTTTACAATTTCTTTAAACTAGTGTTATTGGAGATTCTGGTCAATATGAGGGAATCGTATACCCTCGGTGACCTTCAACCTGATAACTACTAACAAAGTATCTGACATTGAAACCCATTTAAAGATCATCCAGGTAGATAATCTTCCATTTCTTTATTATTAACAATTTTATGTGCTTTTAAAAATTGAATGTTATGGGTCCTGTGATGCTTACAGGTGCAGATACTTAAAACTCCTAGACAATTTTCAAATTATATTTCATAAAAATTTAAAATAAGGAAAATTTTCATGAATATCAGCCTAACTAGAAAGAAATATTTCTTTAGAAGTAAGATCCAGTGAATGTTCTTAAATACCCACCTAAAACATAATAAAAATTTGTCTGTAGACATGGTGTTTCTTTTAATGGAAAAGCAATAATAGATATGCAGATTTTAAACAATAAACATTGTATTTGTGAAAATCTGTGAATATATTGTTATTTATGTGGTTATTCATCTGTGTATTAATGCTCACACATGTATATACACTCAAAGGCCTATGTAGGATGTCAGATGTCTTACTCTTTCATCTCTCCCTGAAACTGGAAGCCAGAACCATCAGAGAACCTATAGTCTCCCTCCTTGTTAGAATTGGAAAAATAGGCAACTTAAAAGAATCTAGCATATATGAATGCTTAGATACAATCTCATGTCTTATATCTGCACAGTATATGCAATTATACACTGACACATCTCTCCATACCTTAAACACAATTCTAACCCTAATATATTTCAAAAAATGAACCTATTTTAGATTTTTTTTTCACAATTTCAAATCTTGAGCAAAGCAGATTCTCACTATGTTCCAGCCTAGCTGTTGATTTCCTTTGGTGTGAGGTGACCTAACTAAACCTGTAATTTCTTTTCTTGTTCACTGATAATGAAGTACAAGTAGTGATTTTATTAACATATATTCATCAGTCCACACCTGTTCTAAGGATTATAAACAAGTGGTTAACGTGATAGTCATCCTAAACAAATTTCTAATTCTAAAATGAGACTAAATTAAAATGTTTCATGATTCAAGGTTGGTAAATGTAGATACTCAGTATGTCCAGCCTTTTTGTTGATTGCCTTTGGTATTCAGTGACCTAACTTACACCTTTAATTTCTTTTGTAGTTTGCTGATAATGAAGAACAAATGGTGATTTTATTAACATATACCCATCAGGCTACACCTGTTCTGGTGATTATAAACAAGTGATTAGTGAGATGGAGGCACTCTCTTTATGAGAGAATGCCATTCTCGCTTTCTCTGACACTTCATTGTGCCAGTCATCTTCAAACATAAGGTCACAGCTGTTCCGTGACATTTTTATACAATGGAAAAATCAGGGTGTTCCATAGAGAAATAAAAAAGGAAATTTAATAACCTGACATTTGAATGAGGAAATAAGCCATTTCAAATACAGGCAATTGTACATGGATCTTAGGTGATGTTTGAGAAATGGAACAGGTTGTTTTCCTGGGCCATTTCTAATACAGTGGCCTAACTGAGACATCATTGTTAGCCACTTTTTCATCCAGTGTGCGACATGATTAAGCTTATGATATCTCCGTGGCACCTTAAAACCACACATCTGTCTTTTATTTTAATACATAGTTAGAATTAGTGCTTACTTATAAATTTATAGCACACTACCAGTCATTTATATTTATTTCAATGTGGCATTGACATAAGCAGGTACTTTTTCAAAATTACAGATTTTACTGAACAGGATATACTTAGGAATATATATATATATATATATATATATATATATATATATATATATATATAAATCATTTAGTACAAGAGGAGGCCATTAATTTTAAGGAAATCAGGCAGGTGAAAAAGAAGGGCCATTATAAAAATATTTATGTATTTATTTTACACTCTACCTCAGTATATTTTACACTCTACCTCCTCCTCTTCTCCAAGTGCATGCCCCCCAGCCTTCATGACTTCCTCTCTGCCGCTGCCCCTTCCATGCCCTGTCAGTTTCCATTGAGAAAGGGGCATTCATCCCATGGATGTCAACATAACAAGCATATCAAGATGCAGTAAGACACAGCACTTTGCCTTGTGTTGAGTCTGAACAGAGCCACAAGATATGAGGCATGAGGTCCTAGAAGCCAGCAAAAGAGTCACCTATAGCCCCTGCTTCCAGTGTTAGGAGTCTCAAAGAACACCAAGCTACACAACTGTAACACATATGCAGAGGGCCCAGGTCAATCCCATGCAGGCTCCCTGATTTTCAATTCAGTCTCTTTGAGCTCCTACATGCCCAGGTTAGTTGATTTTGTGTGTTTTATTGTCATGTCATCACCTCTCTGGCTCCTACAATCCTTCTGCCCTCTCTTCAACAGGATTCCCTGAGCTTGGCCTAATGTTTGGCTATGAGTCTCGAAATGTTTCCGTTGTTTGCTGGATAAAGCTTCTCTGATGACAATTGGACTAGGTACCAAACTACGGGTATAGCAGAATATCATTAGGCTCCATTACATTAACATTTTCCTTTTGTACAGTCATGTTGTTTGGTTTATCCTGAACCAATGGGCTTAGGAAGAATGGTTTTGCTCCATGTCATTTTAGAACAAGTGACTGTACATTTTCCCTTTCTTAAAATAACTATACAGCTAGAAGCAACAGTTGTAAGACATTCCACAGGTTCAAACCTTTGTGAGAAAATTACTACTTGAGAGTCATTGCCAAGTAGAGGCCCCCCCAATAACAGGATGGTCTTCTCTAAGGGAACACGGGTGTAGGGGGTAGTAACCAAAGGTCAGTAGCCTATTTGCTGAGTAGTTGAGTCTTAAGAGTAGCCATTGAGGCCATAAGATGGTGAGTAGGCAACTCTGGAAGGATGTCTGTACTGAGGAGAGGTAGAGAGGATTTAAAATGTAGGGCCCACAGGAAACACTTAGATTAATAGAAATGGGTTAATAGCTAGCCATTAAAAAATGGTAGTAACAGGCCAACAGCTTTATATCTAATACAGTATCTCTGTGTGTTATTTTGGGGCTGACACAGCTTTGGGACAAGACTGGTGGGAAATTGTTTGTTACAAATGGATACTAAGAACTCACACTTAAAACTTGACAAAAGTTTACAAAGGGATTTTAAAAACAAACAAACAAAAAAGCAAGCACACAAACAAAAATAGAAAAACAAACAAAAACAGAGACATGCAAGGCTTTTTGGGAGCAGCATTTTCTCTGGTGAGCTCTGCTTTGCAACAGACAAGTAGAGATTCAGCAGCTCCTTTAAGGAAGGTTTCCTGACTTATCTTAAACAGAAAAAAAAAATGCAAGGCACTTTTAAGAGACCCCACTAACAATCAAATGGTGTGTATGAGCAGCTGGCTTTAATTTTAGCAAATAAAAGACTCACGGCCAGAAAAAAGATAAAGATTTACAGTAATGACAGATTAAGATAAAGAACACCCTCTAAAGGTTTAAAGTGTGTTTTAAAATATACATAAGCTTGGGAGAGAAAAGGAGACAGGATAAAGTGGTTTAAAAATTAGAAAGTAAGAGAATAACTGGGTGTGGTGGCACACACCTTTATTTCCAGCACTCAGGAGACAGAGCGAAGCAAATCTCTGATTTCAAATCGAACCTGGTGTACAGAGTGAATTTCAGGACATACAAAAATTCACAGAGAAACCCTGTTTCAGAAAATAAAAAAAAAAAAGTAAAATCAATAGAGTAATAAAATAGCCACCTAAAGATTAGAAATACACACAGAGTCTGGATACTGTATGCTATTGTGTTGTCTTTGAATAGCTCAGTTGCTATGGAAGGAACAATAATTGCTAAAAATCCACTTGATTGTTAATGCTGCTGAACTAATCCAAAATATATATTTTAAAAATGCTTCCACTTCAAAATTTAAGTCTAAGGTCAGGTTACCGGGGAAAAGAATTTCTATTGTATCCACAGAAAATAATTGTGTATCCTTCCGGACTGATATGGTTTGATCAAGAAAGACTCCCTGAAACAATGTCCCAGGTGATCCAACATTCAAAACAACTGGGACAAGGTAGCTTTGCAGATCACTGCAGCCAGGATTTCTGTGTCTTCTTAGGATCCCCAAAACAGCACCCCCTAACAGCACAAAGTAGTTTGGAAAGAACAATGCCCAAATTCCCAAATATTGTCTATAAATATTTGTTTTCATCTAAATGAAGTTGGTTGCAAATGGTTAATGTTCATACCAACCTCTTTTTAAAGGGCATTATGGAATAGAAATGAATGCTTTGTTTTGGAAATGATGTTCATTTATTGATACAAATTTAAGGTCAGTTTTGTGATATGTATATTTTCCTCTTGTTTAAGTATTGTGATTATAAAGATCATTTAAAAATGTAATGTAAAATTAAATACAGATTGTAGATAATTACCTATGATAGTCCAAACTTATATTGGGTTAGTCAGGTTTTCTATATAAATAGAGATGTCTTTGAGGTGGATCAACATTCTTCAAACATTTCAAAGACCTACAGAATATGGCATTTAAAACAATATATGGTTTTTCATAACAGTGAGGCCAACTACTCATGGCAACACCAACTGCATCAGGGAGTTTACTCCCAATATGGTAAGAATAGCCATTTGGGCAAGATACTGCACTTTTCTGGACTGTTTTACATTATGCTGTATAAACTGGACATGCAGTACCCACAGAAAAGTGACTGCTGAAATAAGATGACAGTGCTACATGGTTCCTGCTTCATGGAAGATTCTGCCAGATAGTCGACAGGACACAGAGAAAAGTGACTGACAAACTGCCAATACAGGTGGACATTTTAAAATTTCCTACTGTGCTGAGGAGTATGACAGACACACTGTGGCCTATAGTCTGAAAATGGAACTTTACAGAAGAACTTCAGGTGACTTCCTTGGCAGTGAGTTGTCTCTGTCAATTCTAGAGTTTATATGTTATTCTTCGGTGGTCTTTGATGGAATTGAAGATAGTTATGGTTATAAATTTCCTTAGTTAGAATTAAAGATAAGTTACATGTAAGACCTTAGACTCACAAAGATGGGATAGAGAATGGAATATTTTCTTTAAATCATTCTAAATGGTAATAGACTAAATAATGTTGACTGTAGTTCTTACTTGATAACTGTTTTGTTATATATTTTACTATGTCATTCTCCAAATTTGTTTTTCTAATTGGTTAATGAATAAAGCCCTGTGGGCCAATAGGAAAGTAAGATAGATGGAACTAAGAGATGAAGAGGATTCTGGGAAATGTAGTAGAGAAGGTTGGGAAATGTAGGACCAAGAGAAGTAAAAGGTCTGGATCCTCCCTCCAGTAAATTAAGACCACGCGGAAACACTTAGATTGATCAAAATGGGTTAATAGCTAAGACAGAGCTAGCAAAACAAGAAATGGTCGGAAGAGGCCAACATCTTTATATCTAATACAGTGTCTCTGTGTGTTATTTGGGGCTGATGAGGCTGTGGGACTACGCTGGTGGGAAACTGTTCATAACAGTCACCCACCATTCTCCAGGCCATATCTGTACATTTCCCATGGATCATTTTCAAATGCATATTTCAGATATCTTTTAATGGACTTAGTTATTAGTGTGTTTGTTGTATCAGGGATTCTGTTTGAACTCAGAATTGAACCCCACCATGATGTCCTCCTTGCTTAGATTCAATCAGTGCTGAATTCTGGTTCAATGACTAAAACACAATTAAGGTGTTCTGTCTATTCTGTTTTAAAGATAAATTTATTGTCTCTTAAAACTGACTGTAATTCATTTGATTTGTGGATGTTCTGTACATTTTATTTTCTAGATAGTTTTAATATAGGTTATTCTACTCATTTTCTGTGTTTAAGGGATATAAGCTGTCTCTTGGAAAAAGCGGCTAAAACATACCTGCTTCATACTGGAACTGCCCTTCCTTACTGCTCCCCTCCCCGCCCCACACTACTTGCCTTCTTTCTCCTGTTCTCATACCTTCTTACAAAGGCTTCTGTTCGGTTCGTGGCCTTTCCACAATCTGTGACTTTGTAAAATATTCTTTTCTTTGGTTACAAATTGCTATGATTTTGCTTAGCTCAATCTCTCCAACACTCCGGGTGGTTGCTCTGTGAAAGAAATATCTATCTGTCATTTGACATTGTTATCCGTGTACTCCCTTGCTTAAATTTTTAAATTCTCCATTTAAAATAAAATTGATTATCACCTTTAAAAGAGACTAAGCTGAAAACAAATGTGTCTGTATAAAGAACATTCACAGAAATTAATGTTTCTTGTGATACCTAACTGGAATACAAGGAATGTGGTAAAGACGCCTTAAATCTGAATTTTCACATTTTAGCTTATTGTTAATTCTGTTTTCTTTCTACTTTACCATTTTTATATGGAGTGGGAGTGATACCAAAATAAGAACAATGGAAACCGTTTATACGACTGTTTTAGCTACAATGATTGAGTTCAATAGAATGATTTTTATCCTAGCATAAGTATTTCCACGTGTGTTTGTGTGCTATCATCCTTTTCATTTTTCTTCTCTGTTTCCTCCAGCACTATTCCATTTTTTTTTTCACTTTTAGATTTAGTCCTGGACATAATAGTAAGAACATGATTTATTAATGTGTCTTTCCATTTTTGTCATGTTCTCTGCATTTTATTAAAAACAATGCATCATTTTATGCTCATCCTCCAGTAACATCACAGTCTCCTGGAGGGTGTTATACAAGTAGATAACTTGTATGAAGAAGCCCGGGAAATGAGAATAAGTACAGTAGGGTGAATTGTTCTTCCCTCAGAGGTCAAATTCCTCTACTGTTTTTCTCTAGACTGTATGCTGTGGTATCTAGAGACCACCTGAATGACTTTCTTGCATCACCCTTGATTTTCTTTATAAGCACAAATCATCTTGTCTTACTCTTACTAATACCTGGTGCATTAATATCTAACTTGCCTATTCTAATCATTAGTACAAACCCAAAATATTTCACAGCTGGGGTTGGCTACAAAAGAAATAATATTACTATCTATTTAAAAAATTCTATGTTAGAAATGTAGTCATTGAGGAAGACTTTTATTTGATTTCAGTCTATAGGAATTGGAATTTATGATTCTCCAAATGATTAGAACCTGAAACCAGATAGCAAATTGTGTACAAACCATTGAAATTAACAAATTTAAAATAATATACCAATAATTCTTTGAGGGAAGGGAACAAAATTTTTAAAATTTTTAAAGTAGAAATATCGTGTATAATTGGTTTAAGGTAAAAATAGATAAGTGAAAACCAAAGAGAAAAAGAGAGGAAGAAAAAAAACTAAAGAGTGTCCTGTCACATACCAAGATCAAGTAGTTTTAGGTTTGTCCTTTAGTGTGATTCATTAACTTTTCCAATCCATAAACTTCTATGCTGTTTTTAAAGGAGGGTTTAATTCTGTCTGGAATGAATTTACATGGATGCATTTTAAATGTTTGATATTTTATAACAAAATTATAAATTTTGGTAGACTAAGTTATGAACAATTTCCACAATGTTAATTCATATTCAGTTTTGAAAAGTGAGTATTTAATACATCCCTTTTGACATCATTTTTGTCTTAGTATTATGTGTGTTTCATTCCTGATAATATTATTTTCCACACTTTCTGAAAAGATGTACTTGTCTGCCTTGTGCTGAAGTGAACATTATTACCCTATTTGTATTTATTTTGATCTGAATTTTTGTCAGGTAACATTGGTCTTGACATGATTAATTTTTAAGACGTTTCTCTTATATTATGACTTTCTTATGCTGTTTATTGTATTGGTTTAATTAATTGAATTGCTTTTCAGAATTGCTATATATGTATATATTCAATTTCCACTTGTACTTAAAAATTAAATTTCATTCATCAAGCAAGTAAAATTAAGAATATTATGTCTACTTTGATACATAGTCATTTGTCTTTTATCTTTGAAAATGTTAATTATTTTCCTGATGATTCAGTTCTGTTTCTTATAACTGTTTTAGTGTCCTGTTTTGGGTTTTATTGAAAGTTCTCTTGTGTATCCTTTAATCATTATCCAGCTTAACATAACATTGAGTTGCAGTTTGTGGTATTAGAATCTTTGTTTGCTGTCTCTGAAGTGCTTTTATATACCTTACTAACTCTTTGTTTAGTTCCAAGATCAAAAAGGATAGCATTCATCATTTGCTTTGAGTCACTGTAGAAAGAATTACTAATTTTGAAATTCATTTTAAATATGTGTTTATTTTTGAGAGGTTTACTTTTGGTTTATTGATATATTTATGTTCATGATCATGTTATCATTCATAACTTTGTTCATATATCTGTGCTGGGCTATTTTTGACCTTGTTTTCAGTATAATATATTCATTTATTCTTCTTGTTCAGGATTTCTCAAAACTGCTCCTAGTCTTATTGAAAGCATTACCATTTTTGTTGTTGTTACCAGAATGACTGTATTCAATCTCCAAGTTATCTTATGCAGATACTGATGATAAATTCTCAAAAAGAGATTTCTACTGAATGATACTGTTTCTTATGTTAGATGATGCTTTATTTATTAGATGTTTTTCAATTTTTTTTTTTTGAGACAGAGTTTCTATGTATTATCTTGGAGCCTATCCTGGAACTAGCTCAATAGACCAGCTTGGAACTCATAGAGATTGGCCTGTGTCTGCCTCTGCCTCTGCATCCCAAGTGCTTAGAAAAAGGCATGAGCCACCAACACCTGGAATGTTTTTTCAAATTTTATGTTAATATTTCAAACACAGAATGAGGTAAAATTATTAGTATATATTTAATAGAAAAATAGTCACTTAGCAAATTACATGATAAGTATTCCAAAAGAAAAAGACCTGAGCATTTAAAAATCAAAAGAAGCAAAAACAAAACAAAACAAAACAAAACAAAACAAAACAAAAAAACAAAAAGCATATTTATACATAAATACAAGGTTCAATTGTAACTCTCCTATGACAAGGCTCACTTACCATCCCGATATAGTAAATTCTTCAATTAAATTTTCTCCACTCTAGATTTTTTGTCTGATAATTAGCACAGTCAATAATGATACACAAATCATTATATTATATTATATTATTAAATTATATTACATTATAAAAGCCATTTTGAAATAATTTTGTTTACTTATTAACTTGTCCATATATGATGTGTTGTACTATTTTTATTAGTTCTTATATGCTTCCTTTTGTTAGTCTTTGTCATGAGTTATACCAATTACTATAACTAGTCAATACACTCATTTTTGAGCATCAGAAACAAATATTAATGTCTGAACAAAGGATTAAATTCAGAAATATAGGTTTGTGGACTTTGAGACCAAAGGAATGAGATTAACCTATTCCTGGAGAACCACAGAGTACAATTATACATTTATTTCTTTTTGACAAGGAATCACAGTGCTATGATTGTAACGGCAAAATATAAGTCAAGTTTCTTTTAAAATTTCAGGTTTACAAACAACAGTTTTTTTTCTTTATTTTTATTCTTATTACTTTTTATTTAATTTATTATTTTACATGTCTCTCCCAGTTCCCTCTCCCTCCCTCCCTCAATCCCTCATCCCCTACCTCCCTCTCTGCCCTCTCACATGCACACTAACCACCCTCCCCTCCCATCCCCCCACCCCAATTCCATATGTAGGGGAATGTCATCCAGTTGGGGTCATGTAGATCTGAAAGGTCATGTGAAGTAGGGACTAGGGCTTCTCGCCTGTCTCTATGTTAAGGCAGTTATCCCTCCACGGAGGATATGTTACCAAGGTCCTTTTGTGAACCAGGGATACATCCTGGCTCCACTGTCTGAGATCCCTTAGACTACTTAGTCCTTCTGGCTGAGACCCATGGGCCTGAGTCAGCCCCATGCTGGATTCCCAGCTATCAGTCTGGGGGCCTGTTAGCTCCTCCTTGTTCAGGTAAGCTGTCCCTATGTGTTTCTGCAGCCTGGTCTTGTCCTCTCCATCTGCATCTGGGTTCTAGTTCGACTCAGTGTTTATGTATGGGTGTTTGCTCCTGTTTCCAACAGGTATTAGATGAGAGTTCCATGATAAGTTAGTTGTCGATATCACTAACTAGGAAAGGCATTTATGGTAGCCTTTCCATGGATGCTCAAATTGTTAGTTGGCAGCAGTCTTGTAGTTCTCTAGACCTTTCTTTGTGTTCAATTTTATCTTCAAACCAATATTGGCTCCCTCTTTTATGTTCTCTGTCTCTCTCCCCTCCCCCCCCCAGTCTTCTATTCCTAACCAGGCTCAATCTTCCTAGTTGCACCTGTTTTCCTTTCCTTCCTCTAGTTTTCTCCTACTACTCTCTCCATTCGCTGCCCTCCCACTTCCTCGGTGCTCTGAGGGACTTGTCCCTTCCCGGTTCAGTGAGGGACTTTATATGAATCTCTTAGAATATACCTTGTGTTCTAGTTCCTCTGGTGGTGTGAATTATAGGCTGGTGATCCTTTGATCTAGGTCTAAAATCCATATATGAATGAGTACATACTATGTTCCTCTTTTTGTGACTGGGTTACCTCATTCAGGATGGTTTCTTCAAGTGCCATCAACTTAATTTCAAGATACCATTATTTTTTTTCTGCAGAGTAGTATTCCATTGTGTAGATGTGCCACATCTTCATTAACCATTCTTCAATTAAGGGGCATCTAGGTTGCTTCCAGGTTCTTGCTATTACAAATAGTGCTGCTATGAACATAGTTGAACAGATGTCTTTGTTGCATAGATGTGGATCATTCGGGTATACGCCTAAGAGGGGGATTGCCGGGTCCTGTGATAAACTAATTCCCATTTTCCTGAGGAACCACCATACTGATCTCCAAAATGGCTGTTTTCAGTCAAATCTCAAATGGATTGCATATTTTAATAATAGAGTATTCACTTGTCCAACCTAAAAATTCCTACTATAGTTAATTTAAAGACAATAGAGCAGATTATGGCCTAGTCAGGGTACTAGGATTAGAAAAACTGAGTTTTTAAAGAACATCATTTAGTTAAATATGAAGCTTTTTTTTTTTTTTTTTTTTTTTTTTTTTGCTATAACAGTTGAAATCTCTTTTGAAGTGATGCTGTAATAGAAGAGTTTATGAAACTTTATGGTAATCTATTTTTTCTAGATCTGCTTTTCTTTCAAACTATACCAAAATTATAAATTTATAACAGAGGTCAAGGGTTTTGAGACCACTTATTTTCGGTTCATTTTCCTGTGGTGTTTAAATGGTAGATTTGACAGAAATTTGGGGATTTCCTTTTCCTGGAATACTAGTATTGAGATGTGATATGTGAAACTTCATTGATATGAAGTGAAGTTTTTGGACAAGTTGAAAATGAAGCATAGGTCTTATGATATGATACTAGTCTTCACTGAAGTTTGCTTCGCTGAACTTCACTGGGAGAAGTACAAATTGAGATTTGAAGATATCTTAGAAAACATACAAATTATATCCACAATCACATATTGATTTCATGTTGAATACCAATTTCAATATGTCACTAAAATTAATTTTATTTGTTTTCTTTGGACTTTTCTTATAGCTCAAAGCAAATTTAAAATTATGTTTACTTCTTTCAATTAAGGTTTTATTGGATTGTACTGAGCAAAAATTTAGCCTGTGGTAACTTGTCTAAAGTCCTCTAACTGAAGAATGCAGAAAAGCAAATGAAAATTTAAAACGACACATAGAATACTATGATGCATTTGAATACTTTAAAACCTTGGAGAGAATGTTGACAAGGAAGGAATTATTCAGAAAAGACAGGTACATTTTTAATTTGAGAAATCTATAAACACTTTGTAACAGCAGTAAACAAGTAAATTTCTAATTGAAAGAAGTTAAACTGATGTCCAACTATTAATCAGTCTTAAGTCATTTAGTATGTTTTATTGATGCAGAGAGTATAAAACTGTTTACCTGCTATGTTAAATAATTATCTGTGTTCTATTAATGCTTAAACAAATAGAAAATTGGTAGATCTGGCTGAAACATTTATACTAGTACAGTAGACTGTTTAAGAATGTTACAAGAACAGTGAAATATGTTCAAGAGACATCTATGAAAGTATGCTTTTCTCTCTATATTTGCTATAGGTAATTTACTATATATAAATATACTCATTATGTATGATTTACCATATTTTTGCTAAGATGATACAAGGCTAGTGTTCTTACAAAAATCAACTACAGCATTTAATTGTTGTCTTCATTATGAATTAAGGCACACCAGAATATTTTTATTTAAGTGGAGAGTGTATTCTGTTTAACAATGTGATGTGCTATTGAACATCAATGGGAAGGAGTACATTTCCATGGAAAAGAACATTGGGAGGGCTTTCTACATCGTTGTTGTCAAAACCCATGTTATTACTTGCAAATCTCAAAATAAATAATAAATTGTTTGAGGTAACACCTGTGACTCTGAACTCATGAGAAAATGACATTTCATTCATAACATACTACATTATAATGTGGGACTTCAAATAGTATTGATTAAACATCCTTTCATTATTTTCAAGAAAAAGTCACAGATCTTACAGAGAAGTAACACATGAACTAATGATCAAAATCCCCGAAAAGCTGACTATGAAATAAAAGGATGTGAACATTTAATAGTGAGCCATTCTGTGAAGATAAGATATTGAGATGAAATTCAATAACAATGTAGCTATTAAAATTTCTCTATGTAATATCCTGGAAACTAGAGTCTTAGATGAACACTCACTAGAAAACTATGGCATGATTCTTTCACTTATCCAGACAAGGATTGATATTCATGTATGGTGTTTTTTTTAACCTTCCTAATGAAGTAACCCTTTAATAAAGTTCCTCATGTTATGGTGACCCCAAATCATAAAATTATTTTAAATGTTACTTCATAAATCTAATTTTGCTAATGTTATGAATATTAATGTTATGAATATTAATCTATTTTTGGAAATAGAAGTTTGGCAAAGGGGCCATGACACACAACTGGTGTCTATTGAAAGGCTGATGTATCTGCTCATTTTATAAAGACCATATCAGTGTATGATTCATGCAGAAATTCAGGCGTACATCCAACAACTTCAAATAAAATTATCATCACAAGATTTTGAGTCAATAGGATGCCAGATATAACTACATGATTTTGGGAGGTGAATGTTTAATCAAGAGGAACATTGCCCAAAAGAAAGACAAAAGATATAGACACAGCTAATTGAATTCAAGCCATGATCACACAGGAATATGACAGTCCTAGATCTTTTACCTAGTAAAAACATAATTATAGAACAATAAATAGAAGACCTAGATGATGAAACATGTCATTCTGTAAATATTAAGGGAAGGAAGATGGGCAGGAATAGAAGAAAAGGAGGAATCTGGGAGATGTAGTAGAGAGGAGTCGAAATGTAGGATCCAAGAAGAATAAGAGGTCTGGACTCTGTCTCCAGTAGGGTAAGACCACGTGGAAACACTTAGCTGGATAGAAATGAGTTAATGTTTAAGGCATAGCTAGCCAATAAGAAATGCTAGTAACAGGGAAACATTTTCATACTAATACAATATCTCTGTGTGTTATTTGTGGCTGACATGGCTGGCGGGATAGTGGTCATAAAATATAGGGGAGGATATTGGGGTTGAAGCTTCAACCTGAAGATCAAATAAGCATTCCAGACAATCCACTACATCTACCTCAAACTGAAAGGGCTTATCCTGTCTCTAAAAGCTCTCACCAAGGCCTAAATCACGGCATCTCCTCAGCATAAGTGGAGAATGAAGCCCCACATGAGAGCCTTTGCCTTTTGTCTTTTAACCTCCCTAGTGCTGTTATTAAAACCATGTGATGCCAAGTGCTAAGATCATCTTTTTGTGAACTGTTTCTCTTTAGGACTGTATCACTCCTTTGTATATCAGCGTGACCTTGAACAAATAATGATGTGTCCACCTCTACCTCCCAAGTGGTGGTATTAATGGTGTGTGCCACCACCACCTGACTTCTATAGCTAACTGGTGTGGCTGCTTTCCTATTGCTATTTTTGTCTCCATTAGCTTTAATAAATCATAAACAATACATCACCACATACAATTACTTACTGTGGAGTTAGGTCTACATAAAGGCAGTATTGAAAAATAAATGAAAGAATATAGTTTCACAGCTCTTCAGTTAGTAGAGGAAGAAAATATTTTTGGAAAAAATTAAGGAAGCATTTTATTTTCTTGACTGAAAAGGTAATTCATTAGATGATATTTTTTTGCTTGAGGTTTTATGTCACTCAGTGGAGAAAAATGTTCTGATAATGAAGTAGATTGAGTGAATCCGCTGATAGCATATGGTGAAAGCTCTTGAATTCAATTGATTTCTCTTGTTATCACTGAGAAGAAAAAATGAAGTGGCACAAAGTTTTGGTAGTCATAGCAACTGTGATACTTCATTATGTTAGGGAAGTATCAAAACATAATTTTAGAAATAATTGAATGAGTGACTGAGTAAAACTCATTGCGATCTCATAGAAAACATAAATGTGGATATGCATACTGTGATACCGTGACATATATATGTATATATGTACATGTATAATTGCCTTATATAACACTATACAAAAGCTTGGTAAATGGAGACCATACTGTCTATAAATGTATTTGCAATACCTGTCAATATTGTTAAAATTAAAATGTTGTATTACTGTTAAAAGAAACACTATTATTTTATAATTTTCACAATACTTGAAATAGAATATGCCCAATATTTTACATTTACTGTCCCTCATAACCAAGCCTGTTCTTTCTGTGGCATGTTCAAAGAGTACATTGTAAATGCAACACTCCTGGATTTGTTAACAGTAAACATTTTATTTGTTAATTTCTACATCATATTCTTGGACATTGTTTCTCTTTTTCTTTGCTTGAAGAAAACCCATATTACCTAAATACAAGGCAGTCATCCTATAACATTGGGAGAAAGTTCTTCACATATCATGTATGACTAGGAAAAATGTTATGTAAAACACAAACATTGACTTAATACTTTAAGTTTTAAAAGTGGTTCACAATAATTGCATATATTTAATTGGCAGCAAAAGGACATTTCATGCTTATA
Source organism: Phodopus roborovskii (assembly GCF_943737965.1). Lineage (NCBI taxonomy): Eukaryota > Metazoa > Chordata > Mammalia > Rodentia > Cricetidae > Phodopus > Phodopus roborovskii. The sequence goes on along the minus strand of NW_026126511.1, from coordinate 11,363,000 downwards.
TAGGATAGAAATAATCATTTTTTTATCAGGCAAGATCCCATAAATCTGCAAGTTACTATTTCCTACCATTGGTATTTGAAATGCTTCATTGTATTGAATAAATACAGGTAGAACTCTTTTTTTTAACATTTTAATTTACATTAGGTAAGTAATCACTCACAGTTCAACCAGAACTCATTCAATCAGAATCTATATTGCATAAATGTTGACTGGAAATGAAGGTTTTTCATGGAATATCAGATCATGCTCTAAATACAGGTTGTTAAATGGAAATGTATATCTAGAGTGCAATCTACTACACTTCAAAGAAAGGTAATTCAAACTGATTAAATATTTCTTAATGAACTTTGAAAAGTACTAATGGATTTTAATCACTAACAGACTTATATATTAGTATATTAAAGAGATTTGATAGTAACAGGATTGATCTGATAATAGTCCTGCTTAGTAAGGACAAAATCTTGAAAGCTACTAGGCACATTCTCAGCTCCTCCAGTACTATGTCTGCCTGTGTGCCATCATTTTTCCTACCATGATAAAAGTGGAATAAGTCTATGCCCTGTAAACCAGCCACAATTAATTGTTTTCCATTATAAGAGTTGTAGTGCTCATGTTGTCTCTTCACAGAAATATAAAGCATTGATTAAGACAGAATTTGGTATCAGGAACTATTATTTTTCTGTGACATATTGGACCATGATTTTAATTGGAAGAACACAGAACACTTTAGGAGTTTGAACTGAAAAAGAGTTGAAGGTTTTTAGTGCTTCATAATGGGCCATATAAGTAGGAATGCAGAAGTCTGATTCTGAGGATGATTTCAACTGTGGGGGCCTAGCCCAAATGGCTTCAGAAGAGAAGAATTTTAGTATGTGGTTCAGACACTAATCTTGTGATATTTTGGTGGATAATGTGACTACTTCTTGCCCTTATAAAAAGAAGAAAAGAAAAAAGTAAAAAAAAAAACCCAAACTCCCTGAAACGAAAATGAAGAATTGTGGTGTATTAACAAAAACGGGAAATGGCAGAGGAGAGTTCAAAATAACTAGTGTAGGGGGTGTTATGTGGTTATTAGAGTTGCAAGCCAAATAAGAATAAAAAATTGTACTGTTAGAAGAGAAAAAGAGCACTTGGAAAAAATAAAGAAAGGAAGAAAGAAAAGCATGATTCTAAAAGGAATAAAGATTGAGGTGATTCAGGACAATAACCAACATAGCTAAATTTCCAACTTGTGAAAAAAAAAAAAAAAAACTCAAAGAAAATGTAAGGGTCAAGTGTAGTGAGATAGTCCTTCTGTGGCACTGACCACGCCCATTGGGGGTGGAGCCATGGGCGGAAGTGACCTGTGGTAGGAGGTCGGAGGGGGCCAGGAACGATCTCTTTCTGGCGTGACTCGGACAGGAGAGGATTGGGTTGAATTTCCTGGTGTTCATCTGTCTAGGTTGTAAGTTATTTCTCCCTGAATAAACATCTATTCGGCCTATTTGTTTATCCTGATCCTTATTTACCGCAATAGTCAAGCATTTAGAAGGCAGAGGCAGGCTTATATTTGAGTTTGAGGCTAGCCTGATCTAAAGAAGTAATTACAAAAAAGCCAAGCTTAAACAGTGGACAAAACCACCCCAAACAAAAAGTTGATGCAATTTCACAATGGAGCCATATTCCAGCCCCAGTAAACAACAGAACTTGACAGCATCGTTCATGTGGTTCTGGCTTTAAGCCAAAAATATAAGAAAGGCATTATGAAGTCTCTCTCGTTGACTATGAGAGCAATTGAGGTTAAAAATACATCAAGGTATCCCTGCATTGAAGGCCTATAAGGCCATTTAATGAAGCTATGAAGATGAAGCTTGGATGGCCTTGGACACCCGAAAATGTTAGAGATATGAGAGTTGTGGGAAACTGTCAAGGAAAACAGTCAGCAGGGAGTAGAAGCAACCTAAGAGAATGAAGGATGTTGCAGTCAACAAACCTGACAGGAGTCAAAGATCTCAAGAGCATTTTGACATCAGACATGGAGAAGCAGAACTTGCATTTTGCCTAGATGGTTTTCTGTCTTGCTTTACTTTATTCTATTTCTTTCTTCCATTTTGAACTGGTAATATATATATTGTGGCAATGCATATTGAAGGTAACCTATCAGCCTTTTCGGTTTTATTTTACAAAGGGTCATGATTTAGAGATTGGCGTTAGTACCAGACTTTGAACTGTGGATATGGGATAGACTTTGGGGATTTTTGAATTTGGAGTAAATTTGTATAATTCATATTGCATTATGATATGGCTTTAAGTCACCGGGGTGTCAGGGAGGCCTTTATCATTTTAGTTATGGGATTACTGGTGTTTGCCATCACACTTGGGTTATGCTGTGATAGGGCTTGAATCCCCAGGCTTTCCACACCAGAGAAGCACTCTATTAAATAAGGTATATCTCCAACAACCTCAAGGAGGCTTTTGAAAATGTGGGGAGGGAGGATCCCTAGACGGGATCTAGCCCAGGCACAGTGGAAATGTGAGCAGATCAAGAATGACTGAAGGCTCTCTACATATGTGACAGTTGTGTAGCATTGTTTATCTACCTGTGGAACTTATAACAATGGGAGCAGGGAATGTCCCTAGTGCTTTTTGCTAACTCTTGCGAACCTGTTCTTCATACTGCACTACCTTGGCTAGCTGTAAAATAGAGAAGGGTGTTCTTAGTCTTACTGTGACTTGATACACCATACTTTGTTGAAACCTATTGGAGGCCTGACAGGTTCTGAACAGCACTAGAGGAGAAACGGATTCTGAAAGAAGAGGGAGCAGGAGGAGAAGAGGGAGAGGAAACATTGGTCATTATGTAAAATAAATAGATTACTTAATTAAAAAAACGAGTGACTAATAGATCAGTAGGAAAAATTGCATAGGGGAAATGTTGGCAAACACAATTAACCTTGCTTGAATAAAAAATAATAGTGGGCACTTTTTCAACTTATATATAGTTTCTTTTTAATCATCATTTATAATTTTAATTGTACACATATTAAAAATCTATGTATTAAGCCATGTTCAAAGTCTAGGAAGATGGAGTTAAAGTCCAATAATCATAACATTTTCATCTACAATTGATTTCCATTTCTTTTCCTGTTGTTGTAATAAAAATTCCTGACCAAAGCAACTTGTGGGGAATAAATATTTATTCTGCATACAGTTAATTTGCATGGTCTATAGTTGCATAGAAGTCAAGATGGCAGGAATTTGAAGAAGGTGATCCTAAAATATGGGTCTTATAAGCCATATCAAGAAATAAATTCTATCTTGGTAAACAAACACAGCATCAGGAATACAGGGCAGCTCTAAATGGAATCTGTAGTTAGAAGGAAAAGAATGGTTACTGCTTGTGGCTCAACTTGATTTCTCACATTTTTCTATAGTTCAGAAACACAGCCCAACCAGTATTGTTTCCCAAGTTTAGTATAGATATTCCAATTTGAGTTAACTTAATCTTCAAAGATCCTATGGATAGATCTTTCCATTATGACTCAAAATAACATCAAATTGAGTATCAAGATTAACCATGGCAGTGCTTAGCTGCGGTAATCATGCCATGAGTTCATTTGCCATTTTTCTGTTTCAGTTTACAAAGCACAGATTTAAATTTGACAATTTCATATGGCATACTTTGAATGTAATCATTTGCTTCCTCAGCTCCTCCCAGATCCAATTTCTGCCTCTTCCTTTCTCTCTCATCATTGGATTCTTTCTGATTTCCTTGTTTTTGTAATTCTTTGAATCCAATTTTTGCTATCCATATTTTCTGGTATGTGGCCTTCTATTGGAGCATAATAAGCCAACCTGGGACTATTGCCATAAAGAAAATGGACTTTCCCTTTCCCATAAGCTATTAATTGCAACAGCTCCTCAGTGCTGGATGGGATTTTGTAACCAATATTTGTATTCCATACTTTGAATTTGTTGTTTGGTTGGCTTCTGTTGATAACATCACATTCTTGATTTGTATAACTTGGATAAAGCAAGATGATATTCATAAGGTTCCTCACTTTGGCGTATCTTCCATAGTGCTCAGAAAAGATTAGCATGGATATCAAGTTCAAGGTAATAGTGAATTTTACTGATCTGTAAACCTTTCCATATTCAATAATGAATGGCCAAAATGATACATCCACTGTATCAGTGGGATGAATAAAAAAGGGGGAACCAAACACTTTTCTTACTGCACTGAAGGTCTGTTCTATAAGACAACGCCCCCTCTTTCTTTCTTTCTTTCTTTCTTTTTTTTTTTTTTTTAGAAATAGATCATTTTTTTCATACAATATACCCTCTCTTTCTACACCTCCTAATTCCTCCTTCCCTGTCCTGCCCTCTGGGTCCACTCTCTTTTTGTCTCTCGTTAGAAAAGAACATAGCTATTTCTTTCATTTTTCTACTTTGCTCTTTACTTTAAGAAATGTGGTACATATTGTGATAAAATATTATGAAATTATCTCCTGTGTTCTAAGAGACTGTAACTTTGGCTGGACCTCATAGTCAATGTTAGCAATATACTTTCAGGTCACATAATATTTAGATCTGATCATTGCGTGTATTCAGCATGCTTAACTACTTTAAGACAAAAATGTCATGCTTTGCATTTTCCAGGTAATCAAAATTTCAACGTAATCTAAGGCATAGCTCTTATGTACTCTTCCATGTCCCTGAACAAAAAACAATGTATATATTAACATAATAATTTTCTTTAAAAAATAGGTTAAATAATCTTCATAAGTGAATATGTACCACAAACACTGTAAATATCATAAGATAATGCTTGACAATGATATTTATAAAAGTATTTGTTATCTGGGTCATTTGGAGTTAAATCAGTGACTTAATCCCTAGTAAAATTCTTTTGAAATTTTTTGTTAAAATATTGAAACTTCCATTCCCATGAGATGCTTTTTTGCTGTTCCTCTCTCTTTTATCGAACGGCATTCAGGTATGCAGATTAAGACTCATATAACAGAAAAACAGAAACAATTGAACATGGGAAGAGTTAAGAAAAAAAATTCATTTATGGGTATATTCTTGGTTAAAAAATACCAAGAAGAAATTATTTTGTTAATGACACTGACTCCTTATTTGTAGATCAGAGCTAATTATTAATGTGTTCTGGACACCAAAAGTATATCTAAGTCTCTATATCTCTAAAGAGATGTTTACTTCTGGAAATTATTTTTAAGTATTAAACATTTGTTTTATTTACCAAAAAACATGCATTTTGTTGCTTTAATTATCAGTGTCTGGGAATAAAAGATGTATAATGATCTACCCTTTATATTTAAGTCTTGTTTTATACTTCCACTCAAATGAGCCAATCAAAAGTAAAAAACCACTAAAGTAATGCATTCAAGTTGTTCTTCAGTAACAAAAATCAATTTTCTAGCATTCTGGGTTAAATTTACTTAGTTTAATCAGTAACAATTAAATTCTGTTGTTTGTGTATCCTTAGAGAAGCAGTTAACAGGATATTTTATTATTTGTTAAGGCTACAACTTCAGTGCTCTTTTTTAAAAAAAAATGTTTCTTCCTTTATAGTTTTACAAGTTTATTTAAAGTACAGGCTTTAAAAATGATATTATTCAGTGGGAGTGTGTGTGTATGTATGTGTGTGTATGTGTGTGTGTGTGTGTTTGTGTGTGTGTGCTGAATAAAGTAAAACTCAAAAAATAACAGAAAATATGCTAAATTTAACCTAGAAATATTTTTACCTTATCCTTTTTAGATACATGTAATGTTTACAACTTGTTGAATGGATGTGTCTTCTTGAATTGTAATCCAAAATCAACCTCTTAGTCTTTGAGTTGACTTTGTTGGATACTTTTGCCTGTTTTATTCTATTTATTTGGTGTTCCTCTTTGTATGTGAACTGTGCCGTGTGTGTGTGTGTGTGTGTGTGTGTGTGTGTGTGTGTTTGAGAGAGACAGAGACACACACACAGAGAAAGAGAGAGAGAACACAGGATACAGGAGTTGATTATCTCAATAGATTCTATATGTTTTAATATAGAACTAAGATTTTCAGAGTAGGCACTGAATATCAATGGTCTGTACCATTTGAATTATCTCACCAAAACACTTTTTTCAAGTCCTTTGCTATGGTAATTAGAAAACAACTAATACATATCTCATCATGTTCACTATTTCATCTTGCTTTCTTTTTCATAACTTTATATTTTTAATATTTTTATTCATATGGAAGCATTTTTAAGCAGGTTTAATGAAATAGTGTCCCAGAAATTGTTATAGACTGATTATGAAATTTAAGTTTCCATTTTGCAAGCCTTTGTATTTTCAACTTTCGGGGATTTATGTAATCAGCATTAATCATTTGAAACAGCATATGCTCAAGCAATGAATATATATGTTAAAGGAAAGACATTTTTTATGAGTGTATAGGTGTGTATCTGTGCACTAAGCATGTAGAAGCCACTGTTAAAGCTTGTGTGTCATTCCTCAGGCACTGCCTACCCTGTTGCTTGAGGTTGGGACTCCTCACATACCTGAAAAATACCAGGTATGCTAGACTGGCTCGCTGGTTCTAGAACACACAGATCTGTATGTCTCCATCTTTCTATAGGACAAGTGACTACAACTCTACTTTTAAAAATCTGAGTTTTAGAGATCAAATCCATTCTCTCAAACTTTCACTGCAAACCCTTTAAAACTGAGTCAGGTGGCAGACTAAGGAAAGAGATTATACAATTAACTTTTGTTAGCTGTTACAATGTACTTCCTATAAAGACACTGTAATGATGCAATTACACAAATTGTAGTTTGAATATGTGTTCAGCAGTAATTGAGGATGTCTGAGAACTTCATTCTTTTTATTTTGAAATTGATTCAATTGTCGCAAGCAATACATACAATTTTGATGTGTTTTCTCTACCCCCTCTTCCTACCCCTCTCTGGTTCCTGCAGCTTTTTTGCCATCATCATCTAAAAATGTGAAAACATAAAACTTGTACGCTCTGGAATACAAAATTGTATTCCATATTGATTTGGAATTTTCTTGTTTATTATTTAAAAGCAAATTCAAAGAAAACATCATACAGCATATAAAAAAAATAAAAATTTTAATGAGTCATACTATAGGCCTGACAAAAAAGAATATGTTTTTGTTTATAACAAACATCATTTTTTGTTGTTTTTTTGAGACAGGGTTTCTCTTAGAAAAAAACATCTTTTTAAAGAGCAATAAAAATTAAAGATAAAGGTTATACAGAAGAATCAACTTTACATGTATAAGTTATGAAGGAAGGTGAAAAAAGAAAAATGTAAAATGTCTTCAGAACTAATAAATCACTGCATAAATATCTAATTCTTGCAACTAACTTTCAGTTGAGGGCATTTTATCATACAATTCTAATAACGTGTTTATATTATTACTTTATCTTCCTAATTAGTAGTAACATGCAAAACAAAGCAAAATATTCTTATTTAAAATGAACCAATCGATACATAATATACTTTTAAAGACACACTCTGGGGTATAGCAGTATTCTACAGTTTGAAGTCCAAAATTCAACAAAAAGGAAAGAAAAAGAGAGAAGCACGAAATCTGTATTGTGACTGGATACAGTGTGGTCAGATACAAAACATCCCAGCTTTCACACCTAACTCCACCATAATGAACTGTATGGTCAAACCATGAGTCAATATAATTTTTTTTAATTTCCTTTTTTAAAAAGGAAAGAAAGAAAATAAATCTGAGCTAAGAAATTAGTAAAGATCAAAAAAACAAAACAAAGATAAATCCTTTGTGAACCAGAACAAAAAACAAGACATAACAAAACTAGAAATCATTCAGTACAATTGACACTAAAGACTTCAAAGGAAGGAAGCAACTAACCATCCTACAGAGAAAGGTGAAATCAAAGATTTTGGAGAACCTACAACCAACACTTTACTAAACCAGTAGAATCACTAATTACATATTAAATATTTCTCTTTCTGTCTCACTTAGAAAACTTCTCTTTGCAGCAGACAAACAACTTGAGAAACCCACAACCAATCAAGAGAAAAATATTGTGGAGCAACATTCCAATACATACATCTATACTGTATCTCTCACATCTGAGGCTGAGCAATCATTCAGAAGAGGGGGTAGGATGACTGTAATAGCCAGAGAAACAGAGAGTTTGCTAAGAGTGTGTCCTCTTCATATCCAACTCAAATATTAATCCATATAATATATTCATCTAAATTTTTATCATTTAAAAATAATCACTAAAATGGATATGCTTTTTATCATTTGGACATATAGGGAGCTTCAGTATATCATAGGTATTTTTGCTTTTTTGAGTATCTTACCAATAGGAAAGGAAATAAAGTTAGACTTGACTATTAACAAAAACACAAATTAACACGTTAAAGAAAAATTTAGAATACAGAGCTTATATTTTCCTATGAACACAGGTTACCTCTGAAATTATCCTCACTGGATCTTATATTTAAGAATATAGGGATTTTTGTACATAAACAGTCAATAGAAATAATTTAAATGTCACCTTAATTAATGTTAGTCAACTAATTTTATATATTTGGAAGCAGTACTAGTAAAAAGTAAAAATATATTTTGTGTACTTCTATTGAATAAGATTAAACTACTAAATAACATTTATATATGACTTAGAGGAGCAACAAGTGTATCTTGATTGCTTACTTAATAAAATAATACTTTATATTGTTTGGTAATGGATCATTTGAAGTAACTAAACCAAATGAAGATGTTCATCTATCATTATCCACTTAAATAGAGTATCTAAATGCATACAAATTTTTATTCAATATAATGAAAATACTAAGTTATCTTTATGCCTTATTAATAAAATGATGTGTGAGTTTGTGTAGGCTTAGCAGGATTGTTCTCTAGATTTATTTGTTTTCTTAATCCTAGGCTCTTTGCTTGGTTACTATTTTCAGTGGGTTAAAATAATTGCTTCATGTGTTTGGGAACATGAGTATGAATCACCAGCACCCATGTGTAAAGCTGACTGTGTCTTTACATGTCTGAAACACAGAAAATAACAATTAGACACATGTCTGCCAATCTCTTCCAGGTTCTATGTGAAATCATATTTTCTGGGAAAAAGATAGAGAGAGAGAGCCTGGACACAATGATTTACTCATGTTAATGTGTGTTGTACTCTCCCAAATACAGGAGTATACAACATGCAAAATTATGCCATTTTAGGCAGACTCCACTGTATTGGATTTCCATAATCCCTTACAGTAATGTCCTATTACTCTATCATCCCTTGCTTCCCATTTACTTCCCATTTTGATCCTCATGTTTCAGTCCACCTGCCTTATTGCCTCATCTAAACACTTCAAATGATTAAAGATGACAATTTTAAGAATATTCATACAAAGCTTATAGGTCTTTGTTTGGACATTTAAGGATACATACCAGAACTATAGAAAGATAATTAAAAAATAAAGGAATAAAGAAATGAGATGTCTTGTCAGTTTGATGACTCCAGAAATACATACTCTGATTATTTGCAAAGAACATTGTACAAGAGAGTGAAGCAATTTTTCCTGTCACTCATGGATATCAAAGTACAAAACAGATCTGAGATTAAATCTACAAGAGTTTAGAATTATAGTATAATTTAAATGACATTGTGATAGGAGTGATTGAAATCTTTGACATATTCTTTGTAATCTGACCACTGATTGATAATGAATTTGTGAAGAGAACTTTGGACAAGGTAGAAACATCTCAAGGTTCTTTTTTTTTCCTTTCAGAGAATACATATGAGCCATATAAAAATATATAGTGTAATGTGTACGGTTTTTCCGCCTGCCACCGCTGGTCTTGTCCTGCTGCCAAATAACACAGCCCCAAATAACACACATAGACTCTGTATTTGATGTAATGCTGTTGGCCCATTATTTGTTTCTTATAGGCTAGCTCTGTCTTAAGTATTAACCCATTTCTATGTATTTCCACGTGGTCTCCTTAACAGGGAATGAGGCAGGCATCTGGTCTCCCTGGTCACTCCATGCTGACTCCTCCTATCTACTTCCTCTTTCCTCCTTGTCTCCTAGTCCCGCCTATCTTCCTTTCCTATTGGCCAACAGTGCTTTATTCAGTAACCAGTATGAGAAACATATACAGAATGACATCTCCCATCAATATAGATTGATTTTAACTTTATTTCTGTATATGTATGTAGTAAGTTTGTTTAAAATGGTCATTCATGTGTATGCAAGGGAACATGTGTATTAGGATGTGGAAACCAGGACAGAATATTTTGTGCTTTGATGTATGACTTTGCACTTTATTCTCCTGAGACAATACCTCTCCTTAAACTGGAAACTATTTAATTCTAATATTTTGAAACTGCAGCACTTATTTTCTTATTGGTAAAATGTGAAGACATTCCTCTTTCCATGGTAAAATGACAACAAATATATAAATAATACATAAATAAAGTCAGAAGATTTTGGTCACACTCACATAAGAAAAATACAATCAACTCATTTTATTTACAAGTTTGAGAAAAACAAAATTATAAATTAACTAAATAATTTCAAATTTCCTGTATTAATAACAAGACAGCTCAAACTATACATTACTTCAATTGCTTTAATTGCTGACTTCATTTACTCACATTTTCTTCTGATAGAGGATGAACTTCAACAAAAGAGTTCTTTACTTCACTTCAAATTTGAGCTGAAGTCCATGTACTTAGAATTCCACAACAATATAGATATGAAAAAATAAGATACCTACTCATTGTAAACACATATGAGCAAAATCATCTTTAGAAAGCAGGACAATTAATTTTAAGATTAGACCAGCTTTTGAATAGAAGACTCTCTTCAATTTCTAAGAGATATTAAAACTATATAAATAAAGTGGACTTGATTTCTAGTCACAGAAATTGCTCACTACAAAATGCATCTTAATAGAAAGAAAAGAATATCAAAATATTTAGTTAATATTTGTTGAATTTTTCTCAAAATATTGTAAAATATTATTCTTAAAACCTGATAGACTAAAATTCAGCAGTAGATGAGGGAACTCAGAACGTTCCTTCTCTATAAAAAGGAAAATACTTGACCTTGAGGCCTAGGGGTTATATAATACTTTTTTATGTTTCTGTTTTATTGATTTTTGCTCTTGCTTTTGTGCATTTCTCACTATTTGCCCAGCCTATCTTAAAATTTGCAGTAATCCCCTGTCTCAGTTCTAAGGGTATTAGGATTACAAGGGACTCTGCCTCCAAACTCTTGGCTATCTCAATGTTTTTGGAGTACTGGACTTCAGTGTGGATTCTTGTGTGTGACTACATTTTACATATCTGAATTAGTGAAAGGGTAATAAAGGTCATCATGTGTAACATAGAGGCATTTCATTGACACTCCTATGGAATATTTCAGCTCATTTTCTGTTAGTTTAACTGATACAGATACAATAGACATAGAGACCTGTTTGTGCATTTATTGCATTCCTTTCCTTATGTAACTAAATTATGATAGGAAAGTGTACATATTGAATCTCAAGCCTCTGTTAATTCTTCTCTTAAGTAACAAATTAGGAATAAAGGCCTTTGTAGATATTTTGTTGCTTGTCATTGGAGTAAGGTTTGCTACTTTGGAACCTAGAAAATTCCTGGTTATATATGTATAATGTATATTAGAAGGACATTAATCTATTCAGAACCCTCTCGTTAAGCAGACATTATCCCACAGTTGTACATAGTGATATAATGTGTGTAGAATTTCCACCAGCACTTCCTACTTTAGCAAAACTACTGTTTTTCTAACATTAAATTACATACTTGCCTATGTAGATGTGAGAGTCTAATATTTGCATTCTAGATCAGGGAATGAATTGTCATTGCCAGAGCTTCCTCAGTCTTTAAAGAAAAATGAGAAGTATCGATGAAAACCCTTCTGAAATTATTTGAAAACTTACCTTCTTAATTGAACTTGCAAGAGTGACAATCATGTCCTCTTGAGAGATACAATATAGGACTACTGAAATGAGCTTTATATAATAAATTATATCTATTCTAATATTTTACCTTCTCAATATTTCAGGTTTCTTGCTATGTAGTCAGCTTGGAAGTTGCAATATTTCAATGTCATTGTCTACAAACCATCAGGGAGTTATATTTACTATCCTAGAAGGTAACAATTTTCCTTCCTGTTAGTATACTGTATCCTGATAAATTCCTCCATATTTAAACCTTATGCCAATCAAATTGTGTATATTGACTCCCTGGATTCAATATTTTCATAACTGATTTTCATATTGTCTTTGTTATCTTTTGTCAGTACAGATATCACCCAAATAGCAATTACAATTGGGCCTTATTTTCCTGGCTAATAGCCAAGCATCTTCATATGGAGTATACTGGATTGTATTTATTATTATAGTTATTAATATGAGATGAGTAGATGATTTTTCCTGGAAAAGGGCAGATTTATAGGTTTCATTTTCTAGGATTCACAAGTATTCTCAAAATTCTCTGAATGCCATTCTGAGTTTCACTTGCTCATTAGTAAATCATTTTACTGATACTGATATCTCCACTGATTTGTTTTGTTCTCATCATCTTTACAAGTATACGCAATGGTACTGTAGAGACTGTTCCTCACTTAAAAGCAACTGTAGCATTTGTAGAGAATCCAGTCCAAGTTCCCAGTACCCACATATCAACTCACAACCGTTTATCACTCAGGTTTTGGGGAAATCTAACTCCTTCTTCTGGCCTCTACAAACACCCAAGATGAAGGTGTCCACAAACATACACATATGCACAGACTCACACACATTAAATTCATATGTATGTTATAATATAATTGTAGCAATGTCAAGCTTGGATAATTTGCTGCTGTGTTTGGTAGTAAATACACAAGCCTCCATTCTGTTACCACTCTAAATTGACTAAGGGCAGTTTTATGATTCAATAACTTTATTATCAGTTATCAGTGTTAATAACATTGAAATTCTACCAACAAATATGTTACAGGTATCTTATGCTTATACTGCATGGAATCAACTGGCTAACTGTTATACAGTGGTATTTTCCTATATGCAGTAACAAGGATGTTCTATTTCTTCCAAGAAGGAAACACTTTTTGTATATATGTATACAATTTGATTCCACCTTTCCATTTTAGAATCTTTTCCTGTGATTCTAATATAATTTATCATATTGGTGCAGAGATATGACTCTCACATTTTGATGTACAGATGCACTAAAAACAATTTACTGGACCGTTGAGATGGCTCCATGGGTAAAGGTGCTTCATGCTGTCTGTGATCCCTGAATTGGATATTCAGGTCATAAAGATTGGGGAGAGAAAACTTAATCCTGCCATTTCTTCTATCACATCCACAAGGATGCCATGGAATCTGAGCACCAGCACCACCCAATACACTCACTACATAAATGAATGTAATAAAATGAAGATTATTGATTTTAATATGATACCATATGTTTAATTTTTTATTGTGTTATAACTCATTATATATAAGATTACTTTGTTACTTTGACAATGTCAATTTCATGGCTGTGGCCCACCAAAGACTTATTAACACTGAGAATACATGCACAAATGATTACAAAAGGTACATGGATAACAGATTCTATTTTTAATCTAGTTTTATTCACAGTAATCATACAACTTTCTAAAACTGAGAGTACCTTGTGTATAAACATACAAGTAAAATGAACAAATAATCCTGTAGACTATTTTGAAGCTTAGAAAAATTGTTCAAAATGTCTATGAAAAAATAAAGTTTTAATGAAATAAATGATTGGAATACAGTGTGCTTGACAATGTGAATAAAGAAATGAAAAAATATAATAGTTTTATTTTGTAGTTTTCATAGCTATATTGACTTAATTTCATGTATATCAGTTGAATTATATTATGCCAGAGTATCAGGAAACCTATGACTTATATTGCAGTGACATCTTGCCTTGCCAATGTACTTGTTGTGGTGGCCACACAATTTGAGCATGATTTCAGATATCAATATGTTATTATGTTTTATGTGCACTTTTTTTTCTTTTTAGTTTGTAAATTTTATTTTATTGGTGTTTTGCTCATGTGTGTATCTGTGTGAGGGTGTTGAATCCTGGAGTTACAGACAACTGTGAGCTTTCATGTGGGTGCTGGGAATTGAACCTTGACCTCTGGAAAAGCAGTCAGTGCTCATAACCATTGAGACATCTCTCCAGCCCCTCAATATATTATTAAAATGTCATGCTGGCTAGTGTTGTTTGTTCATGCCAGTACTTAAGTCCATATGGCTCCCTCAATGTTCAATGTGTGAGAGGCCACTGACATCATCAGACATTGCCATGGCATAAAGTGAAGTATCACAAGCACAATGCCCAGAAGTGCCAGGAAAACATATATTATTCTTTCCTCACATTGAGAAAAATTAATTATGCATTTAGATTCTAAATTTGCAATGGATAAAAGTAAAATACTTCTCCTTAAGCAGAGGATTTAGCCTTGGAAATCCTGGTGCAATGAACTTGACTTCATTATATGTGAACACAGACTTACTGCATAATCTCTAAGTCTTCTCTTTTGAACCAGAAATAAACAGACAAAAATAGGATAAAATGTTCCTTTGAAAGTCCCCATCATTGCAATGAAATAGCGATATGCAAATTTCTGTTCTTTAGGTAACTATTATATTGAGTTAAACAGAGTAGCTTTATTTTCATATCCTCTTAACAATGTCCATCAATTTTGATGTGTTTATAACGTTTATATTTTCAGTTTATTTGAAGTTCATGAAAATGATGAAAACTAGACGAGATTACTAAATTAGATATTTTTGAACAATAAATTTTAATGCAATAGTAAAAAAAAAAAAAGAGATACAGGCACAAACAGTAACAAACATATTAGTAGCATACACAGAAAGAATTTTACCCAATGCCTTAAATGAACACAGTAATAAAAATAATTCTTAATATTAACTTATAGGATGAATTAAATGGAGAGGTTTGCATCTCTGAACCCATACCACATTTAGAAAAAGAAAAGATTGTTTATCAGTAACATGACTATTGATATATTTTATGCAGCAGTAGAAAAAAATTTATTTTTGAAAATAGATTACTTGCCAAAGAATACATCCTATGCCTGCTTTCCACTACTTTCGCTCTTTCCAGCTCTCCCAGCTTTTCTCTCTTGCCTGGATCCACTCTTCATCTTTCTGCCATTGGAAAGAAGCAGGCCTCATCGAGAAAGCAAACAAACATGCCAAAAGAAACATACAGCAAGACAAGGCAAAAGCCCTAACACTCAAGCGGGCCAGGGTGACCAAACAGGATGAAATGTCTCAAAAGAAGGCAGAAGAATCAAAGAGAAGCGGGCTCCCACAATACCCCCAAGGTAATAGCATGGAATATGTTAATCCTCACCAACATTAGCTGTCAAGTGTGTTACTCATCTTAGCTATTCTGACAGTTGTTAAGATGGAACCTCAAAGTAGTTTTGATGTAGATTTCCGTGATAGGTAAGAATGTAGAAATTTTCCTTTACACTTTCTCAGCCACTTGATAATCCTTTATTGTTAATTTTACTTAGACCTGTGTCCAACTTTTAAATGCAATATTTGTGTTTTTTGGTAGTTTTTCATATTATGGATACTATTCCTCCATTGCAGTAGAGTTGCTGAAAATTCTTTTCCCATTCTGTAGCTGCTGCTTTTCCCAGTTGATCATGTCCTTTGCCTTACAGAAGCTTTTCAAGTTCACGAAGTGACATTTATTAACTGTTGATCGCAGAGTCTGTGCTATCAGTGTCTGTTCAGAGTGTTATCTCTTTTGCCAACGTGTTCAAGGTTGTTTTCCACTGTCTTCTATCAGGTTCAGTGTGTCTTGTTTTATGTTGAAGTCTTTAGTTCATTTTGACCTGAATTTTGTGCAGGATAATCTCTTCATCTGGAATTCAGCTCAGGTCATGAGATTATAAGGTAGCCACTCATCACTGGCGTTGGAACCACTGGGTTTGGCGGATTCAGCTAACTCTCTCATTCAGATGGCTCCATTCCCTGGCTTCCAGCGATGTTAATTTCTCCTGCATATCCCGTGTCTGTCTTTCAGCTGACTCCCTCTATACATGGGTTGTGGGCTTTCCCTATCGCGCTATGAACAAATCTGAGGGATTGTGTCTAGGGGAAGAGAATAAGCAGAAAAGATTTTGGGGCAGGCATCTGAATAATTGCTTTAATATATTCTTGTAATTTTAGTTTTTTTTTCTTGCATTACTAAAGGCATACTACTTGCTAACCACTATTCTAATTGGTATGTATTAATTTAAGTTTTATAAAATGATACTACTGCTTTATCACTTTTATATGTTAGGAAAGCAGTCTCAATTCTTTAATTATTTTGATATTCAACCATAAAATATAAACAAATTGTTAAATATTTTTCTTTATATTATAAATCATGTTTGTATGTGAGAAATTTAAAGACAGATTATATTTTTTTCATGAGTAGTTTTCTATTGTACACTAGAATATTTTTGTATTATATGTCTTTCGTATAGTAATGAAACTTTAAAATACATGTAAATACTCATTGATTGAAAATATATTTCTGATTAAGTACGCTAAGTATACACTAATTGATTCATTAGTTAGTCTTATTTTCTTCAAGCTGTAAGCCTCTGAATCCCGCCTCTCCAGTTTGTAACCAATTTTGTTGACAGGATCATGGTTAGATATGACAAGTAAGAATCCCCAAGGAAAACACAATTCAATATCATGCATGAGTGTTTATCTTGTAGCTAACATACTGAAAAAGGGTAGGAATTAAAACTCATTCTCATGTTGAAAAAGTGTCAGCAATGATGCAGAGAGAAGCACAGAGGGCAGATGTCTGCCCTCACCCAGAAACTTGGTCAAATAAATTTATTGACCCTTTGCTAGAAACACTCTGTGTAAATAGAGTTCTAAATATTCAAATCAGACAAAGAAACTTAAGTGACTGTTCATTTTTTATCATTTTAGTCATATTACATTAGAGCCCTTTCTAGAATGGTCTGATATTATGCAGCACTCTGGTGTGGTGGGTGGGTGAAATCTTTCTGAATTCTAATAAGTTTTCATCTCACCACCTCTTTACACTTCAAAGTTATCAGCCTGAGTAGAATTGTTACTATCAATCATAGTGTCATGAAATTCTTGTAATCAGGAGTCAATTTTATGTATTTGAATGAAATTCTTCATACAGGAATAAAATTCAAAACTGTGTACTGTTTTGTTCTCTGTTTCAGATAATCAATTTATATAGATTTTAATTATGCCATTTTTATGTTATTTTAATTAACTAACTTTATAAGATATATTTAAACTTTATCAAATAGAAATACACACATATCCATCAATTTTATCACAATTTATATCAATAAAATAAATACACTTGTTCCTTTGTCTACTCATTTACATGTACTATATACACTGTGGCCCCTTGTCTTTGTGAACAAATTAAAACTAGAAAGTAGTGGTACCAATATCCTTTTAAACTTTGAGATTATTAGGGAGCCTACATTATGTTTACCCAATACTAAGGCTGACATATCTTATAGTATATATAATCAGACAATTTTTCCTCAATTTCTGTTGTTTTACATTTCTTTGCAGCTATGTATGAAATTGTTACTTTAGAATACACTCACTATCAATTTAATATTCCAGATTATTGTTTCTTAAACTTCCTAATTCTCCAGCCGACAAATACAGTTCCTCACGTGAACCCTAATCATAAAATTATTTCAATGATAGTTCATATTGTAACTTTGTTACTGTTGTGAACAAGAATATAAATATCTGATATGCAGGGCATCTGGAATATGATCTCGCAAAAAGGGTTGGTTACACATGCAAGTTGAGAACCACTGTTATAGATAGTTCTTTACAATCTTATGAAATGTATTCACACACAGAGAACAGGTTTCTGCTAGTGAATATTGAGAGGGTCCCTTTGGTGTCAGACAGGAAGCCATTCCAGCGAGAAGATGAGAGTGAAAACACAGTACAGACTGACCTCAAAACCAGATAATATTTCAGGGAATCTAATTATAGGTGCTTTATTTCCAATGTACTTAAGGACAGTACAGATCGGTAAAAAAGTTCCCTGGTGTTATATGACTAACCCCCATTGCTCAACTCAGGGACATGCCATTTCTTCCAGGAAGATGGTTTCTAGAGATATACACCCTATATTAGCTTAAGGGCCTAAAGGTCTGGCCTGGTCTCGGTCATACAGATTGAGTGGAGGTCATTTGAACTATACACCACCTCTGTTCCTGGTTGTGAGAGCTTTGGGTAATATTTGACCGAAAGGGTAATTTGACTTTTAGCCCCCTCCTGTTCTCACTCTAGGAACCTGACATGGCCTGACCGGATAGACAACACAGATCACTAGGCTGTTCATCACTTCTAATGATCAGTTTTCTTGATTGAAGAACAGGTTTTTCCAATTGGAAGACAATCCTCTATGCTTGACAGTCCTGGTTTCTCTGTGGGCACTAGGACTTTTGTGCTATGTTGCCAACAAAATATGTTTATAGAAATGAAACCACACCACTTTCTATTCTTGACATTCAGCCAGAACATGTGTACTCTTAATATTGAAAAATTTCAAATTTGGATATTACCCACCCTTGTTCGTAACTACTTTCTGAGAGAAAATACAATTTGTAAATTGATAGGTTTTGCATGTTGAGATCTGGGAAAGAAGGTTATCCAATGTAAGACATTTGTTCAATTTAGTCACCTTAACAAGACTAGTTGGAAATGGAATTGCATGGGCTCAGTGGAAGAAACAGGAAACTTGATGGCCTGGTAAAGCCTAAACCAACCTCATATGCAAGCACACTGTGAGCATCCCCATAGGAGATGCCATATTAAGGACCAAATCCTAGGACATTATACAACTGCCACAGAGTGATTAACTTTGAATTGTCAAAAGAAATAATTGACATCACTTTCTAAAAGTCGGTGGAGAGAAAAATATAATTATTGAAAGATTATCTCTGGGATTTGAGATCAGTCATGTTCAAAGTCCTTAAGCACTCTAGATAGTCTTTATTCAACTTTTCTGAGTGCAGCTTTTCTGCCAGGTCTGCCAAGATGCTAGACAGTTAAAGAGAGAAGGTTAAGACTCATCAAATCAGTGACAATGCCAGCTAAGTACGCTGAGAACCTTGTGTGGCAAAGGCTTATTACAGCTCTATGTTACTCAAACTTAAGCTTTTAGTTCACTGTGTATACAAATTCACAGGATGTCTCTTGTAATAAAACCCATTAATACTTGTCTTATTATAGATATTATTTCATATTAGTAGCAAGCATTTAAATAGGTAAGAAGCAAATTTACACATTTTTTTATGTTTATGTTGTGTTCATCCACTTCTAAGTGCAAAATTTAATTGTGCTTTCAATTTTTATTTAAATATTTTTAGAATTTTTAAATTTTTATGAATATCATAGTTTTGCCACTTCACTCTTCCGTTTTTACATGTTACTCCTCCAATTTCTCATACTTCCTCTTAAATTCATATCTTTTTATTTAATTATCATTGTTTTATACACATACAACTTATTGAGTATATTTAGTGTTTCTCTTATGAATAAGTGATTATTGCTGACCAATATGAATTTGATTAAAGGGGCCTTGCCCCTGGAGAAAAGTGATAAATTGTATTACTTATCTCTCAGCATCCATTGATTATCTGTATCAATTCATTTAGGAACAGACCTTATTAAATGTTTCCATGCATGGTGGAATGTTGGGAATGTTGTTGATTGATTTTTGTCATAACAAATTTTTTTTAAGTATCCATATTGTTTTCATGAGCTCATCTTCCCTGTTTGTCTAGAATTATACTATCTAGAATAATTCACAGTCTTTGGTCAAGGGTGACATCATACATTTCATACATTTACTAATTTTTGTTCACTACACACTACTTTATTCTCTGAGTTATACTAGTTGTGGATATCTGCAATAGGTCCCATAGGTTGTAAAATGAACTTCTTTGATAATGAGTGAGCTAAACTTATCAGGCTTGGCTGGTACATGATTACAATAATACCAACTAGCTCTTCAGTGTTTTATGTTTCTGTTTGCACTTTATTAGTTCTTTGAGAATTCAATGCATGAAGCAAGCTAGTATAAGCGTCTTCCCTTCATGGCCTCTGAATCAGCTTCTGCCTCTAGATCCCAGAACTGTTTGAGTTCCTATTCCAACCTCCTCCAAAGATGAAGAATGACCTGAAAGTGTAAGCCAAAGAAACACTTTCCTCACCAATTTGCTTTTTAGTCATGGTGTTTCACTGCAACAAAAGAAATCCTAAGAAAAATTGGTACCAGTCTTGTGGGGTTAGTGGCGTATTGCTTACTGACATGGCCATGTTCTTGAAGGATTATACAAGGACTTTAGAACTTATGGTTAGAAGATCTATTCAGTCATAAAGGTTCTTTGAAATGTTTTATGGCAGCTAGGAAGAGAAGAATGTTGAGAGCATTAAAGAGGATGGAGGCCATTGACTTTTGAGGAGAACATTTAAAGATTGTACTTGGACTATGTGTTGATATTTTGTTTGCTTGTTTTTACTTAAGATTCCGAGGTTCTAATTATCTGGAGCTGAAGAATCAGCTGTGACTAAGAAAACATCAGAATTAGTAAAGTGAGAATTGATGCTGGTCAACAGGTGCTATGAAATTTGCAGTGATTAAGAAGAGACTGGCATCATTGTCGTGAAATATTCTGATAAGTGTTTCTTGAGGGCAACCAGAAGTTGTGTTCCAGAGGTGGCCAAAGTTGTACCTTAGGTTGGCAGCCAGACTTGGTACCATGTGTGAGTCATCCAGGTGGTACTGGTTTTGTAAACTTGAAGGGGAAATGAAGAGCTGCTCAGACCTGACAGAGGAGGGCACTGATGAAGATACAGACACAGTGGCAGTTGAAGACCCAGGATTGAAGGGGTCATGCAGAGAATTTGAGGCTTGGCAGCATGAAGATAGCTAATGAGAGGCTATTTGTGAAAATGCAACCCAGTTGCAACAGAAGACCCAAATGATTTGGAGATGCCAGTAACATGGAATGATCACCAAGTACAGCAGCAGCAATAGAGTGGATCCAGATGGAGCTTGGAAAACAAGGTATGTGTTTAGGGTGTGTCAAAGCTAGAGAGATTTCTCAAGCCCTTTGGAGAAGTCCAGAAAATTATGAGTTGATCCCAGATATTGGAATATTGGAGTTTGGTTTCACTTTGATTTAATTGTGACTGTGCCCTGATTTTTTTTTCCTTTTGAAGTAAAGTATTTTACTGGAGCCAAAAATTGAGATTCTTTGAATGTTATATGATTTTGGATATTTAAACATATTAGCTAGAGGGAACTGGGATTGATATGTAAAATAAGATAAAAATAGAATATATAAAAAAAGAGTTGAAAGTTTAATTTGTTGAGATTTGTAAAGACTTAAAGTTATTCATGTTTTTAATATAAGAAATTCGGAATGGATAAGCAAAGAAGGGTTGTGTCTTAACAGCAACGTTTTTATGTCAAGTTGAAAAGAGGTTGATTTTATTGGCTGGTTTTGCATGCCAACTGATCACAAGAGTTATCAAAAATGAAGTCATCACTGTGGAGGAAACACCTCCATAACATCTAGTTGTAAGATATTTCCTCAATTAGTGATCAATATGGAGGGTCCAGCCCATGGCAGTAGTCCTGGGTTCTAAAAGGAAGCAGGTTGAGCAAGCCATGTTAAGTAAGTCAATAAGCAGCTCTGCTCTATGGCCCTGGCATTATCTCCTGCCTCCAGGTTCCAACTCTGCTTGAATTTGTATTCTGACTCACTCCAATTATGGACTATCATCTGGGAGTGGAACCAAATAAATCCTTCCTTCCCCAACTTACTTTCTAGTCATGGTGTTTCATTGAAGCAATAGAAACCCTAACTAAGAATCTAGTAATGAATCTCCATACTTATCTCCCATCTCTATGCTAGGATTTGGTATGGTTTGAGCATGCACAAGACCTGGGCATGTTTTCACAACTGATTTTTGTTTGTATGTGCATCTGTCCTATTGTGTCTATAAAACATTGCTTCTTCATAGTGAGCAAACTCCTATTGTCCATAAAATATTCCCATCTCTATTTTTTTGTTTTGACTTTTTGTTTTATTTTGGGTTCTTTATATATTCATATTATTAATCTACTGTCAGATGTGTAGCTGGCAAAGATTCCAATTCTGTGGGCTTTCTCTTCACTTGGTTGATGTTTCTTTAGCTGTAAAGAGATTTTAATTTTATGAAGTCCTACTTACCGATTGTTGAGCTTATCTTTGGCAAATGAAGTCCTAGTCAGAAAGTTCTTTCCTACATCTGTGTCTTGTAGGACACTTCCTATGTTGTCTTCCAGATGTTCTCATGTTTTATCTTTTAGTATTTAGGTCTTTTATCCTTTTGGAGAGAGTTTTTGAGCAAGGTGAGAGATACTGACCTAATTTCACTCTTCTACATGTGGACATCCAGTGTCCTCAGCACCATTTATTGATGATGTTTTCCTTTCTCCAGCATTCTTATTCTTATGTTACATTTATTCCCAAGATAATCAGGGAATACCACATTGAATATAAATGCCCAATGCCCGGGGCATTTTGTTCCTGGGATTTAGTCAGCCTTACACTTTAAAGCACAGGCTCCAGTAATTGATAGTCGTATGCAGATTAAAGTCGAAGTCTATAATCTTTCTCTTTATTTTTGGTGAAGTTATGGGAGGCTGAGCTTGTCACAAGAATATGTATGGGAATTTTTATATTCACAGCAAAAATTAAAAAAAAAAAAAAAAAACAAATCTGTGATACATCCCAAGTGGCTTGGATCCTAGAACCCTGAGTAGAGGCAGCAAGAGAAAGAAGTAAGGGCAGAAATATAGACATGTACAGTAAAGTCAGGTGGAGTCTTCTGCCACTTAAACCACAACCCAGAACCTCAGTTGAGCTTGCTCATTAGGGATATCTTATAGTGTCTGTCTGCCTGTCTGCCTGTCTATCTGTCTGCATATCTGTCTGGTTAAGAGTATTTGGTGCTCTTATAAAGGACCCAGATACCCACATTCGGGAGCTAACAACCACCTACAATTCCAATTTCAGGGGAGTGGACATTCTCTTCTAGTTTTCACAGGCACTGGATGCATATAACACACTTACCCTGTATAAATACAGGGTAAAAAATTAATATTATATTTGTGAGCTAAGAAGCATATTTTTGTGCTTGGAGGACTGGGGATGTTTGAGCGAGGTTAAGTATTTTTAGATGGAGGTCAGCTAAATTCAAGAGAACATCTGTGATACTTGCATGCAACATTCATCTCAAAGTATTAAAAAATTGATTTGGCTTTTCACTTAATGACAGTTGCCTCCGGGTGGACTCTGTGTCTAAAGAAAATTTTGCTGATCTTGAAGATCCAGCCTGTAATATACTTTACCTTTGAGAAGCCCATGCATTGTGCCTGAAAGAACATCAGTATTTTCAATGTCATAGACAGTAGACATTTGGATGGCAGGGGTGTGTTCAGAAAAGTGAGGTTCTAGTGGATGTGTTCAGATTTAGGTAAATAACTACAAATCTTCTTTTAGTTTTTTTTTTATTTTACTTTATTATTTTTTTCTTTTTATTATTACTTATTTTTTTTATTTTACATGTTGATCCCAGTTCTCTCTTCCTCTCTCCCTCTGTTTCGCCCTCTTAACCTCTCTCCCCACTCACATGCACCCTGACCACCCTCCCCTCCCATCCCTCTACCCCCATTCCACATGTAGAGCAATGCAATTCAGGTCAGGTCAAGGCATTTGAAGTAGGTACTAGGATTTCTCTCCTGTCTCTAGGTTAAGGCAGTATCCCTCCATGGGGGATGTGTCCACAAGGTCCTTTAGTGCACCAGGAATGCATCTTGCTTCTACTGTCTGAGGTCCCTTAGACTGCTCAGACCTTCTAGCTGAGACCCATATTCAGAGGGTCTCAGTCAGTCCCATGCTGGCTTCCCAGCTATCAATCTGGGGGTCCCATTATCTCTTCCTTGTTCAGGCCAGCTGTCTCTAGGTATTTCTGTAACCTCAGGGTAGGAATAGAAGACAGAAGAGAGAGAGAGAGAGACCATAAAAGAGGGAGTCAGTATTGGTTTGAAGAGAAAACTGAAACTAAAAGACTGACTCCAACTAACAATTTGAGCAACCCTTAAAAGGCTACCATAAATGTCCTTCACTGATAGTGAGATCAACAACTAACTTATCCTCCATGATGGAAACCTCATCTAGTACCTGTTGGAAACAGAAGAAAATACCCATAACTTAACACTGAGTCAAACTAGATAGAATCCAGATGCAGAGAGAGAGGACAAGACCAGGTTATTCCTATCTCTTTTGCTAAATGATCTGTGAGCATTGGGGCTAGAGGGTCCCACCTAGGATTTCACATTTTCCTCTCTTATCCTCTGTCCCTTAATAACATTTGGATCTCTGAGTTAATTACAATTTATTACAATTAGAAGCTTCTATGATGAGTTTTGAAATATATACTAGTTTATGAACATAACAATAATTAATTTATTAGGAGTATGATTAATTCTATGTCTATGTAACAAAGTGTTAATAATAATAGTGTCTTCTATAGGGACTATGACTTACCTAGTCACAGGATTCTGGAAATAACAGATAATTATTATGAGTGTCAACTTGTGCAGTGGCCCTAAATCAAATCACAACCTTGTTGGTTACTCATATGACATTGTGCCATCACTGCCCCAGGAGGAATGTCTTTTCTGTGTAGCCTGTCTAGTTGTTACTATAGTTGTTCACAGATGGGTTCACTGATAATTACTTTTATCCTTTAGCACTTTCCCTACTACCTTCAAGCAGTGTGAAAATTTTCCAGTGAATTCAAGGCTCCCTGATAAGCACAGCTTGATAGGTCCTTGTTATTTTTCTTCCTTTTGTTGAAAATAGATTGTTTTCTCCTGCAATATAGTTTCCTATCCCTATATTCCTCACAGTTCTTCCCTTCTTCTCCCCTCTGTATCCACCATCTTTCTGTCTTTCATTGGAAACCAACAGACTTATAAGGCATGACAACCAAACATAATAAAATAGAATATCTTAAGGTGAAACAAAAGTCATCCCATTGAAGCTAGACAAGTCAACTGAACAGAGGAAAAATATTGCAAAGAGTATCTACAAATATCACAGGGCCCCACGTTCACATGAGCATGGGTTCCATAAAAGTACTAAGCTGAAAGCTATAATGCACACACAGACACACTGATGGGGAATGGTCTTCTGTAATATGTTTCTCTTATCCGTTACTGAATGGCCAATGCATCAGGAATATGGGTGGGTCTAGGAGATGAGAAGTACATCATGAGATGTAGGACACAAGCAGTAAGAGGCCTGAACCCTTTCTGTGGTAAGACCACACGGAAATAGTTAGATTGAGAGAAATTGGTTAGAAATTCAGACAGAGCTAGCCAATAAAAAGCCCTAGTCATTGGACAACAGCCTTATAACTAATAGAGTATCTGTGTGTTATTTGGGGCTGACATGGCACTGGGACCAGGCTGGCGAGAAAGAAATTATAAGGTGAAGCAAAATCATCCTCCTTGTGAAGTGTGGGTGGGTGGGAGGGGAGGGTGGTCAGGGGGCGTGAGAGGAAGGGAGGCAGTGAGAGAAGGAGGGAGGGAGGAAGAGGGAACTGGGATCTATATGTAAAATAAGAAAAAAATAATAATAATCACCATACAGAGACTATACAAGTCAACTGAGCAGAGAAAAAAAAGATCCCAAAGAGCATCAACAAAAATCAGAGGCTCCCATGTTCACATGAGCATGAGTTCTATAAAAAATACTAAGCTGAAAACAATAGTACACAGACACAGACATATTTCTCTCTGAGAGACAGATAAATGATAGAGAGACAGACAGACAGACAGACAGACAGATAGATAAAGAGGACATACACAAGTTGGCAAGATGCTAGTTGCTTCGGGCTCTTTTTTTATATGAGCCTTGCCTTGCTTAGTTTATGTTCAAGTCCTTGTTTTTCTGATGTCCTCCATCCCCTTTGGCTGTTGTGTACCCTCCAATCCTTCCCTGATTCCCCCACCAACCTCCATCCCATCCCCTTTCTGCTTCCCAGGGAGGATGAGGCCTAGGCCCTCTCCCATGTGTCCATTCCTATACTAGGCATAAATACTGATCCAATACCAGAGGCCCCATAGACTTCCCAGTCCTGCTAACTAACATCCACGTTCATGGGGTCTGGTTCTGCCCAAGGTCACATGTTTTTGTTTGTTTGTTTTGTTTGTTTGCTTGCTTGTTTTTACTGCTAGCACTGAGAGCATGAACACTGTCTCTTAAAGGAGCTGTGAATTTGTTCACAGCTAGCAAACTGAGCACTCCTGAGGAAAAGCTGCTACAAAGAAGCTGTGCTTGACTCTTTTCTATGGTGTCTTTAGAATTCCTTTTTTAAACTCTCTTAGATTTTATGTGGTTGTAGTTGGGGAATGTTTGTGCAGAGTTTTCATTCCCCACAGTCACTCTCAAATAAACACACTGAGGCTTCTATTAATTATAATTACTTGGCCAATAGCTCAGGCTCGTTAATTGCTAACTCTTACACTTAAGTCAATCCATATTTCTTATCTAGTCCTTGCCATGTGACTTGGTACCTTTTGCCAATACAGAATTATTATCTTGTTTCTCCCTGCATGTGCTCTTGTCTTCAGACTATACCCTTCTTCCCATCATTCTCAGTTTGACCCTTCTACTTAACTTCATCCTGTTTAGCTACTGGCCAGTCAGCTTTATTATTAAACCAACCAAAGTGACATATATTCACATATGTGATGTAATATTCCACAGTAGTGTTAGAAGTAAAAGAGCAATTACTTAAATAGGAAGTCATAATTTATTTCTTGTTAAACTACAGATCTAATATCTCATAGGAAAGAAAACTTCAAATACTGGGGAAACCTATACCAATAGAATACTTAATTTCCCATGCATGACTTGGGGAACATAACTAAATGAGTTCTAGATAAGAAAAATATGTAGTATATCTTTATTTTATTTTGTTTTGTATGTGTTGCAATTGGGCATAAAGAACTTCTCAGAAAGAGAACTGGAAATGTGTGAGTACCTTCATAACTCCTTTAAAAACCTTTACTTACTATTGCAACACATTCTGTGTATAGCAGTGCATGACTTGATGTCTGGTGATTAAATTTTCAAGGCTAAAACACAAATAGAACAGGATTATACATGAGATTTGTTTTAACTAATTTTTAAAACATTCTTTCTTTTAAATTTTTAAATTATAATATTATCATTTCCTCCTTTCTTTAATTCATCACTATCTACATCAAACTTTGTCATCACTATAGCTAGAAACCTTGAATTTTCATTAACAATGGTTCTTCTATCTATCAACAGTTAGTTATTCAGAGATAACATTTTGTTCCCTGAGTTTACAATATTTGTTCAGGAGTCTTTTAGACTTTGTTTTGAATGTGTTTTAATGGTCAATGAATACAAGTTGACACAAAACTTAAACAAACAGATAAAAAATATTTGAACATCATATTAATGAACAATGATTTTATATCCCCACATATTAACTTCTAAGTTAACAATGCAGAGCATATGTCCTTACTCAATATATCTATTTTATCTGAGCCTATCCTTGTAATGTTTTTTTATTTGTTCAGTTGCTATAACATGATTTCAAGAGCAAAAACCAGTTATAATAAAAAAGCATATCACTGAAATTTCAACATTCTATTTTATTTAATGTTGTTAGCTCTGGTATGGTAAAATTATAATGTTTACTTCAATGTCCTTTTCTTTTAATTCAAAATGTTATACAATCTTAAAATGCTAAATCAAAAAGGCATAGTACTATTATACAACAAAAATATATTATTCTATATTATTATGCCTTGATTTGTAGTGATTAGATAAATGTTACCTAAAGAAATCACAGTTGATATAATACAAAATATTATTTAAGACAAGCTATCATCTTTGCAATGAAATATTCTGGATTTATACATGTAAATATTTTATGTAAATGTACAATAATCATTAAGTATTGTCCTTGAAGCTCTACATTGAAAATTAAGTTAAGAAATTGATTTTTAAAAGTATTCAGAAAAATTTAGAATTAATTTTATTAAAAAGAAACATTTCACAAAAGAATCAGTTTTCCACATTGTGAACTATCTCTCCATTAGCTACTATACACTCAGGAATGTTACACAATTGATCATATATTCACTCTGCCTTTGGTGATCTTATGAGAACCGCTGAAAGCAGGGCTCAGACGATTAAGAGTATAAGAACTAGAATGATCACTCATAGAATTGAAACACCACAACAGGAGAAGTATGAGGCTTTCCTTTTCATTCATTTTCCCCGGTTTCCAAGCCATGATTTATTAATTCAATTTTTATTTAACATTTTAAGTTCTACTGTTACTCTTAACTCTTGAGAGCTGTGATTACTCTTCTCTTTCACACTGAGCCCCAGGTCAGTAATGGTAAATTAACCATTCCCCTTTCAATGTCACCAAAACAATAATATAGGCAGCTAATTTAAACATTTTATGTACTGTGCAATGGGATAAAATCATATACACGGACATTGTTCTGAGGAGAGGGTTTTCTGACAAAATACAGAACATGGTATGCAGATAGTATTTGATCAAAGAGGAAAGGGCAGGAGAATAATGAGTTTAAGACCAGCCTGGTTATAAAGCTTTATTTATCTAATCTATTTTACTAGGTCCAATGTTGACCTAGTTCCAGTAAGACTTTAAAGAGCAAGAATTGCATAATATGCAAGGCTATCAGGCTTACTAACACTGAATGAATATTTCTTTTTTAAGTGAAAACAAGCAAATAAATAGATAATTAGATAAATGAACAAGTAAATAAAAATCCCTGACATTGGACTTTTTGCATAAATGTGTTTTGTTTTTGTTTTGTTGTTCTTTCTTCTTCTTTTTTTTCTTTTACCAAACTTAATGATCCTTACAACAACAAGTGGGAGAACAGTAATCTTCAATCTTACATATATGTGAAGTATGCAATCTACAACAATGTCTTTTCCACCAGGTGTGCTTACTGGTACACTAGGAATGCAAATGATAGCGCAAGTAACAACTTGCTAACTGAATTACAGTCTTACCCTATAACATATGCCTGAAAACATTATGAAAATCCAGATACTGTGGTTTGATAATTCATAATGCCTAGGTGAGAAAATTTCTAAATCTTTCCTAAAAGAAAAATGTATCAAACCAATCCTCATGACTTACTGCTATATGTGTATAGAACACCATTTCTCAGCTCTTAAGGAAAAGTTTTTTTTTTTTTTTTGAATTAGCTTGTGATTAACAAAGAAAGCTACAACTGATCAATTAGCATAGAATAAAATATTACAGACTGCCTAGAAACGTGTTGGGAACCATATCATATATTACCACTTCCAAGAGTCAGGGATCATCACATAAAAACTATAGGAAACATGGATAATGAATGACTACAACAAAGAAGTATTTTCTAAAATAATGGGAAAAAAAGATAAATTTGGGGTCAGTGTCATCATCATTTATTTTATAATTACTCCATTTTTTTTATGCTTGTAGTTCCTATAACAAATACTGACACCGGATCTCAATTCCACTTTAACTTCCAAGACTATTCTGAACTATTCTTCAACTAGGCTAGAACTTTTTACCTGAAACTTGGGATGGCATGAATAACGTTAATTTCAGTAACGATTATAGCAGATTATTCTCACCTCCCCAATATAAGGTGTCCATGTTCTTTATAGCAATAATAATGCCTATGTAAATCACAATCCCCTTGCATGCAACATCATTATAATAAAACCTAGAAAATGTTTCTAAACTTTTTCTTTTTGCTTTGATGCAAAAGTCAAAGGCCACATGATAAGGTTAAATCATACTAGATTTACTCTTGTTACTAGTTTTCTGTTATTGTTTTATTTGCTTTGCCATTGTGACCAAAATAAAAGGCAGAAACCAATTGAAGAACAGTTTATTTTAATTCACAAATATGTATGGTTTAGCCAGTCATGGAGGAAAAGAAGCTATGGAAATTAAACTATTCCCATTTTAGGACAGAAAACACTAATGAGGATTTTTTCCCTCTTCTTTCCAACTCTTATTCCATCAAGTTTCCATTCTATGAGAACCATGTTACCCACAATGGGAGTGTGTCTTGTCCTACCAACTATTTTTTTCTTGAATGTAATGCACAATTTACAAATTCTTCTAAGTAAATATAAATTGAGGTAGACTGAAACTG
Organism: Phodopus roborovskii; assembly: GCF_943737965.1. NCBI lineage: Eukaryota > Metazoa > Chordata > Mammalia > Rodentia > Cricetidae > Phodopus > Phodopus roborovskii. The sequence continues at coordinate 11,332,567 of NW_026126511.1, read as the reverse complement.
AATCTTATCTGTTGTTCTGTTTTACTCAAAACAAAAACATAGTTTGGGGTCATGCATTTATATGAACTACAATTATTTTAACAACTATGTTGGAGATGAGTAATAAAATGAAATGAACAAGATTTAAAGCAATTATAGTACTTGTGTGAGAAGTCATAACACCCACAATGTTTACAGTAAAGAGTATATTGAAAGTGGTGTGTTCTGGACATGTTTGACAAATGGAGTGTGTGGAATTAACAGAAAACTTATTTTAAAATAATTGAATGTTTTGATATTGGGTATATGTAATCTCACTACTAAATTCATCAAGATGACATTGGAAAAGGAAAGAGTTGGGTACAGTGATTACAAGTTGAATTTTAGTAATGTCACTCTCTTAGAAATTGGACAAAGAACAGAGAAGTAGGTTTTTAGAAGGGTGGGAATGATGCAAAGGAAATAGAGAATTAGGTAAAACTGTCATTACTCTTATTTTTGGCCATGGTAAAAAGAATATTTAATACACTGTACATATGATATTTGAAACCTTCACTCATAACTTTAACATAATATGGCCTCTTAACTATTTGTATAATGTTTCATCAAATCTACCCCTTATACATTCAATGGCTCAGGTATAAAATTAAAGCAAGTAACCATAATCATAATTTTCTAGATTCAGAACCCACATTATTTCACTTAGAAGTAATGTAAAATTAATGTCTAATTTAGATAAAGTACAAACTTAAGAATAATTAGAAGAGAAAATGATGTTTTGTTCTTCCTAAAGAATAACTAGTCAGAGTGGGTTTTTTCAGATAGTGTTATACCTGCTTATAGTAATTTCAACTTTCAAAATGAATTAGAATATGATTCAGTATGACAGTTGGTGGAAGAAAATAAAATAATGTTGACATCAATAAAAGCCTGTTTTCACTCTCTTTCATGCACAAAAAAGAAGAGGAAAACATCCATTTTTACCAGAGATAGAAATTTAATGTTGAACTAAGCAATATGAACCAGCACTAAGTGCCAGTCTCTACCTTTAAAAAGAAAGAAATTGACTTTCAAAGCCACAGATGAAAGAGAAATTTACAGATAATGCCATCAATTGACAGTGTGATGTTTATTTCACATAATTATTTGATAGCATATTTTTTTCAAATAGCTCAAATTTTTAATGTGTCATTTAATGTGTCAAGTATTCTTAGTATTTACCTGTTATTTTCTATAATAGTCTATTTTGAGTAGAGCAATTTTCCATTTTCTGTATAGTATGCAAAACTATTTTAATGACTAATACACACATGATTGGAAAGAAGCCATTTAGAATTTATAGCATTAGTCAGAAATATCTGATTTTCAGTCTGGAAGCCAAAGGTCCCAGGGATAATGTAACAGGGGAGTAAGAGAATGTAATCAGGCCATTATAAGTTCAGGCCATTGTGTGTTTTCAAACTAAGTGTACACAGGAACTGAAAATAAAAAGCTAATCTGCATCCTCATGCTAATGGCAAGCTGACAACAGGAAAATATCATGCAGTTAGAACTTTCTACACATGGGTAAGCGTGGAATAAAACTCAGAAGCAATTAAGAAGGAAACATTCCTGTTCATTGCAGTTAAAGAGCTATAACAGGTTATGGTGATTATGTACCAAGGCTGTTCCTTTATTTCCTGAAGGCTACATAATAACATAGAATGTAGCTCAGTTATGTTCATAAACAGAAGAAACAACAGGATAACCAACAAAGCAATGCATACATAGAGGGCATGGTGACACAAAATGAGAATTTTCATAAAGAGAAAGTTCTTCTTGTGGAGATATTATAAAAGTAATTTAGTATGATTTCATTTATAAAACACATGAAATTTTACTGCTAAGCTTAACATAGTGTGTTAAAATAAAATGAAAAATCTGATTTAGTAGCAAAGTAATTGTTTTTGAAATGATCTCCTATGAATAGAAGAAAATACCTATTAAAAAGATAAATTTGATCACCCATGTTTATTACTGCATTCTTCACAATAAATATTGTACATATATTCAATGGAATGTTATGCAGCCATAAATAAGAGTGAATGTATGATATTTGCAGAAAAAAGGATAAAACTTGGCATAGTTAAGGCAAACAAAAGATGTTAAATGCTCTATTCAATCTAAAATATGGCTAGGCATAGTGGTGTACACCTGTATTCTCAACACTCAGAAGGCATATGAACAAGGATCTTTCTGAGTCTGTGACCATCTTGGTCAACAAAGAAAACTGTAGGACAGCCAGGACAACAGATTACAAAGATAGACTATTTTTCAAAAGCAAAACATGGGTATGTCATTATGTGCTTCTGTGTGTGTGTGTTGTGTGTTTGTTTGATTTAAACATCTTTTAAAGAAATGTAATAAATGAGGAAGAATTCCAAGTCACAGTAGATAATCTTTCACCTGTTTATAATTCCTACAAGCCTTGGGAAGAAGCAAGAGTATTGCAAACAAAAGGCAAGTGAAGTTCAGTTGGTGAATCAAAAAAGAAGGGATAAAAGTGAATACAAACTCAGATGACTTTATGAGTTTTACTAATGAAGGCATAAAAACTAAGCACTCTGATAACTCATGAAGAAAATTAACTCAAAAAAATCTTATGCTGAAATTCTCCTGGGTTAAAATCATGCCCCCACACAAGAGGAGAAATTCTTATACATTCCTCTTAATATATATCTATTTTCATTTTCTAGTGTTAAGATTGGTGACTTATGTTTTTGGTTGTGAGTCTAGCCTTTAACGGTTGAGCAATCTCTCCAGCCCAATGACAGTGCCCCTTACCAGCAGGAAGTAGTTTGGAAAGAACGATGCCCAAATTCCCAAATATTGTCTATAAAGGTTTGTTTTCATTTAGATGGACTTGGTTATATAAAATAAATAAACAAAAATAGAAATCCTTTTCCACAGTAACCCTTAGATTTAAATTTTTGAGTCAAAGCATTATTTTTAAAATATATAAATTGGATTGATACAGCAGCATTTGTTTTAACAGTTGTTAATATTTCCTCAGCATTCAAACAATACAAACAATATAATACTATACTGTACAGTATCCAGATTCTCTCCATCTTTATGTGGCTTCCATTTTTCTTTCTTTCCTTTTTTTTTTTTTTTTTTTTTTTTTTTTTTGAGGCAGGGTTTCTCTGTGTATTTTTTGTGTGTCCTGGAAGTAACTCTGTATACCAGGTTTACTTTGAAATCACAGAGATCTTGCTTCTGTCTCCCACATGCTGGAATTAAAGGCATGTGCCACCACACTCAGCTACTCTCTGTGTTTTTAAAACCATTTTATTCTTTTTCTCTCCCAAGCCTACATATATTTTAAAACACACTGTAAAACTTTAGCAGTTTTTTCTTAATGTGAATCTGTCTCTACTGTAAATCTTTATCTTTATGTGGTCATGAGTCTTTTATCTGGTAAACAACAACATTGCTAAATGAAAGTCATAGCTGTATTAGCCACAGTCTATCCAAGATGGCTGCGGGTACATTTACTGACAGAAATGAGAGCTGTGCTCACTGCTTTGGTCTATGCTGCCATCCAGCAGCATGCTGCTGGCTTGGGGATGTGGTTGCTGCCATTGCCAGCTCTCATACACACCATTCAGTTGTTAGCAGAGCTCTTTAAAAGCCTTGTGGGTTTTTTTTTTGCCACTTATACTGAGTCAGGAAATCTCCCTTAAAGGAGCTGTGCAAATCTCTGCATTTCTCTGTCTCTAGCAAAGCAGAATCCAACCTAGAAATACGGTGCTATCATGAAGCCTTGTTTTTTTCTGTTCTTTTGTTCCTAAAATCATTTTTTAAGCTTTGTTAAGTTTAAAGTAGAAGTTCTCAGGTCCATGTTCAGTGTTATGGTGTCATTATGTTAGAGTAAGGTTTTTCCAGCAGCCTGGAGCCACCATTGCCAAAGCCCCAAATAACACACAGAGACTCTGTATTTGATATAATGCTGTTGGCCAGTTACTATCAGCTAGCTCTGTCTTAAATATTAACTCATTTCTATTAATCTAAGTATTTCCATGTGGTCTTACCTTACTGGAGAGAGGGGCTGGCATTTTGCTCTTAGTCCTCCTTCTTGGATCTCCTCCCTACTACTTCCTTTCTCCTCCTTGTCTCCTTGTCCCATCTATATTGTGTTCCTATTGACCAACAGTGCTTTATTCATTAACCAATAAGAGAAACATATTTACAGAATGGCATCTCCCATCAATGTTTAATCTCAGAAGATACTGAACATGTAATTTAATATCTCTGTGTTAATTAATTTAGAGAACTACTTGGCAACAAATCTTGTATTTTATCAAGTTTTAACAACCATAATCATAATGACTTTCACTTAAGCATTATATTTAGCATGGCATTTCATTAATAACTGGGATTTATGTTTTCAGTCAAGGAATTGTGAATCAGGGTTTTCTCCGTGGCCTCTTGAAGCAAATAATCCAAATTCATAACCAAAAATAATCTTTCTGGGTACTGCAACCTTTGCTGTACATGTATTTTATCATGTCAGATAGACTATATTGTATTGTGTTTTAATGCTTATTCAAATCCACTGTATAATAACTAAATGTGAACTATTAACTAAGAAGAAAGTTCAAGCACACACACAAAAACATACACACACAAACATTTCTTGCTTTTCTTTACTCTTTTGTTCAGATAATCTCCAGATTAACCTAAGCCACATTTTCTGGGGTCACTTTCTCCAGTATTTTTTGAATGTCTAATAAGCAACTCTGTTTATTTTGTTATGGCACTTGGCATTAAACTCTAGGTCTGGTTTTTAAATAGTATGTAACTCAAGATAAATATACAAGGAATGAAGAAAAGTTTAAAATACAAACTTCTCAGAACAGGAACTTTGAACTGTGTAAGTATTTTGAACATATCTGAATGCACATCCAGAAAATGTATGGTTTCTACCTTGCCTATCTAGTTCAATTAACATATCACAAAATAGTTGAACCACGCTTGATATGCTTACATAGTATAATTTATGTAAACTATCCAGAATGTTGCAAAATAAGGAATTTTAAATTGATGACTAATTGCTAATTATGTAAATTTGGGAGAACTCCTTGTGCTTTTTGCCTGAACTTTCTGAGAAGACTATGTTGACAAATATTCTAAACAGAATGAGGAGAGGAATGAAGCATCTCTTCATCTTTGTTTGTGACAGGAAAAGACAGGAAGTAAATTGAGTCTCAAGAACACTTTTTTTTCCTCCTCATATTATCACTCTCTCCTTTCTGGTATTTAACTTATAATAAAATCAGACACTAAGAGAAAAGCCAATATATTTAATAAATTAATTGTGGAAAAACTTCCCAAGATTGATAATACAGATTGAAATAATCTGATTATATTGAGAGTCTCATCATGAATTATTTTATTAATAGCAACATTTTAGATATGTATGAAAATGAACATTGAATAAAATCATTATAAATTTGTTTTCATCATCTACAAATTTTGGTTTTCATTTAATGTTTGATTTGTATGCATTGTTAATTTTAAATTCCTTTATCTGACACATACCAACATAGAATTAGTATATACTACATCTGGGGAAATAGCATGCTTGATAAATAGCTTACATTGTGGCAGGTAGCTATATTCACATAACTCACATTTTAAAAAAAAAAGGAAGCTGGGTGTTGGTTGTGTGTGTCTTTAATCCCAGCACTTGGGAAGAAAGGGCAGGTGGATCTTTGTGAATTTGAGGCCAGCCTGGTCTACAGAGCTAGTTCTAGGACAGGTTCCAAAACAATACAAAGAAGCCCTGTCTCAGAAAACCAAGGAGGGAGGGCAGGAGAGAGAGACAGAGAGAGAGAGAGAGAGAGACAGACAGACAGACAGATAGACAGAGAGAGAGAAGGAAAGTAAAATAAACTCAGGCATCTATCTCTTATGGTCCCAGAATAGGGTTAAGGACACCAGCAATCCCTAGGGTTCACTGTCCAGTTGCCGCAGTTGACTTGCAAACACTGGGATAGTGGGACATCCTGTTATCCCAGAGCAACTTGAATGACTTTCAGAAACAACACCTGATATTGTGCAATGTACTCCAAGCACATGAGCATGCACAAGCATGTACACACAATATTTCATTTAAATGCATACAAAACAACTACATATAGGTTTATTTTATTTGTGATAACCTACATGATGCAGAATGCATGCAACCTTCATTTTCACATATATTGCAATAATAATAATGAGCACTAAATTATTCAAATTAAGCTATACCAAAGAATTGAATTATTATTTACCATATTAATCTCTGGTTTACTTGCCATGCATCCAAAAATCTCAATTTAAATATGCACCATTTTCAGTAAAATAATATTTTCTTGAGGCTTAGCATATTCAGTCCATTCTTCTACATAGCTTCTTACAAAGAGATGCTAAAATAGACAGAGCCATTATAGATTTAAGGAGAAATATGGCACTGGGGAAATGCACAGAAACCTACAAGAATGAACCTAAGTAACAATCTAAGCAAAATTGGAGGGACTATCTTAAATGCCCTTTTCCTGATAATGAGATTGATGACTACTTTATATGCCATCCTACAGCCTTCATCCAATAGCTGATGGAAGCAGAAGCAGACACCCATAGCTAAACACTGAGCCTAACTCCTGGAATCCAGTAACAGAGAAGGAGGAGTGATGAGCAAAGAGGTCAAGACTAGGCAGGAGAACCCCACAGAAACAGCTGACCTAAACAAAGGGGAGCTCATGGGCTCCAGTCTGATGGTTGGAAAACCAGCATAGGACTGACACAGCCCCCCTGAATGTGGGTGTTAGCTAGGAGAACTGGGCAGTCTATGGGGCCTCTAGTAATGGATATATACAAATGGACTTTGGGAGCACATCCCACATAGAGGATTATACCCTTAGCCAAGACACTTGGGGGAGGGTCTAGGCCCTGTCCCAAATGATGAGACAGACTTTGAAGACTCCCTATTGAAGGCCTCTCCCTCCCTGGAGAGCAGAAAGGGGATGGGCTGGGATTTAGTGGGGGTGGTAGTAGAGGATAGGAGGGTGAGGGAACTAAGATTGACATCTAAAACAATCTTGGTTCAAATTTAAAGAAAACGGGAAAATTGCCCCGACTTACGTGCTAAGAAGTAAATATGCAATCATGGCCTAATAGTAGAACCATACAAAATCTCCAACTTTCCTAATATATTATGAATCACACTTCAATACTAAAACTGTCCCCCTATGGCAATGGCAGTTTGAAGGTATTTCATAAAGTAAAGTTTATCTCCTTCTGTGGTTTGGTTTGAATCCAAATACATTTATGTGTATTTTTAGGTTTGAAATCTAGTTATCAGTGCTTTGGTATGAGCCACTAATGATGTGATCCTGCTGCTGTTTTCTTAGCTGGGGTCCATCAGCAGAAGTTTACTTCTAGAATTTCTAAATGACATGTAGCATATCAGAGCAGAAAACACACACACCAATAGAAATCGTAAAGTCCCGGTTATTTTTTGGTAGTGTTGGCTCTGTTTCATTCAATAACATTTTGTAAAATTGTCTTTATATTTCAAAACTTGAAAAGACTAAATCCAGTGTGTTATATATTAAGTTGATATAAACTTGCATTTCTCTATAAAAAATTGCATTTTTAATAAGAATTTAGCTAGGCCTCGTCGCAGTGACACGCAACTTTCCAGCACTCAGGAGGCAGAGACGGAGGATCTCTGCGAGTTCAAGATTAGCCAGGTCTACAAGAGCTTGTTCCACAGCTGCACAGAGAAACCCTGTTTGAAAACACAAAACTGAAAACAAACAAAACAATGATTTTAGCTACTGTAGACATACCATGTGGTATGTATAATGGATCATCTATAAATCTTTAATATGAAACTAAAAGCAGTATGAATATCTATTTTATCAAACTATCATCATTTTTATCGTAAAATATTTTCTGGAATTTTGAAATCAACAACACATTATCAGTTTCTCTAGCCACCCTACCTTGCAGTTTTACCTTATATATGTGTTGCTGGAATGAAAGAAGTTAGCTGTTCTCCCTATGAGGTTTAGCCATTTTCTTTTAGTCAGGAAAGAGAATTTATAGTGAATGGGGTTTCAAGCATAACATTGAAACTGCATAACAGGAATTTTTACTGTGTAAAAATTCAGGTGGCAGAACGTCTTAATGCATTAAATTCTGAATAATCCAGACTATATATCTATAGTTATAGCAGGAGGAACACAAACTTCTATTAGTTATATGTTTATGTAAAACAAATGAATGTCTGTGCAGTCTAGTTTTCTGTACTTGATTATTGAAATGCATCATGAAAATGATACATCAAGCAATTTACCTGGCTACAAATTGAATTAGCTAGAATTATCTTCCCTGTATAACCAGCAACCTCAACTAACTCCAGTCTTTCAATACAATTTGTTCACATTAACTACAATATTGTTTCTCATACACAGGTGCATCACTATAATACACTCCAGCCCTTAAGTTTAAAATGTAATTTATCAAATAAATATTCAGACATTTTATGTTATGTCTCTCTCTCTCTCTCTTTTCTTTAGTCTATCCCTCCCCTGACTTAATTTTCCTAGTCCCACATGCTCTCCTTCTCTTTCTCATAGCTTCCTCTCCACTCACTGCCCCCCCACTTCAAATATGCTCAGGAAATCTTGTTCCTTTCCCCTTCTGTGAGGGACCTTGCATGAATTCCTTCAATTCCTCCTTGTATCCTAGTTTCTCTGGTGGTGTGAATTAAAGGCTGGTGATCCTTTGTTCTATGTATAAAATCCATATATGAGTTCCCTGGTGCACAAAAGGACTTTGGGAGCACATTCCCCATGGGGGGTTACTCCCTTAACCTAGAGGCAGGAGGGAGGGCCTAGGCCCTACTCCAAATGACTTGCCTGTTTTTGTTGATGCTTCCTGGAAGGCATCACTCTCCCTGTGGAGTGGGGGCAGGATGGGATGCGAGGGTGGTCCTGGGCATGGTAGGAGGAAGGTAGGGAAGGAGTGAGATGGAACTGTGTTTGATATATATAATAAGAAAAAAATAAATAATAATAATAATCAAATCCATATTTCCAATTTAATTCTTCACAAATATTGTGTTTTCAAGGAAGACTCAAAGTGGAAGTTTTTTCCACCTTCTGATTGGTGGTATTTCTTCAGAGTCCCTCAAATGGACAGTGATACATTCCTTTGAAAATAGTGTTTTGGCGAATATTTCTAGTCATTTAAATTGAAACACATGAGTGAGTCTGTTGAAACACATTTGAAAATCAAATGTTCAAAAGATGATTTGTTTGTACATTTGCATCCATAAATAATAAAGACTTAACAACTCCATTCACTTCAGGCATGGCTCATAAGGTAGCTAAAAAGAGGCAGGAGGTCTGGCATCACTGGCTGCATTGGGTATCTGTCTCCTTTCGCTCAGGTCACCTACTTATTTAGAAGTTAATCACTCAAGAGATGTCCTTCCCCAAAGTAAGAGTACCTAACCAACCTCATTCTCTTTCATGGCTGAAGGCACAAAGATAAAAGTAATTGAGGCATCTCCCTGTCAGCATTTTACCTAATAGCTCCCAGTCACTGTCCTAACCCTGTAGTGTCACCTTGGATTTTAGAAACAACAAAGCCTCCTAAGAAAGGCCAACTCCCAGCTTTAGGCAATTATCTCAGATAATGAGTCCCTTCACTTAATTAGTTTGTTATTATATGATTGCTGGGTGATAATGGATTTCTTTGTCATATGTTGCAGAAGAAGACCTGAGTAATGAACAAATAGATCACACTTGCAAACCACTTAATTATGCATTTCTCTTGTTCTCCCACTAGTCACTCTTCTATTTAAATCTGAAGCCCCTGTTTATTCCCAAACAGGAATTTCTGGTTGTTGGATGTTTGTATATATTCATATTCAAACATGCACATTACAGGAGCCCAGCATGTTGAGGTTGCCAATTCCTGACTTTTGTACTGAAACTCTACCAATACTTATCTTTTAAGAATTTATTCAAATTATAGAAATAAACAAATTTCACATTACCACAGATTTATATTCTACTGACATACACAAGGAAATAAGGTCATGATTGTGTAATGAAATTTTATAACATAAACAGCAATTGCTTTCTTTTTAAAGAGTTTTCTTTTTCATTTTAATACAAGCATATGGATAAATAAAAATTGTACACATTTAGGATCTGAATGGCCCACTTTTTCATCCATTGTAAAATAATCTCCAGAATATAGCTAATTGACATATTTTAGTTCACCCAAGTAAATTGTGGGTGTGGGTATGGGTGAGTGGGTATGATAAGAACATTTGTCATCAACTTCCTTAGTGGATTTCACGTATGCAATACTGTGCAAATGTGATATTTCTTTTTTTTTCCTTAGTAGAAGTGAATGATATTTCACCTTCAATACTGTAATCATAAAAATGCAATTAGATGGAGATATGTTACAGGGCATTAAATGCTTACAAAACCACATATATGGTTAATTCAGAGTGAGCTAGTAGCTTATAAAGAATCCCTTCGAAAGGAATGTGGAATTTGTCAATACTGGAACAAAAAAAGTGATATCAGTAAAGAATGTTGCCTGGGAGGGCTAGGACAGTATTCTGAGGTAAGGTCTTGATAACTGTGTGTGGTATGAGAGGAAAATTATTTTGATGTTGGCAATTTAGGGAGGTGAATGAAAAACAGGGCACAAGAGCCTGTTCTCTTTTTAAAATGTAATTCTCAGCAGAATGCAAAAACAAATAACAAATGGAAAAACAAAACAATGCAATAAAGGAGTCTGGAAAATTCATGCTCAACTCCGAAGTGAACCACATTTTTTCATCATGAAACCCACATTCTGGGTTTGGCTGACCGTGGAAACTCAGTTTGGATACTATTTCTCATGAAGGAAGAAACAAGCATAATGGTAAACAGTAGCATGTGATCACTTGAGAGAACCTTTTTACTGACCACATAGTTTGGGCTTTAAGCAAACAGCTTTGTTTAAGTATTGTAAAACTATATTTTGTGGTGAAACAGGTACCTTCTAACTAAACACTTACCAGAGTCCACCTGTCTGTAATGACTGTTTCTTCTCATTAGGAAAAAATATTTAAATACAAAATAGAAATGTGTAAATAATCATACTTTATGTCATCTAAGTTTCTGACTTACAATATGAGGCTTAATATAAAGGAATTACTTCTAAATATCCTTAAACTAAATTTAAGTTGAAATTCATGGCACAGCATTCTGAAAACAAATAATTATTTCACAAATGTGAAGCTATATTAAATTAGAAACTAAAAGGAATACAAAAATATGTATAATAAATATTGAAAGCAACTTAAAGCATTTTTTATTCATTAAATACTTGTTTGTTACTACATTCTAGATATTGTCTAGACACTAGGGAAAAGTGGCTGAACAGAAAATTAAAAATTATTGTGATGTTATCTATGGAAATCTATCCAGGATATTATTTACAATCTATCCAGGATATTATTAGTTTTATTTGAAGAAAAATTTTGAAAATGGAATAAAAAGTTGAGAGTGAAGATTGGCTGTACTAAATTTCTGTAGAATAAAGAAAAAGATATAGTTCTATGAACATAACATTGAAGTTTACTTTTTCAGCTGTTTTGGTACATACAGAAATACATTAACACGTATAAATTGTAAATGTCTCATATGTTTATGATATTTGGACCTGAGGATCAAGATATATATATATATATATATATGTATATATATATATATATCCCTTATAATTGGCTATATATTCCTTATAATGTTATATATATATTCTTTATAACATATAAATTACTTTTAATTTTAGTACATATTTTTTATGATTTAGTTGATGTAAAAACCATGAAAATTTTTGTTTGAAATTTTAAAAATGTTAAAGTATTTCAAAGGATATGAAATATATTTTGTATCCAAAGTTCTGTTAGTAGATGACTTGGCAGTAAATTTCTGAGAAAATTTCCAGGAAAAAATAGAGAAAAAACAAAGACCACATAAGACAGACATTTATAGAAAAAGCCATGTCAAAATAAAAATGGTAGTATATGTGTAATTGTGGATTCTGAGTTAGCATTCATGATCGTTAGCAAGAAGTCCAACATAAACTGAGTGAACTTAGAAAAAAAGTGAAGATAAATACTAGCAGAGAATGAAATGGGATATCAGAAAGTTCATTTCAGTAGGGCATCTGATTTCAAAAAGGAGTTAAAGCAACATGTTCAGGAGAGATATGAATTGAACCAAGTTATGTTTTCACAGAATTATTGATTTGAGAAAGGCTGGTTTCATCCATTTCTTAATAAGCATGCATGATGACATGACAGAAAAAATGATGTAGGTTGTGGGGTCTCATTCCCCCAAGACCTTTTCTGGAAAGAATCTGGTAAAAGGATGTAGTATGGAAGGGTTTGGTATGAAGCAACATTAAGAAAACTTTCTGCAATTCTTTATGTTGAGTTGAAATGACAATAATACTTTGAAGTATAGATCACTGAGAGACAGTTCAAGTGTATATTCAGAATGAACTTGAGTCTTACAGAAAATCAGCAAGAGCTCTTAACCATTCAGCCAACTTTCCATGTAACCTAAATAAATATTTAAGAAAAGATAAATTCTATAACTATATGATAGTTCTTATTTACATAAGGCAGGTCCCTGTAATGTGTCTTGCAACAGTATTATTCCAAAGTTGTTGATACAGAATATCTAATTTGCCCTTCATCTCACCCATTAGTGTGGGGGCTGTCTTGCAACCCTCCAGATCCTCTTGTCCATGTATTATAGTACTATAGACACTGGTCATATGAATTTATGCTGTCATGTTTCTTCTGCAAAGCACTTTGCCTACTGATTACAATGAAGCAGAAAAGAACTCACACAGTACTTTAAAGATGATAGAAAATATAATTCAGTCTAACCACAACAATAAGCAATACAGTTAATTGAAAACCATTCAATTATTCAACTTAGGGAGACAGGGTTCATATAATTTTTCTCAGAAAAAATACTGTCAATAAAATCCACCCAACAATATTCTTATTTTATTCTTATGCCTGAATCTATATTAGTGACCATTGTACAATCTACTACTGGAGGCTATGTCAGTGTCTGTGTCCAGATATTCATTTGATGGCATGTATTGCCACCTGAGGCCATATTGATTTATGTGACTGATGCTGCTGCTGAGGACCATGGTCCATTGTGTACCCTAGGGTGTTTGGTGTTTGTCCTTCTTACCACAGAAGGCTATGAATATGTCTGTGCTATCACCTGAAGTCATATTGATGATCTCTGGCACGTTGCGGCCAGAGGCCATGTTGATGATTCACATGGTCTGTGTGGCCACATAGGTCCTGTTAAGGTTTCTGAACTGAGATGTAGCACAGGGCCCTGTTGATGTCTGTGGTTGCCAGAAGTTCATGATCTGTGTCCCCCCTGGCTGTTAAGAACAAGGGTTTAGCAGTGATATTGATGACTGAAGATATATAGTTGAACATGAGAGATATTGAAGGCTTCTGTGACACCTCTCCCCAACAACCCAAAACCCAAAACAGGAAGTCTAGACATGAATCCATTGGTGAGAGCTCTTCAAAATTATGATTTGCGTGCAGAATTGTAGCTTTTCATGGTTAATAGCTTTTGGAAGATTTTTAGAAAAGGACTAAAATTTCTTTAAAAGCCTGGTCACTGGGTATTTGACCATGTGCCAGTGAGTATATTGGCAACATAAATTAGACTTGGTGTGCTTTCCTTTTGTATTTTCTCTTTTTTTTAGGAAAGGGCACAAGGGCTTGAAGTGGACACGGGGAGATTGGAAAATGTTATTGGGTGAAATGGATGAAATTCTATAATAATCAATGAAAGTACTATGTCTAGAAAGCAAAAATATAGCAATAATAGCAAAAAAATCCACCCACATAAGAAAATAATGGCACTCAACCATAGAAACTTCTTATTTATTTTCTTGGTTATAAAGCTACATTCCTTTGACCCATTTCTATAAATTTATTTAATATTATAGGATTACTGTAGGCACTTAGATGGTCCTGAAAATAAATGTCATAAATTGAGATAGACTAAGAATATTAATCATATAAAAAAAACCAAAATTAAAGTCTTTCATATCATTTGGAGCAGGGCCTAGGCCCTTCTCCATGAGTCTAAATGAACACTTAGAGAATTCAAACATGGAATAATTAATATCATCTTTGATATCACATGTGTATGTGTATCCATTAACACTGGACCACTGTAAAATATAATAACCAAATTTAATTTAGTTTTCTTGATTAATCTGTAAGTAATACACTAAAATAATATAACATTTCTATCACTTAGCATGAGCCTTTAACTTATCAATATAACTTCAGTGATCTTTTCCTTGGATTTAATTACTGCTTATGTGAAAAGGCATCTCAGAAAATATCTTTTTAAAAAATGTGACTTTATTTAGGACCTAGTAGCATTAAATCACACTTCATATAATTTATTTTCACATTTTATTAATATATTGCATTTGATAGGTATAGTTTTTCTTGATTGAGAGCTGCTTTTTGAAAATATTTGTTCTTCTAATCACATATTCACTTGATATGTATTGTTATTGACTCTGAACCATAGAATTCAATGTTTTCCTATTATCAGTTGTGGATTTTTCATCCCTTGCCTTATGTACAGTAAAATTGTGAAATTTTGTGCAAAGAATATATTTTACCAGAACAAAAGTAAAAAGAAGTTAAGGACTACTGAAAAAACAATAGAAGTTCTTTAATGAATAATGAAAAATGAACAAAGACATTTATCAGAGGACTTGAAACACACTCAATAATTGTGAGTAAGAACATCTAGAAGAACATTTAAATAAGACGGCCAAGCTATTAGTGTGTCTTTTCAAAGGACAAAACTGTGTTTTAAATGGAATTTCTTGGCTGCATGTGAGGAGAAGGACATTTACTGCAGCAATAACAATTTATACCAATAGCAAAACATACCACAATCAATAGTTCTTCAGGGAGTTCTTGACAAAATATGGCAAAATCATGTGATGATCATAGAGGACACAGTTACTGAGAACTTTACTCTGTTGAGCATAACCACTTTATAAATTTTTGGCATCATTATGCTCATATGCAGCACTTAACTATGTACGGGTAAAGTTATAAATATGCAGGCTTAGCAAGATAAATTTTCACAAATGAACATTAGGGAATTTTAAAGATAATATCATAATAAGCTGAATATCTATACTCACTTTCTCGAGTTAAGAATAATCAACTATTTATGAATTACAATTACATATATAAATGAAGCTATGTCAAATTTATATCTTTTAGTTTTTGAAGATGAATGTTGAAGTATTCACAATTGATGACTTGAGAGACCTAAAGAATAACTGAAGAAAGCATTGAACTTGACACAATATTAGTTTATTTTGTTATGTTTATTAGATATTGAACTTTCTAATAATTGTTACTGCTCATGTATATCCTTGGAAACAGAGGGATTCTGTATATGTAATTTGTTTCATGGATGACCTGAAGGTTTTGAGTTGTTAAATTCTTGAATATAACAAGCTTTTCTGAAAACTGGAATGTTTCTTTCCATGTATAAAAATCTGCTTCTTTCTAACAAATTCAATTCAGTCTCTATCAAAATTCAAGTAAACTCTTCACAGTTCTTGAAAGAACAATTTCCAGCTTCAATGGAAACACACACACACACACACACACACACACACACACACACACACACACCAGGGATAGTTAAATCATTACTTAATAATGAAAGAACTGCTGGAGGTATCATCGTCTCTGAATTCAAGTTTTATACTAGAGATGTTGTAATAAAACAGCATGGTATTGACTCAAAGAACTTGTAGATTAGTGAAATTAATTGAAGACTAAGATATAAGTCCACACACATATGCATACCAGAATTTTTATAGAGAAACCAAAAGTACACTCCATAAAAAGACATAATAGTCAAAATTGATGGCTTCATGTAGAAAAATGCAAGTAGATACATATCTATCACACCCACAAAACTGAAATCCAAATGGATAAAAGACCTCAATATTAAGACCAAATATACTGACCTTGGTAGAAGAGAAAGTGGGTAAAAGCCTTGAATACATTGGTGCAGGAGGCAACTTCCTGAGCAGAGAACCCATAGTGCAGGTATTGAGATCAATGACTACTGCATGAAAGCATGGGAAATCATGACTTGGAAAAGCTTTTTTTAAGGCAAAGGATACCATTGCTGGGAAAGTGCAAGAACCTATTGATCATCAAAATATTTTTACCAACTACATATTGATTGAGAGCTAATTACCAAATTATATAAAGAACACAAAATTCTGGATAATAACAAACTCATAAACAAATGGACACATAGGATGGGATCTCAACAGAGAATTCTAAACAGAGAAAATGTAAATGACTGATAAACACTTAAAGACATGTTCAACTTCCTAACACAATAGGAAAATGTCGATCAGCACTACTTTAAGATTCCAGTTACACTCATCAGAATGGCTTAGATAAATAAAACAAGTGAAAGTTGCTATTGGTGAAGATGTAGAATAAGTGGAAACTGATCCACGGCTAGAGGGAGTGCAAACTTGTATACTCACTATTGAAATCAATATAGCAGTTCCTTGGGACTGTGGGAATTGATCTACCTTAATTTCCAACTATACTACTCTTGGTCATATACCCAAAAGGTGCTGGCATCTTCATCTACAGAGACACTAGTTCAACCACACTCATTGCTGCTCTATTCACAATACACAGAAATTGGAAACAATCTAGATGTCGCTCAACACAAGAATAGATTAAAAAAATGAGATACATTTATACAACAAAATATTATTTAGCTCTTCAAAAACAATATGAAATCCTTAGGTAAATGGATGCAACTAGGGAAAAAAAAAAAACATCCAGCTTGAGGTAGTAAAGAAGCAGAAAGACAAATAGGGTATGCTTTGCTTACATGTGGTTATTAGCTGGTAAGTCCATTGTAACTGGCTACAATCAATAGAAAAATGTAGGATTGCTATAGAGTAAGGGATTGTGGGGGCAGATTTCTCTCTTCAAGAAAATGGATTAGAATATATATTTATGGATGGGTCTGGGTGCTAGAGGAGAAGGACAAAATGGAGAGATAGAGGAAAGAGTGAATCAAGCAAAGGAATACCAGAAGAGACAGGTAAAGTTAAAGATCATTTGAAAAACAGCATGGAACATACATACAAACGTTTAAAGAACAGTTTGAGGATTATGTCATAACTTAGGGACTTAGAAGTATTTTGACAGTATGCAACTAATATGAGACTTAATGACATAGCTTATCATCACATTTTCTTTTTAAAAAGTTTGTTCTTTCCTTAAAACTTTGTAATTTGGGGAAATAGCTGATTGTTATCTTACTGATATCAATTTTTATTTCAAACTTCCCTTTAGAAATGACACAGAAGTCTTAAAGTCCCGGAGTTGAAATCTCTAATAGGATTACAATGATTATTTTACATAAAGCATACTCTATATTTAAAACTGGGGTGCTCAATTTATAGTTTAGGAAATGTCTCTGGTCTAGATCCACTGCCTCTCTGTTTCTCTTTAGAAAACCAGTAGACTACTATAAAATAACAACATTTCATATTGTAAAAATATACATTAAAATAACAACAGAATTAAACAAAATTATTAAATCTCAGATGCATAAGGAAAATAATTTGTTTGGCCAACACATAGTATGCTGACCTTCCTGTGAAATAAAATATGAACCCTTAAATAATAAATACTAAGTTTAAAACATCATACAATGAACTAATTGTGATTGTGCTTTCCATACTTGAAATAGTAATGTTAAATTAGCTTAAACAATAGATCTTATTCTCATCTGTCATTTGCTACCACTGCCTGTATCTCAGTCATCAATCCTTTATATTCTTTATTCAGAAAATGTTTTAAACTCAATATTGTTTCGTTAAATGAGACAGAGATTGAAGATTTCCTGAAATTAGTGGTTCATGGAAGTCCTAGTATGAATGAAATGGGAGGAATAACTTTAGGGAAATAAATTAAATTAGTAATAGTAGAACAAAAGTGATGTCTTCTGTCAAGGTGACTCTTCACAAATATGTGCTTTGGATAGCTGGCTAGAAAGAAGAAACTGAAAATAACTTACTCTGTCCAATAGTCTCAGATTTTCTTTTAAATAAAAAGATTAAATTTCACTTACCACCCATGCATCTGGACTTGTTTTAGATGCTTGTAAAGACCCAGTGAAATTAGTAAAGTTTTCACTATTAATAGATTTGTTGGGAAATTACTGAGACTGGAGACAAGGAATACACACTGGAAACAGTTGATTCTGGGATATAATGAAGTCAGTTGGGACTTATACCTCTTTTCCAAAAGAGGATAAGTACATGAGAGGCTAAGGAAATTACCCAATACTTTGTAAATAATGGATGGCAAAGCCAAGGGCTGAATTCTCTAAGTAGATAATCACAGTGCAAGCTCTTAATAATTTTATCATCTACTTAAACAGACCCATTGTTATTATTATTGTATTAGTAAAAGAGACTATGAGAACTATAATTATGAGTGCTGACAGTTACGATGCATAATTTCAGAAATTAGGTGGTAAAGAAATTCAGAATATTTGTACATTTCTATGAAAATATGAAGTACAATACTGAATGTTCATCAACTAAACACTGGATTAAAAATCAAAAAGCAAAGCTGGTCTGGAATTCCATTGCTAAATTTCTCTTTTAACAAAGATGAACTTCTATTTCAAAATTTTTATGGTAGGTAAAGAAATATAAATTATTATGAAAACTCAGGTGATGATAGCATTATAAAATATTTATAATGCTATTTAATAATGCACTTACATTACATGAAAACAGGTGAAGTTGTGTGCCTCCCCCTGCCCCCGACACTAGATGAAAAAATGGTCAGCCAAAACAATCAGGACAGTGTGCAAGCCAAAGCCAGACTGGCAGGCTAAGCAGCTGTAAGCATTGGGAGATTACAGTTTGAAACCTTGGCTCTTCTTCAAAAATGGATGTCCATGTTGTAATTACAATTCATCTGCATTTTGTATGTCATAAATCTCTTTAGCTACATTTAATATTAAATTTAACAAAAAATTTCAGATATTCAGACATGAGTGTTGATTATTAAAATCATGTAAAATACTCTTCTTATATGCTGACTATATATAAGATAATTACTTTGGAAACAAAAATCAGCTATTTATTTGAAACATATATATATATATATAATCATATATTTTGAAAATAAAACATTTAACATATTGATGATGATGGAGAAATTGTTGTAACCCAGGAAGATCTCATCCACTTGTTTTTAAAAACCACTAAAACTATCCTAAGAAAACAGGTTTTTTCAGACTTTGTAAGTGTTAATCCTTGTCTAGCCTAATACTTTAAGCAAGGAAAGCTCTTCAAGATTTGTGTCAACAACATAGCACCCTGTAAGTATGAAGCAACCTCGTTTACACTCTGGGCAAAAATCTCCAAGCCTTTCTCCTGTTTTCTTAGCTGGATCCATCTGATTCTACAGAGATTCTATTAACTGCACCCCAGTCACCCTACAACCCAACACAGTCAATGGAGGAATTAATAACTAAAAAGATGGAAACACATTGGTTACAGAATCATTACAGAATGTTCATTGCAAGCAGCTTTCAATTGATCTGCAGCTGTCTCCATATTTTAAACTTTACCTTCTACATGACAGGCTTCAGTTTTATTTTCCTTACTCATACATGAATTCATAAAATTTTTATTATGCAAAGGATAAAAATTATCTTGAGTATTATTAAGCACTATTATGTATTTTTTTTTAGTCACTCGCTGTTTGCACACTCTGTGGTTTATAGTGCCATAAAGTTTAGCTATTATTTAATTGAAAATAGATTCTTCTCTCATATATTACCCTGAGACTAGTTTCCCCTATCTCCACTCCCTCAGCTGCCCATTACCAGACCTCTCCCCAAGTCTACTCCCCGTCCTTTTCACTTCGGAAAAGAGCAGGCCTCCAAGAGATAACAACCAAACATGACAAAAGAAGAAACAATAATGCAAAACAAGGCAACTAAATGTCCCTAAAAGAGTTTGCAAGAGCAGTGACAGATTTATCTTGCTTCACTGCTAGACGTCCCACAAGACCACCGAGCTAATTATAAGGGTGGTCTCTAAGTACAATGTCTTGCTGTGTAATACCTCTATGATGATGACTGAACAAGGAACCAACGTTTTCATTTTATTTGTTTTCTTTTTGCCAGTCGTGTTTGAATCAGGCAGCACAATGAATGTAGAGAAGTGAAGCTGATGTCTCCATGGAGACTTCACTTCTGTGTTCTAGGCTTTTCCGTGCAAGAAGGTACTCTGCAGACTACAGTGAGAGAAACCTGGACGCCAACCAGGGCACAAAACCCTCCACCTATAATCTATCCTGCCTGCAAGATGAGTTGAGTCCATTACAGCACAGAAGTTGTGGGAGGGGCCTCTGATTAGACTCAAGACCCACATCACCAGAGAGCAACCATGCCCCGCACTGACTGGATGGACATCTTTACTCATTTTACTGTGGATGAAACAAAGAACTTTGGACTAGTATTACAGGTTACATGTTATTTGTCTTATCATGAATACTTTTAGGGATGACATTTTGGTATTGGACAACCAATTGGTGTACCCTTTCCTGTGGAAGACTATTTCCATCTCTCAGCAGTACTTATTTGGCTGTCTACATTACCATGTTTATTGGTGTGTCCTGCTTTTGCTACGGTTAGGTATGATTAGATGAGACTACTTTGAAAGGCAAATGATTTTTTTATCCACTCCCCTCTTGCATACTGGGGTCATGTCTGACTTGAGTTTGTCCAGGTCAGGTCCTGTGTGTGCTCTTATAGTGCCTGTGAGTTTGTATGCACACTCCCTAATGTTTCTGAGTATTGCTGTTGTTTTGGAGTTGTCTGACATCTCTGGATTTAATAGTCTTTCTAATTGTTCCTTCCCACATACCCCTGATGTTTGGGTGATGGGGCCTAATAACATTCTGACGAAGTGTATACAATCCAAATTTCTCACAATGTGCATAATGTATACAATTACAAATCTTTGTATTAGGTATCATCTACTGCGTTTTTCGTTGTCTACACTTATTAAAGAATATATCTGATAAACACGATAATTTTTAATCATTCAAAACTGTAATACGAGACAGTATTTTGCTGTTTTGTGATTATACATGTGAAAATAAAACAAAATTATTAAACATATTTTACATCATCCAATTACAGCATGCATATTTACTATTATTATTTTTTAGCCTCAATGTTAAATAAGCTTTTGCCTGAACCAGTAAGGCTTGGAAATCACTGCTTGTTCATTTAACTGAATGGGAAATTGCAAGTTGAAGACAAAATATGCCCTTTCTAAGTAATAGTATCATTAATGATTAATAAAAAATGGAATAGTTTAAAAATGCATGAGTCAATGTCAAATCTGCTGATGGAAAAAAAGTATTTGATGGAAGTGTGTGTGTGTGTGTGTGTGTGTGTGTGTGTGTGTGTGTTTCTCTATGGGATTCTTCTGATAGCACTCTCTTAAAGGTATGTGTCACAAAAAACGGTAAGTGAAATAGTAAAGCCATACATTGTTTCCTTTTTTTAAATCCCAATCTCATTTACCCCACTATAGTTTGATAATTAATTTTCTGTGCCTGTACTTAAATTTTACTATTTACTTAATTCTTGCAAACATTTTCTGTCAAGTATTTAAATGTTAGTGATCATACTGTGTAGTTTTCTCATACATTAAATGTTTATTCAGTCAATGCTAGAGCACTGCACCTCAAACCTTTCTCTTCTGATATTATTATAAGAAAAGCAATTCAGTTTCACTGCAGCCTCTTCCACATCATAATATACGAAATGATTTTAGTATCCTTTGTATTTGCGTGATAGAGAACGTTACTCAATGTTTCACCATTTTGGAAGTTTGGAGATCAGGGTAGTGATCTGGAACTTAACTGTGCTTTTGAGTTTGGGGAACTGTGGTTTGAATGATAGTGCCCTCCTTAGGCTCATATATTTGAATACTTGTTCCCTAGTTGGCATAACTATTTGTGGAAGAAAAGGAGGTGGGGATCTTATTGAAGGTGGTGTGTCACTGATGGACATCTTTGAGGTTTGGAAAGATGTGTTATGGTCCCAATATACTCTCCTTGCCTCATATGTGTATTACACTCTCTGCTTTTGCCCCTGTGGTGACTTTCCTCTTCCATCACGGACTCTAATATCCTGAAACCAAAAGTCAAATTCAACACTCTTTTATGGCTTGCTTTGGTCACGGTATTTTTTTCACTGGGAAGTAAGGTGACTCTCCTGGGAACCGTGACCTCCCCTCACAAGAGCAACTTGTGAGAGAAGGGACAGGAGCTTTTCACAGCTGTCTGCATTCCTGTTATTTTCTTCTATCCACGCACCATGAACAACAGCTGGTGGTTTGTGTAGATGGAGGTTCCCTCCCCATCTGCTCCCACAACTTCCATCCCCAAATATACACACAGAGATTTACATTACTTAGAAACTTAGAAAATGTTTGCCTAATGTCTCAGGCTTTTTTTTTTTTTTTTGGCTAGCTCTTTCTTAATTATTTCATGAGGCTGTGGCTTACCTGTAATGCTCCAGCATGTTACTCCTTTTGGCTGCTACATGGCATCTCTCTCGCAACATCTCTTTGTGTCCTCTGCCCAGAATTCTCTTCTCCTAGCCTTGCCTATACTTCCTACCTGGCCACTGGATAATCAGTGTTTTACTCATCAGCCAATAGGATAAACACATACAGAAGGACATTCCCCCATCAGGTTTTTTTTTTTTATATATATAACTTGACTTTCCATACTTGAATTGCTTATCTAGCCTTTCTTTCTTGACACCATGCATGTAGCTATGTAGGCTTGTAGGATTACTAGGACTCTTTTTCAGTAATGACATTCATCATATTTCTCAGGGAAGATTCTTTCTCATTCACTAATACAGTGCATCTGAGAGGGATATATTAATGTGATTTGACAAATATCCTTCAGTGTTTGATATGAATTTTCATCATCATCATGGTTTCTGTTGGTATGACAAAATGTATAGTTGTTGCTGTGGGGTTTCCTTTATATGCAGGATAGTTCTTTTGTTTTCTCTGCTTTCTACGTATCTTTTTCCAGATACTCAGTGTTTTGACTGTAAAATGACATGAGAAGTTTCTTTTCTAGTTTCATCTGTTTGCTACTGCAGACATCTCTATAACTCTGTGGCCATCTTTACCCAGATTTGAGTAATTTTAGTTTACTACCTTTACAGTAGATCATGTACATCTTAAGCCTTTAAATCTACATCTGTGAACAAAATTCACATGTTTTGTGCATGTGTGCATGTGCATACATCCATGCATGTGTGTATGTTTGTGTGTGTGTGTGTGTGTGTGTGTGTGTGTGTGTGTGTGTGTGTCCAGAAATCTTTATTGTTCTGTCTATTTCCTTATTCTTTTCTGAATGATCCAACTCATTAAGGGGGATTTTTTAAGAAATATTTCAACAAATTGATGTGAAATGTTTGGCCCAGAAGACTTAAAGAAAGAAAAATGTGTCACTGGCATATATGGCCTTACTGATTAGCCACAGACACCAACTTATCTTTGTGAATAAATGAAGAAATATTTAGATCATATTCATTCATATGTAATTGATCAAAAATGCACTTTTTGTTAGAAAACAGAGAGTTGAATTTGGCTACTCTGAAGACTTTTTCTTTCTTTTGCTTAATCAAACATTGCAGCTGATATGTTCCTACTACCTATATTTAGGGTAACATCTCACTACTTGGTTAAATCATTCCGAAATATTTCACAGATGCATCAAAGAGTATTAAATGATTCTAAAACCCGCAGATTTAACAATTTGGATTAACCATCACAAATAATAGTTAGATATAGATGTATAAATTGAACAGAATTTTATTTCAAGCTGTAATGACACTGAATAGAGTGGATGTCATTAAATGGAAATAAAATTGGATTTGTTTGTTATTTTATATCAGTTTCAATTTTTTGAAACTATATTCTATTTTACTCATTCAAATCACACTTCTTTAAAAATAATAAAGATTAGACATATATAAACAAACTACATTAAGCAAATATGCATTTTTACATACACACCCCCTACACACACACACACAGGTTCAGATGCACACAAACATATACACACAGAAAGAATGAGAGAAAGATACAAAAACCACTGAACAATAAGAATGGTCAGTGTATATTTAACTCAGGAATGTAGAAAAATACAAATAATCCCAGACTGTTTGTTATACTTTCACAATTAACAATTATGTGTTTCTCAGACCAGATAAGTATAAAGTTTTCCACATTGTTCAATGTTTTGCAGCATCAGCTATTGTAAGGAGTTCGGTTTTTCTGCCCACCGCCTGGTATTGTCCCGCTGCTGCGCCAGCCCCAAATAACACACAGAGACTCTGTATTTGATACAATACTGTTGGCCCAGTTACTTGTTTCTTATCGGCTAGCTCTGCCTTTAATTATTAACCAATTTCTGTTGATCTATGTATTTCCACGTGGCCTCCTTACCGGGGAGTGGGGCAGGCATCTGGTCTCCCCAGTCTCTCCATCTTGACTCCTCCTTACTACTTCCTATTTCCTCCTTGTCTCCTAGTCCCTCCTATCTTCCTTTCCTATTGGCCAACAGTGCTTTATTATTAACCAGTATGAGGAACATATACAGAATGACATCTCCCATCATCTCCTCTTTTCTGTCTAAATAAAAAGAAGGATTTTAACCTTAGCATAGCAAAATATATAACACAACAGTTATCAAATAAGAATCACAGTTAATAATATTTAGTTCATTAACATTTAGCAAGATTAAAAGAAACTATTCTATTATCTATCTTATCTTTGTGAGTCTAAAGTCTATGTGTAACTTATCTTTAATCCTAACTAAGGAACACTAACTATAACTATCTGTCTTCAACTCCTTCAAAGACCACAGAAGGATAGTATATAAACTCTAGAGATGACAGAGACAACTCACTGCCTGGTCACCCAAAGTTCTTTTGTAATCTTCCATCTTCAGCCCATAGGCCATAGTGTGTCTGGCAGACTCTTCAGCAAAGCAGGAAACTTTAAACTGTCTTCTTGTATTGGCAGTTTGTCAGTCATTTTTCTCTGTGTCCTGCAGACTGTCTGGCAGACTCTTCCATGAAGCAGGAACTCTATAGCAATGTCCATCTTGAATCAGCAGTCACTTTTCTGTGGGTCCTGCATGTCCAGTTTATACGGCATAAATTCAAACAGTCCAGACAAGAGCAGTATCTTGTCCAAATGGCTAGTCTTCCCATACTGGAGGCAAACTGCATAATATGTTTCTTTAATGTCCATCTTCCTTTCTGACATACATGGTGTTGCCAGGAGCAGTTATGTCTCATTGTCAAGAAAAACCCTAAACATTTTAAATGCCATATTCTGTAGGTCTTTGAAAGGTTTGAAGAATTCCTATCCATCTCAAATACATGTCTGTATATCTAGAAATCTTAACTAACTTAACTATAATATCTGACTATCATAGGTACTATCTATAATCTGTATTGAATCATACATTACATTTCTAAATGAGCTATATAAACACAATACCTAAACAAAAGGAGAAATATACATCTCACAAAATTGACATTAAATTGTATCAATAAATGAAAATCCATTCCAAAACAAAGTATTCATATCTATACCATAATCCCTTTTTTACCTTTAAAAAGATATTGGTTGTGATCATTAACCATTTATAACCAACCCCATATAAATGAAAACAAACATTTATAAACAATATTTGGGAATTTGGGCGTCGTTCTTTCCAAACTACTTCCTGCTGATAGGGGGCGCTGTCATGGGGGATCCTAAGAAGATGAAGAAATCCTGGCTGTGGTCTGCGAGGCTGCTTTGAATGTTGAATGTTGGATCACCAGCGACTCTGTTTCAGGGGGCCTGGCTTGATCAAACCACATTAGTCTGGAAGGAATCCATAGCTTTTCATTTTCTGTGGAAACAAAAATAGAAATCCTTTTCCCCAGTAACTTGTCCTTGAACTTAAATGTCGGAGTCAAAGCATTTTTAAAATATATAAACTGAATTAATCCAGCAGCATTTCCTTTATCAGTTGTTGTTATTTTCTCAGCAGTCAAACAATGCAGAGACAACACAACAGCATACAGTAACCAGATTTTCTCTGAGCTTTTTATCTTTACGTGGCTTTATTATTACTCTGTTTATTTTACTTTTTATTTTTTTATTTTTTGAGACAGGGTTTCTCTGTGTAACTCTTATCTGTCCTGGAATTCACTCTGCATACCAGGTTTACTTTGAAATCACAGAGATCTGCTTGCCTCTGTCTCTTGAGTGCTGGGATTAAAGACGTGTGCCACCACACCCAGCTCCTCTCTGTCTTTTTAAAACCATTTTATTTTTTTTCTCTACCAAGCCTACATATTTTTTTTTTAAAACACACTGTAAACTTTTAGCACCTTTTCTTAATGTGAATCTGTCTTTACTGTAAATCTTTATCTTTTTTGGCCATGAGTTTTTATCTGTTAAACAACAACATTGTTAAAATGAAAGTCTTTGTTGTTTTTGCTTCGGTTATCAAAGATGGTGGCTGGTACATTTACCGCCAGCAATGAAAGCTGTGGTCACTGCCCTGGTCAACACTGCTGTCCAGCAGGCATGCTGCCAGCTTGGAGATGTGGTCACTGCCATCGCCATCTCTCATACTCACCAATAAATTGTTAGCAGTGCTTTTTTAAAGCCCTGTAGTTTTTTGCCACTTATGTTGAGTCAGGAAACCTCTCTTAAAGGAGCCGCGCAAATATTTGTTTGTCTCTCCCAAAGCAGAGTTCAACCAAGAAAAATACTGTTACCAAGAAACCTTGCTTGTCTCTGTTCTTTTGTTTTTAAAACCCTTTTTTTAAGCTTTTTTTAAATTTTAAGTGGAAGTTCTTAATAGCCACGTGGGCGCCATTTGTAAGGTGTACTGTTTTTCCTGCCGGCCTCCACTGGTCTTGTCCCACCGCCGCGCCAGCCCCAAATAATGCACAGAGACTCTGTATTTGATATAATGCTGTTGGCCAGGTACTAGTTTCTTATTGGCTAGCTCTGCCTTAGTTATTAACCCATTTGTGTTAATCTATGTATGGCCATGTGTTCTTCTTACCGGAGCCGGCTGCCGCATACTGCTCTCTCCAGACTTTCCATCTTGACTCCTCCTTCCTACTTCCTCTTCCTCCTTGTCTCCTAGTCCCTCCTATCTTCCTTTCCTATTGGCCAACAGTGCTTTATTATTAACCAGTATGAGAAACATATACAGAATGACATCTCCCATCAAGCTATCCGTACTAT